>NC_138768.1:302119893-302454893 GCF_965119305.1 Pelophylax lessonae
ACAACGGTGACTGACATTACCAGCTGTCTAAATAAAAAGTAGGTTATAACCGCGCTAAAGGCAACAAATAGTGAGCTGCGACTTCAAGTGTGACCACACCCTTAAAAATTATATATTGTATAAGTCGCGCTGAATTGAAAAATAAAACAAATAAATGTCCAACTATTTAAAGTCCCAAATATCATAAAGTGACTGGTGATGTATGAAATCTTGTGCTGCTTCCAAAAGATCCCGTAGGAATTGTGCTTACCAGAACGGCAATTTTAAATTGCAGAATTCATGTGATGAGATGAGTTCACGAGCCCAGGTGATCCAATGGAATTCTAGCGCAAGGAACTCCCAATGTTGTGGTCGTGTATCATGTGAAGGAAAAATAATAATCCATAGCGTGATACCGTACAAAATTGTCAATATTGTAACTGTGTAGGACTACAAATACTGTGAATCCTTCACCAATTGTGCAGCCGCTTACCAAATAGACTAGTGAAAAGGCATGTATCAAATCAAAAGAAAGGACCGCCACCAGACTTAGAGCCTCTTACCAGATAGATCTTTATAGATGTGTTCTATCCAAGTATAGAAAAGGTGAACCACCACCAGACATAAGGCCTCTTACCAGATGGAAATGAAAAGCCAGCAGAACATTGAATCCACATGCACCAATATCAGCAAGCCACCCAAGAGCGCATAAAGCCTCTTACCAGACCACAAGAAAAATGCTCGATAACACTTGGTATATTTTCCCAATGGAGAGGTAACTTCAAGGTCCCAATGACAATCCGGGCAGATCACTGATAAGTACCACGATGTACCGCTTAATGTGCCTAGGTGGCCTCTCAGACCCCCTATGTCACAAGCTGAGCCACTGTGTTTCTCAGGGTTGCAACGCCAGACCAGCCGATAAAGGAAAGAGAAGGCGCCAATAGTGTAAAAAACTTCCAACAGATTTATTCACATAAGGTAGTGTACTTACAAACAAAGAAGAAAAATTAGCGAAGGATGTAGAGCCGCCGGCCGGACGGCAAGGCGCATCCGTTCCCTCGATAAGCTTCCGGAGATGACGTCAGCACGCCGTGACCTAACGGCGTTTCGTCCGAGGAGACGTTATCAAAGGTACGGACGGCGTGCTGACGCCATCTCTTATAGTCCGATCAACCGGATATCCGGATAGAGGTAAACAACTCCACCATAGAGTCGGTGACCAAAGGACCGGAAGTCCGGGAATGGTTGAAATTACTCAACATAATCCAAAAGACATAATCATATCTTGTAATACAATTACATTATTATTCTGTGCGTCAGTCTCCACTATATCATCGCACAAAAAAAGAAGAAAGTTAAATTAAATGCATTTCAGTGATTTTAGCCCATCCAGAACCCAGCACCATCTAGTGTTACCCTCATTATCCTTAAACGGATAAAATCTGTTCTGAACTGGAACATTAAATTGGCGACCATCTGCCCTGTTCATTGAGCGGTCTCTATCTGGCCATTGGCGATCATTACCTCTACCTCGCATAAGTTCCAAGGGAGGGTCATACCACTGGGGGCCAGACCTAGGTGGACTATAGTCAAAACGGCCCTGAACCTGTCTCTGGGGGCCATAGTCTGCACCTTGGTTTCTTTGTGGATGACGGGAATCAAAATATTGGTCCGGTCCACGTCTCCATTGGGGTGTATTATTATAGGGGGGCTGGGTATAGCCACCAGAATGGTAGCTAGGGCCACCATAATACTCACGGTTCTGGTATTGCCAATTAGTGTTAGGACCTGGAGGATTGTAATTTCCATTAGGTCTACCCTGATAAGGCTGGGGTTGATTATCCTTATTTTGCCCTCTATACGGAGATTTAAAGGATGGACGTCTGCCCTTAGCACGAGGTCCTTTCTTCTGTTTTTGTGCAGTAGGAGGGGCAGAGGACATACCCACTACTTGAGTGGCTGACATATCCATAGCCTCCTCCTCAGCATTGGGATTATTAGTCAGTTTTTTCTGCCATTCAAAGACAGTACACGACTGATAATCCTGTAGATCCCTGTTATATTTTTTCCGTTTTTTTATTTTCTGGTCCTTTTCTTCTTTTTCTAAGTTTTTTAATACTTCCGCTGAGGCGTTTTTATACTCCTCACTATCTTTATAGGGGGTTAATTTTTCTTTAACAAGTTTGATCTCGCTATCCAATCTGGAAAGTTTTGCCTTTTTCCTGCCTGTTAAATAACAAAGAAAATTAACCCCAGCCTCATTAAAATACTTATACCAATCCTCCAGATCAACTTCATCCAATTGAGGACACACCTCCCATCTAAGGCTCCTAGGTACCATAGATTTTTTGGTGTAAGTATCTAAATAGGCAATGTCCCACTGGGTGTGTAATTCAGACACCAGCATCTACCTTTAATGATTTTAGAAAGATTGCCGATGGACGCACTTCATGTGGATCATATATAGGTGGATCCCTTTGGGGTGCTTCCGCGGACAAAGCTTTTACTTTAATTTATTTGAATGATATCTGTCCATACTCTCTACAATTTACAGATGCCATTTTTTATTTATTTTTATTTAGTTTTTATTACAATTCATAAATAGATCACCAATATGGATCCAATTCGTTTTGGATCTATGTTTAATATTGTTTTAACATCAGACAAGACTATGATTTGGTCACCCACATAGGTGGCCAATTATAGTCCATTTGAGTTGTCATAATTTGGAGAGTTTATCCTATAATATACTCAGAATGGGAGCAGAGAGTATTTAGATTGTATGATGTCCACATTTACCTATTTATTATGGAATATGTGGGTTTAATTTCGAATTTTGATTTTTTACGAATTAAAAGTTTCCTTTTTTAATTATAATATATATTGTATGCATTTCTGGCGAAGTGGCCTTTCTAGCACCCGGAGGATTCCTATAGTGGCTCGATTTGTTGTGTTTCCTTTATAGGAACACTAGATGGCGCTGGGTTCTGGATGGGCTAAAATCACTGAAATGCATTTAATTTAACTTTCTTCTTTTTTTGTGCGATGATATAGTGGAGACTGACGCACAGAATAATAATGTAATTGTATTACAAGATATGATTATGTCTTTTGGATTATGTTGAGTAATTTCAACCATTCCCGGACTTCCGGTCCTTTGGTCACCGACTCTATGGTGGAGTTGTTTACCTCTATCCGGATATCCGGTTGATCGGACTATAAGAGATGGCGTCAGCACGCCGTCCGTACCTTTGATAACGTCTCCTCGGACGAAACGCCGTTAGGTCACGGCGTGCTGACGTCATCTCCGGAAGCTTATCGAGGGAACGGATGCGCCTTGCCGTCCGGCCGGCGGCTCTACATCCTTCGCTAATTTTTCTTCTTTGTTTGTAAGTACACTACCTTATGTGAATAAATCTGTTGGAAGTTTTTTACACTATTGGCGCCTTCTCTTTCCTTTATCGGCTGGTCTGGCGTTGCAACCCTGAGAAACACAGTGGCTCAGCTTGTGACATAGGGGGTCTGAGAGGCCACCTAGGCACATTAAGCGGTACATCGTGGTACTTATCAGTGATCTGCCCGGATTGTCATTGGGACCTTGAAGTTACCTCTCCATTGGGAAAATATACCAAGTGTTATCGAGCATTTTTCTTGTGGTCTGGTAAGAGGCTTTATGCGCTCTTGGGTGGCTTGTGGATGTGGATTCAATGTTCTGCTGGCTTTTCATTTCCATCTGGTAAGAGGCCTTATGTCTGGTGGTGGTTCACCTTTTCTATACTTGGATAGAACACATCTATAAAGATCTATCTGGTAAGAGGCTCTAAGTCTGGTGGCGGTCCTTTCTTTTGATTTGATACATGCCTTTTCACTAGTCTATTTGGTAAGCGGCTGCACAATTGGTGAAGGATTCACAGTATTTGTAGTCCTACACAGTTACAATATTGACAATTTTGTACGGTATCACGCTATGGATTATTATTTTTCCTTCACATGATACACGACCACAACATTGGGAGTTCCTTGCGCTAGAATTCCATTGGATCACCTGGGCTCGTGAACTCATCTCATCACATGAATTCTGCAATTTAAAATTGCCGTTCTGGTAAGCACAATTCCTACGGGATCTTTTGGAAGCAGCACAAGATTTCATACATCACCAGTCACTTTATGATATTTGGGACTTTAAATAGTTGGACATTTATTTGTTTTATTTTTCAATTCAGCGCGACTTATACAATATATATTACCAGCTGTCTGCTCACGGAGCACTGAGAGATCTGCGCTGTTTGATTACTCAATTCTCAGTGTTAGAGCTGGCGGGGGACAGATGCAGCATTGGACCGATGCCGCATCCACCTAGGTAGGTATGATTCTGCAAAACAAAAGTCCATATTTCTCTTTTAACCACTTGCTGACTGCAAAACCGTAATATTACTGTGGCAGGATGGCTCGGCTGCGTCCAGTCACGTAGTACTACGTGACTGGAGTGAATGTGCATGTGGTTTTGGCCGCGCTCACATTGTGTTTAGACACAGCAGGAGGGGGGCCGTGGGAGGAGCGGCAGCAATTGCCGCTGCCCTCTCGCAATCGTCCGGGAAACCGAGAGAAGACACGCCTGCTTATGTAAACAAAGCAGGCGGATCTTCTGTCAGACAGGCAGGGACAGATCAGTAGTTTCAGCTAAGCTGAAACTGCGATCTGTCTGTGCCTGTCACAGAACCCTCCCATAGTCAGTAAGCATATTAGGCATACATTTAACCCCTTTGATCACCCCCAGTATTAACCCCTTCCCTGCCAGTGTCATTTATACAGTAACAGTCAATATTATTCAGCACTGATTACTGTATTAGTGTCACTGGTCCCCAAAAAGTGTCAAAAATGTAATTTAGGGGTCCGATCTATCCGCTGCAATGTTGCAGTCCCGCTAAAAATCGCAGATCGCCGCCATTACTAATAAAAAATAAATAAATAAATAAATAAATAAATAAATAAAAAGTCCAAAAATCTATCCTGTAGTTTGTAAACGCTACAACTTTTGCGCAAACCAATTAAAATACGCTTTTTGGGATTTTTTTACCAAAAATATGTAGACGAATACAAATTGGCCTAAACTGATAAAAAATATGTAATTTTTAAAAAAAATTTATTGGGAATGTTTTATAGCATAAAGTAAAAAATATGGCGTTTTCTTCAAAATTGTCCCTCTTTTTTTGTTTATAGCGCAAAATCTAAAAACTGCAGAGGTGATCAAATACCACCAAAAGAAAGCTCTATTTGTGGGGAAAAAGGACATCAATTGTATTTGGGTCCAGCGTCGCACGACCGCGCAATTTTCCGTTAAAGTAACGCAGTGCCGTATTGCAAAAAATGGCCTGGTCATTAAGGGGGTAAAACATTCTGGGGCTGAAGTGGTTAAAGTAGTTGCAAACCTCTGACATGAAAAATGAACCAAGCATATGCCACTATAGTATGTACTTGCCTTGATCCAATGCACCTAGTGTGGATCCTATCTGCTGTCCTTTCCCTGTGCTATCTCTATCTATCACTTCTGACACATTATAGTGACAACACAGAATCCCAAGGCACAGCCCTAGCACTTTCATATAAACATTTTATAGAGGCCGGTATAATTTGGCAGGAAAGCAAAAAGACTGATAACATTTTTGGAAATCATGGAACCATAATGAATATAATATTAAATTCACATATCACATTAATGAGAATATTACCTTCCTAGATCTGAACCTACATGTGAAAACAAAAACCTTTCTTCCAAGATACAGCACCTTTCTCCATATTTTTTTTTTTTTTTTTACAGAATTAGTATTTTGTCTCGATCATTTACTTATTTTTTTTAGATTTTGGATTTTTCTGTAGGTCACATTTTTGTGATATTTCTAGTTAGTTCAGTGGGTGGAGGGGTGTTGGAGTTTCGATTTATTTATTTTTAAGAACAAAATTTAGGAACACCAATAGCCAACACCCACAAAAAAGGTCTGGAGTCATAGGGTAAATGAATCATAACAAAAAAAAAAAAAAAAAACAAAAAGGAAAAAACACAACCACCTTTAAAGTGACAAACATAATAAAAAAAAATTAAAATACCATATGCATAGGAAGTTTGTAAGACGACTTTAAAAAGAACAATATCCATTATTCATACAGCTACATATTTAAAAAAATATTTTAAAAATTAAGATGGATAAATATCACCCACCACCATGGGTATCCATGTACAAAATTCGGCTTCAAAGTGTTCAAAATAAACCTTAACCTCAATGTTTCCTAAAAGGTCTCGGTCTAATAAATGAGTGATATGCCAATGAAAGAGACAATTAAAATGATAAAATTGCATAGTAAAGTGCTAAGAACACAAAACTCAATTTTTATAGGGTAGCTTCACATTTGTGGGGAAAAAATAGTAAATAAAAAAAAAAAATAGTATATACAACTGTGACACAAGTCATATTTTAATTGAAAATTACATTTTCTTTTCAATCTCCAGCTCTGTAATTTTCTAAAAATGCAATGCAATATGGCTACCTGGAGCTGTTCTGTATATAAAAAGGTGTACTGACCACACCCCAGAAACATCATTTCCTGCTTGTGTGATTGGCTCACTGATTTTCCCAGAAGTCTACACTAAGATACAAGTCAGATTTCAGGCATCCCCTGCAACAAACATGCCATTTTTGGTGAGATTTCTCCACAAGGAAATCGCGTCTAAAGGGATGGAGACCCTGACACTTTCCTCATTGGAGCCCTGCAGGTGCAGCAGCTGATTGATAATTTATTTAACCGCTCCCATTAGATAAATTTATCACAGGGACACAGACAAAGACACATGGAGTAACAAAAGGTAGGAATCTGCAAAAAAATTTGTTACAATCCTTGTAATGAACATAGATCAGCCAGAGGGGAATGTTTTTCTTCTCAACAATAGTGCAGTTACTCTTTAAAAGTGGAGCTCCATCCAAAAGGGGACTCTCGGCTTGTCTGTCTCCTCCCCCATCCGCTGCCACATTTGGGGGGGAAGGTGGTTACCTGGTTTTGACAAGTACCTGCTCCTGCTTCTGACTCAGTTCGCTGCACCCCCCTCCCTTCCCCCGCAGCATTCTGGGACACTTCACAGGTTCATACACAAAGTGTAGTGCGCTTTGCGCATGTACCGTAGGAACTGGCTGTGAAGACGTAAGGCTTAACTGCTGGTTTCCCTTAGTCAGGATGGTGGCGCTAGCACCTGATAGCCGACTGAAAAATCGGCTGTGGTGAGGACACTACTGGATGCCTGGACAGGTAAGTGCCCTAATATTAAAAGCCAGCAGCTACAGTCTTTGTAGCTGCTGACTTTAAATTTTTTTTGGGTGGGAGCCTGCAGCTTCTCTTTAGGTGAACGCTCTAGCTCAGGGATTCCCAAACTACGGCCCTCCAGTTGTTCAGGAACTACAATTACCATCATGCCTAGTCATGTATGTGAAGAGTCAGAGTTTTAAAATGCCTCATGGGATGTGTAGTTCTGCAACAGCTGCAGGGCCGTAGTTTGGGAATCCCTGCTCTAGCTAGCAAGTGAACTGGACATTAAATATCATATTGACTGTGCCTTTAAGGTAGAAATGGAAAGAAAAGGGGGTTCAATAACCCCCTTTTATCTATGGGATAGTGACAGGTCTAGCTAAAGTAAATTAGAGCTAATTTGGCGGGCTTAGAGTGTGAGGAGACCTTGTTGCTGGGGTAGAAAAGGTCTGTAGCGCTCTGTTAGGTGAGAATAAGCCCCAATCAGCTTAAGCCTGCCCCTGTAGCTAGGAAGATTAGGTAGCATACCTGTTTTTTCCTGTATTTCCCGCCTCCAGAGCTCGCCTCAGCGCTATTTAAGGGGGCTCATCAGTGACCGGACTTCACATCACCTCACAGAAGTCAAGCTGTGCTGTTCCCCTCCCCCCCCCCTCCCCTTTTGTTTGTCGAGGCCAGTATATTATTTGTAGGGTCACCTTTGCATAGTGCAAAGGGGGACGATATTCTATTGGTTGTTTAAATGATATGTTTTGATTTAAGTTTGGATAATTGATTTATGTATTATTTATTTGTTTTAACCTGGGCCGTAGTGGCCGGGTTATTTTGACTGCTTTGAATTGATGTTTTCAAAGTTACAAGTGTTTTAAAACAAATAATAAACAGTCGCGGCCTTTTTAAGGGTCCATTTACACTAGCGCGACTTGTCAGACGACTTGGTCGTCTGACAAGTCGCGGTCGGTCGCTCGCCATTGAATAGTACAGGACCCCTTCTAATAGGAGCGACACAAGTCGCTCCGACTTAGAAAAAGGGTCCTGTACTACTTTGGGGCGACCTGGAGGCGACTTGCATTGACTTCAATTATATGAAGTCCCTGCAAGTCGCGCCGAGGTCGTGGTGCACGCTGTGCACCGCGAATTTCAAAGGTCGCCCCAGCAAGTCGTGTCGCGCCAGTCTGAATGGGCGCTAAATCCAACAGTAAATGTGTAGTGTCATCATTTTAGTATAAGTTTTAGAGTATAAGAAATCCTATCTACTATACCATAAAGCCTACATATAAATATGCTTAAACCTACTGATTCCCCTCTTCTTACCTATGCTGTATAGTGCTGGTAAGAAAAAAAATCTGTGTAAATACCTTTTTTCGATTGTTTCTGGTATGGTCATGTGATGCAGAAGCTCAGACTCCCCTGTGTCATGGAGCAGCTGCTGCAGGGGAGAGGAGGGAGCACCAACAACAGATGGGCAATTGGAATTGGTGGGTGATGTCAAATTTCTTGAGATTCAGCTTTGTTGTCAAGTACTGCATGACACAGGGAAACTTCTGTATCACGTGGCCTGGAGCAGAGTACATTGAAATAATCAGTTTTCTTTGCAGATTAAATATACAATAAATCATTGCACACAACCGAGCCTTACAAAGCTTTATTTTTTTGTGCTCCAAGTCCCGGTTCACACATATGCGATGCGATAAACCCTGCGAATCAGTGCCAGTTCTCGCATCGCGCCAGAATTGCACAATGGTTTACACTGAGATCTGCAAATCGCTGGGGGTGTCAATGTAACATTAATGACACCCCCAGATTTGCTTGCAGATCGCAGTGCAAACTGTGAAATGGTGCAGGAAATCGGATCGCATAGGTGTGAACACCCATGTGGTCCAATTCTGGTGAACCAAAAAAAAAAAAAGGGTCCTGCACCTTTTTGGTGCAAATTTTGTATGGCTAAAATTGCATCACACAGACATCGCATGTGATCTGTACGGCAATGGGGTACGAATCACGTGCGATGTCTGGCATCGCACTTCTGTGAACCGGCACTAAGTGTATGAAAGTGGTCAGCCAAGGGGTAATGTTCCCTCAAGGACCTGCAAAAATGACATTTGAAACGTAAAACCCACTCTAGCTAAAGTGCTCAAGAGAGTGTACACCATAGACATTCCATTCATAGCTGGATCAATAAAGGAGAAAGCAGTGCCGACTCAAGCGTCACATTACTAGCGCTATACTGAACCGTCACTGGGCTCTGCTACAGGTCTGTCATCTAAGGTAGGTACTGAACATAGCTAAAACGGATAATACATTGTCTGAGTATCAATTAGTAACATTCCATTATGTAAGGAAATCAATTGGCATGTGTGCAATCCTGAAAGAAGCTGCACAGCATAAGTTTTCAAAACTAGAATGGAAATGATTTTAACGTGAACTGCAATTATTTAACTATCATTTAAAGAGGATAATAATGTGGAATAGGTAAGTATAGGCATCTTCTTTTCACAGGGTAGTTAGAATAGAATTTAGAAGGGGGTAAGAGCAGGTTTAAGATTAGTTAGGAATTGTCACTTTAAGTTGAAACTGTATAATCAGAGGATTTGATTCCGCTTAAACGTGCTTATTTTATATATGACGTGATCATTTGTCATGATCACCAAATTTAGGACTGACCTTACCCACTTCAGCTCTGGAAGGTTTTACCCCCTTCCTGACCAGGCCATTTTTTTTACGATACGGCACTGTATTGCTTTAACTGACAATTGCGTGGTCGGGCCAAATAAAATTGATGTCACTTTTTTTTTTTTTTACCACAAATAGAGCTTTCTTTTGATAGTATTTGCGGTTTTTATTTTTTGCGCTATAAACAAAAAAAAGACCATCGGTTTTGAAAAAAAAAAAAACATATTTTTTACTTTCTGCTATAAAACCTATCCAATAAAAAAATAAATAAATAAATAAATAAAAAAAAAAACACCAAAACGTAAAAAATCTAATTTCTTAATAAATTTAGGCCAATATGTATTCTGCTACATATTTTTAGTAAAAAAAAAAAAAATAATAAAAAATCCCAATAATCGTATATTGATTGGTTTGCACAAAATGTTATAGAGACTACAAAACTATAGGATAGCCTTAGTGACTTTTTCTTTTTTTAAATATTTTTTACTAGTCATGGCGGCGATTAGCGATTTTTTGCGGGACTGCGACATTGCGGCGGACAAATCCGCCACGAAGGTGGAGATTTACTAAAACTGGTGAACACAGAATCTGGTGTAGCAATGCACAGAAACCAATCGACTTCTATTTTCAAAGTTTAATTGAACAAGCTAAAGTTAGAAGCTGATTGGTTGCTATGCACAGCTGCACCAGATTCTGTGTGCACCAGTTTTAGAAAATCACCCCCTAATTGACATTTTTTGGGGACCATTGACACCAATACAGAGATCAGTGTTAAAACAAAATGCACTGTCACTGTATAAATGACACTGGCAGGGAAGGAGGTTAACACCAGTGGCAGTCAAAAGGTTAAATGTGTTCCCTATGAGTGCTTTCTAGCTGTAGGGGGAGTGCTTTGACTAAGGGAAAACAGAGACCAGTGTTTCTGCTTAGAAGAAAAACAAGATATCCATTTTCCCCTCTGGCAGAACGGCGATCTGCCTTGTTTACATTAGCAGACCACCGTTCTGCCTCACTACAAATGATCGCTGGGTTCCCGCCGGAGTTGCTGATTGGCTCACGCTGTGTCCAATCACAGCGGAAGTAGGTCTCCAGCTGTGTACGTGCACCCCAAAGCTGAAGAAGATGATTATGTACAGGTACGCGATTTTGTCACTTAAGGGCCCCCCTTCCGCAGTATATGTAGGTGGGGCGGTCCTTAAGCGGTTGCAGTGAATGAGATATTTAGCAAACATACACAGGTGGTTTAATCACTCCCTGTAATTTAAGCCCCCGTTCACATCGGCGCAATATGACATGTCAAATGGCATGCCAAGTGGCAGCCTATTGCCGGCAACAGCACTGTCCCAATCGATGCAACGCCGACTTTGCGGTGCCGCAACGATTTTCAAAATTAGTTCCTGCACTACCTTTAACGACTTCGGGGATGATTTCAATAGACATCTGTGCATGAACCCGCACCAGGAAGATTCACCCGCAGTGAATATTAGGTAAGTGTTACTTTTACTACTTTACAAAGATGCCCCTATATTTATAAAGCAGTGGAAGTGACATTTACCAACCTTTCACTGCAGGCAAATCATTCTGATGCATGCACGCAACAGTGATTTATTCACCTGTGGTTAACCACTTTAAGGCCCCTTTCACATGGCTCCGTTACATCGACTGAGCCGTTCTGCTCAGCGGGGGATCGATCCACCGATCCCCCGCTGAGCAGGCTGATGACAGCTCCGTCTCTGCTCTGTGTGCAGAGATGGAGCTATCAGATCCCAGCTGTCCTCTATGGGGAATCGAATGAGAACGGTCCACCTGTCCGTTCTCCTCCGATCCAAACCGCCAGACGGATGGAAAATAGGGTTTCCATCCATCCAGATTTGACAGAGATGTCTCTGCTGACATCCGATGCCCCATAGAGATACATGGGGCATCCGTTTAGATCCGCCTGAACGGTCCGCATGTGTGAAAGGGGCCTAAGACCGGACGTTTCAGACACTTTGCTTACAAGAAAAATAAAATCAGTATTTTTTGCTAGAAAATTACTTAGAACCCCCAAACATTTTATATATAAATATATATATATATATATATATATATATATATATATATATATATATATATATATATATATATATATACACACACATACATACATACATACATACATTATATATATATATATATTTTTTTTTTTTTTTCTTCAGCAGAGACTCTAGGGAATAAAATGGTGGTCGTTTTTATGCGCAGCTGTTTTTCAAACACAATTTTGGAAACACATTCATGAATTTTAATACAAAACAACAATATATAACCCAAATTTCTGGTAAGATATGAAAGATGATACTATTACCAGTTTAGTCTAGTGCTAGAATTCTTGCTCTTTTGCTATAATGTTAGTGGTGATACCTCACGTGTGTTACAAACACTGTTTACATATGCGTGCGCGACCTAGTGTCCAAGCTTACATTTTTTAATGCCCATTAGTGAGTTTTTATAATAAATGTTTAATATTCAGAAGTTCTTTAACCATTTGTCCCCAAGCTATTTTACATGTAAAAATCTGCATTTTGTTTCTAGAAAATTACTTCAAACATTAGGCTGTAGAAAAAAAAATGGTGGGTATTGCAATTTTTATAATTTAAAAAATATGTTACACGATATTTGCGCAGCAGTTTTTCAAACACAAATTCTTAGGAAGAAATAAACCGTAATGAATTTTAGTAAACACAAACACATTTTTGGTAAAATATAAAAAATATGAGATTACGCTGAGAAAATAAATAATAAACATATCATGCTTTAAATTGGCACAGGCCCATGGAATGGTGACAAACTACGGTACAATAAATTATCCAGAAACAACGATTTTAAAAGCCTTTACAGGTTACCAGTTTAAAGTGGTAGTAAAGTCCGCTTTGTGATTTTTACTTACAGGTAAGCCCAGGGCTTGACAAAATTGCTTTGAATCTAGAAGCCAGATAAAAAAGATAGGAGCCAGTTTTTTTAACCTTTTGCCTACTGGTTGCTTTTACCCCCTTCCTGCCCAGGCCAATTTTCAGCTTTCAGCGCTGTCACACTTTGAATGACAATTGAACGGTCTTGCAACACTGTACCCAACTAAACTAAAAAAAGACTGGAAAAATTTGTAAAAAAAAAAAAAAAAACCCACAATCTGTGAGGCCCTGATGAGGCAGCACTGATGGGGCACCGATAAGGCTGCACTGATCTGGCACTGATGGGGCTGCACTCATAGGACACTGAGGGAGCTGCAATGATAAGGCAGCATTGATGGGCACTGATAGGTGGCCTCACCAGCTGTTCAGGGGGTAGCAGGCTTTCGGGCTGCCCAGACCCAATTTGGAGCCACAGTCGCAGCCCGTACAGGGAGGAACTGAAGCCGAGAGCAGGGGGATCCCCTGCGAGGTTGTGTCCGGCTCAGAGTCATTGCTGAGCCTATTCAGAGCCGCCAGTTTCTGCTCCAGGGAGTCTCTGTGGACAGCTCGATCTGATGGGGCTGCACTGATGGGGCACAGATGAGGCTGCAGTCATGGGACACAGATGAGGCTGCAGTCATGGGACACAGATGAGGCTGCAGTCATGGGACACAGATGAGGCTGCACCGATTGGGCACCGATGAGGGAACTCTCATGCGCCCGCGGGGGCGCGCAGTGCGGCAATCATGGCCAAGCCGTGTTGCTAGGACATGGCGCCACCCCGATCTTGGTAAAGAGCCAATGACATGGCTCTTTACCCCGTGTGATCGGCTGTGTCCAATCACAGCTGTGCCGTTTATCGCCTCTCCTCGCCTCACACTGTCAGAGTGTGTGGCGAGGAGAGCCGATCAGCGACTCCTCCTCAAAGGGGAGCCTAGGACAGGTAATCAGGTCACTGATCATCAGTGCCCTGATTACTGTAAAGTAAAAAAACATGCCTACAAATCCCCCCAACCAGTGCCCACAGTGCCCACCAAAAGTGCCCACAGTGCCCACAATTGGTGCCCATAGTGCTGCGAGTCAGTGCCCATCAGAGCCTGCTCAACTGTGTCCATCAGTGCCGTCCGTCAGTGCCGCCCGTCAGTGTCCATCAGTGCCGCCCGTCAGTGCCACCTCTCAGTGCCGCCATTCAGAGCTCATCAGTGCCGCCATTCAGTGCCACCTATCAGCGCCCATCAGTGCGGCATATTAGTACCTCCTCATCAGTGCCACCTCATCAGTGCAGCCTATCAGTGCCCATCAGTGCAGCAGAAAAATTACTTAATTTTCAAAATTTACTCACAGAAAGAAAAGCTTTTTTTTTTTTTTTCAAAATTTTCTGTCTTTTTTTTTTTGTAAAAAATAAAAAACCCAGCAGTGATTAAATATAACCAAAAGAAAGATATATTTGTGTGAAAAAAATGATTAAAAAAATGTCATATGGGTACACTGTAACATGACCGCGTAATTGTCATTCAAAGTGTGACAGCGCTGAAAGCTGAAAATTGGCCTGGGCAGGAAGGGGGTGAAAGGGCACTTTATTGAAGTGGTTAAGAGTAAGGCTGTGATTAGGAAGAGGTGTGTGGCAGAGCTGGGCTGTGATTGGTCAGGGTGCAGAGTGGCTATACAAACTCCCCAATACAGGCATGCTGTGTGTCTGCACAGTGTCCTGTACCTCTGAATGCTAACACCTCAGCTAATGGATAAAGTTGAGAGGTTGAGAGTGTTGATCAGGGATTTTTTTCTTCACACTATTATTGCGTATGACTGTGATGCTCACTGTTACAAGCAATAGTTTTAAATTGCACTTATTATTTATAAAATGTACATCATGTAATCAGTGTAGTGCAGTGTCCCCATAGTTTCACTGTACTAATCGGGGGGGGGGGGTTGAGAGTGTTGATCAGGGATTTTTTTCGTTCACACTATTATTGCGTATGACTGTGATGCTCACTGTTACAAGCAATAGTTTTAGCTGTCATGAATGGCTTTCTTTCATGAAAATAATAGACTATGATTTATAAAATACACATATGTGAACACACACGAAAGAAAAAAATATACTGTATTTAAGGTAACATACACTTTAACTACTACAGCAACTTTTTTCAGCTTTACCAAAATCACAGCAAACGATGAGAGAATACTCACGACTGACAAATTCTTGGAAACGCCTGACAAACCGGAACTATTTATGGAATATATAGTGTAACCTATGAAGAACAATAAAAGCAGCGAGTTAGGATTTTTATTGTCAAAGTGCAACATGTAAATAAGAGGCTATCCATTGTCAGCTTTCGGACATATATTTTATTTTTTTTTAACCTGTTTAATGAAACATTTTTTGGACAAGTTTTTAGTGTATTTGTTTAACTTGATTTCCTCCGAGGCCTCCTTTGTATGGTGCTGAGAGCCCTTTGACCCAGATTTGTTGTGGCTGTGCAGTTCCATATATATTACGGCATATACAGTAAAGGAATATGTTCTGGAGGTTTTAAAATATTAACTTCCTCATATTTTTCTTACTGAAGATTTACATGAAACAAAATGAGGCAATGGCAATGTGCTGTACCCCACCCACTTTACAGTTTGGGCCCCTTAAAGCCCAGGCAATACTGCCATCAAAGGAAATGCAAAAAAATGCATCATGCGTGTTTTCGTTTGTTTTTATTGATTTTAATGTAGAATGTATGTGCCTAAAAATATGCTACTGAATGCAGTCTAATTCAGTCACTGAATGACCAGACAGCTTACACACAAGAGTCTGAAAGAGCCCTGCCTTGCACCCATGAACTAGCTGAATTCAATTCATCTACAGCCAGCTTAAGTCAGGGGTTGCGGTGGGCATGGAGCATGGCGATTGCAGGCGCGCCGTGAGATGCCGTTTATCAGCTCTTCACGTCTCACACTGACAGAGTAGATATGTAAAAGGTAATCAGGGCACTAATTATCAGTGCCCAAATTACAATGCAGCCCCAAATGTGCCCATTAGTAATGCCACTCTATGCCCAGAGAAACCAGCCTGTGCCCATCAGAGAAACCAGCCTGTGCCCATCAGAGATGCCTATCAGTGCTGCCTTTCAGTGCTGCCCATCAGTGCCACCTATCATTGCCCATCAGTGCTGCATATTAGTGCCACCCCATCAGTGCTCTTCAGTGCTGCCTCATCAGCGCTCATCAGTGAAAGAGAAAAATTAATTATTTACAATTTTTTCTCCCAGAAACTAAGAAAACCCTTTTTTATTTTTATTTTTTAAAAAAAATCTTTTTTCATTTTTTTTTTTTACAAAAAAATTAAAAACCCCAACGGTGATTAACCACTTTACCACCGGAGGATTTTGCTGTCTTACGTCTGGGCCACTTTTTTGCGATTCGGCACTGTGCAACTTTAACTGACAATTGCGCGGTCATGCAACGCCGTACCCAAAGGAAATTTACTTTTGCGCTATAAACAAAAAAAGGAGCGACAATTTTGAAAAAATAACAATATTTTTCACATTTTTTTATATGAAATCCCCCCCCCCCCCCCCCAAAAAAAAAATGTAAAAATCAAAATTTTTTATCATTTTAGGCCTATTTGTTTTCTGCTACATATTTTTGGTAAAAAAAAAAAAAAAAAAAAAATCGCAATAAGCGTATTTTGATTGGTTTGCGCAAAAGTTATTGCGTTTACTAACTAAGGGAAAGATTTCTGTCGTTTTTGGTGTTTTTTTTTTTTAACGAGTAATGGCGGCGATCTGCGATTTTTTTGCGGGACTGCGTACATTGTGGTAGACAGATCGGACCCTTGACTGACATTTTTGAGGGTACCAGTGACATTACTACAGTAATCAGTGCTTTAAAAATGCACTGTTACTATAATAATGACACTGGCAGGGAAGGGGTTAATTTTTATTGGTGATCAAGGGGTTAATGTATGCCTGGTGCTTACTGACATGTGTGGGGGGAGGTGACTGAGTGACACAGGAACAGATCGCAGGTTCAGCTATGCTGAACACTGCAATCTGACCCGGTCTGTCACTTAGGAGATCCGCCCGCTCTGTTTACACAAGCGGGCGGATCTCCACACTCGATTCCCCAACGATCGGGGAAGAGCAGCGTTGATCACCGCCGCTCCTCCCCTGGCCCGACTCCCGCTGTGACTGAATACAGCGGGAGCGCGCCGCCGAGAGAGGGGGATGTCTGGCGACTTACGTCGCCAGACGTTATCAAGCCACTTTTCCGCAGTAGAGCTCTAGTGAGCAGTGGTAAAGTGGTTAAATACCACCAAAAGAAAGCTCTATTTGTGCGAAGAAAATGATAAAAAAATGTATGAACACGCAATTGTCAAAGTGCGATAGCAACGAAAGCTGAAAATTGTCATGGGCAGGAAGGGGGTGAAAGTGCCCAGCATTGAGGTGGTTAAACAGGGTTATTTTTTAGACATTATGTTGCCCTAGGCATAATTCTGACATTCTTTAGACTCTCTAGCCCTCACATCATGCAATTGTTTAAACTGTGAAAACGAATACCAGAATGTGTTATAGGAGGCAGAGAATGTAGACTTTCGTGTTTTTTGAACCTTCCTTAACACCACCTAAGTCATAGATTCCCTTGCTGCTTTCAACCACAAACATGGTGGCCAGGAGCAGGAAGCACAAAAAAAAACGGGAATGGAAAAATGATCAGTATGTAAATGTTGGGATATACTAGTGCCCCAGGGACTGGCTACTCAGAGCAATCATCACATCCAGATTCGTCAGGAGATACAGGTGTGTTACTGAGAAAAAAAATTGTTGAATCATACAGTATCTCACAGAAGTGAGTACACCCCTCACATTTTTGTAAATATTTTATTATATCTTTTCATGTGACAACACTGAAGAAATGACACTTTGCTACATAGTAAAGTATTGAGTGTACAGCTTGTATAACAGTGTAAATTTGCTGCCCCCTCAAAATAACTCAACACACAGCCATTAATGTCTAAACCACTGGCAACAAAAGTAAGTACACCCCTAAGTAAAAGTGTTAATATTTTGTGTGAGGGGTATATTTTACTCTAAGAGTGTGGTCTCTGCGCTATCTTGGGTAGATAAGCCGCCCTGATGCCGCACGTACAGTAACTGATACCAAAAAACTGTTTGAGATGCTAAATATATAGGGGGTTGTACTGCGCTTGAAGGATGTTTAAATAGACCTCTAAAATACAAAAATAAAATAAAATAATAAATGAGTTTATAAAGTGCTTCAGGCTCGGGTCACACTATTGCGATGCGGGAAGGCTGCGAATTCGCAGCCTTTTCCCGCATCGCACACGCACCCCCGGCAGTTCACACTGCCATATGCGATACGCTGGGGGTGTCAATGTAATCTTAACGACACCCCCAGTTTGATCGCATATCGCAGTGCGATCGTGCAGTTCGCACAGGATGGGATCGCACAAGTGTGAACCGCTGTGCGATCCGATCCTGATGCGGCTGCAAAAATGCCTCCTGTGCGTGTTTGCACCGGGTGCGATGCGAATTTAGCCATACAAACTGTATGGCTAAACTCGCACCGCACAGCTGATCGCATGTAATGTCGGAGCAGTGCGCTCCGACATTACATGCGAACCCGGCACTCGCATGAGTGTGAACCGGGTCTGAATGTGTATCATATGACCACCAAAAACATGTGCAAAATACTCACACTTAGTATAAATAATCACATTGGTATAAATATAAAGTTCTTATGTGTCTCCATCACAATAAATAAAACTAGAAGGTGCTTATATATATATATATATATATATATATATATATATATATGTGAGTTTGTGCATAATCTTATAAGTAATAGTGTTCCGTATCGGCCAGTGCAAGTGCTTTCTTCCTATAACCATATGTATAACCTTGATGTATCAGTATAAGTGACATACAAGAATTCTCATCAAAAATTAAGTATAAAGTGTCCCATCAAAAATTGTAGAAAAAAGTAGAAAAAAACATAAAAATATAAAAAATATATATAATATAGGTGATTTGCAGTGTTGATTAGCTTCCTCTACCTTTAATCTCCGTGATTAGGTTTTTTTTTCAGTGATCACACTTCTAGGTGTTCTAAATGCTCACCTCAATGAGGTCAATAATACGCCTGTATCATTAGACCTATGATAAATGTGGCTCCTTTTATTCCTTATCACAGCGTAGTCCTGCTCCTTCTGGGGGAATCGCAGTGTCTCCTGGTCTGCATCGGTCTCTTTTGCCTAGGGTGGGCTTCCTATGGGGGCTTATTGGGTCCTTCCGGGTTCGTTCGGGTGACTAAAACCTCTGCTTCTTGAGGCTCATCAAAACAATGGGGCCATCATGGTGTAGCATATACTTTTATTTATAAAATTATAGTAGACTTACATTTAAACTCGCTGTTCGCTGTATGCAGAGAAGCGCTGAGGGACTTCCGTCCCGTTCCGTCACGTCACTTCCGGGTTTCCTACGCGTTGCGTCACGATACCACGTGACTTCCTCAGGGAATTCAATTTCCTAAAATGTAAGTCTGCTATAATTTTATAAATAAAAGTCTTTATTGTTTTGATGAGCCTCAAGGAGCAGAGGTTTTAGTTACCGGAATGAACCCGGAAGGACCCAATAAGCCCCCATAGGAAGCCCACCCTAGGCAAAAGAGACCGACGCAGACCAGGAGACACTGCGATTCCCCCAGAAGGAGCAGGACTACGCTGTGATAAGGAATAAAAGGAGCCACATTTATCATGGGTCTAATGATACAGGCGTATTATTGACCTCATTGAGGTGAGCATTTAGAACATCTAGAAGTGTGATCACTGAAAAAAAACCCTAATCACAGAGATTAAAGGTGGAGGAAGACAATCAACACTGCAAATCACCTATATTATATATATTTTTTATATATATTTTTTTTTCTGCAATTTTTGATGGGACACTTTATACCTAATTTTTGATGAGAATTCTTGTATGTCACTTATACTGGTACATCAAGGTTATACATATGGTTATAGGAAGAAAGCACTTCCACTGGCCGATACGGAACACTATTCCTTATAAGATTATGCACAAACTCACTTTAATTAATATAAGCACCTTCTAGTTTTATTTATTGTGATTGAGACACATAAGCACTTTATATTTATACCAATGTGATTATTTATACTAAGTGTGAGTATTTTGCACATGTTTTTGGCAGTCATATGATACACATTGAAGCACTTTATAAACTCATATTTATTGTATTTTAGAGGTCTATTTAAACATCCTTGAAGCGCAGTACAACCCCCTATATATTTAATATTTTGTGTGGCCACCATTATTTCCCAGCACTGCCTTAACCCTCTTGAGCATGGAGTTCAACAGAGCTTCACAGGTTGCCACTGGAGTCCTCTTCCACTCCTCCATGACAACATCACGGAGCTGGCGGGTGTTAGAAACCTTGCGTTCCTCAACCTTCCGTTTGAGGATGCCCCACAGATGCTCAATAGGGTTTAGGTCTGGAGACATGCTTGGCCAGTCCATCACCTTTACCCTCAGCTTCTTTAGCAAGGCAGTGGTCATCTTGGAGGTGTGTTTGGGGTCATTATCATGTTGGAATACTGCCCTGCGGCCCCCTGTTGTGGAACGGCAGACCATCTGATGTGAGTTTCTGCTTCATTGCTCTTTTATATACATGTAGATGTTTTACCACGAAATTGAATAAATATACTACACTATAAAACATCTTTGCCTCCATGTGGTGAGCATTTTCATCTAGTGTATCCACAGTGAGAATAAGGTTGACCTTTTAGCCTCAAGTGATATCTCCACTGGGATTTGACCCAAGGTTTGGCTCCCTGGGAATTCTGGTGAGCATTTATATATGCGTGGTGGAGGATTAGTGTGTCGGCTGTGGAAGGTCTATCACCCTTTTTGGATCTCGTGTGAACTGTACTCTATTCTCAGATACCTGAGGAGCTCCTTGTTCTTTATCTCTCAGACAATGTGGTTTATTGATTTTCAGAGAATTTAACTTTTATTTATATTTACCATTAGCCATTATCTATGGATAATCAAGGACTGTTTATTTAGCATTGACTAGCTACCATCCAGTGCTGCACACACCCCTTGTTTTTCTTGTTACTTAGAAGGTATATATTCACCTTTTAGTGCTAGCAGCTTGTGTATTCATAGCGCTTGCTCCCCCATGGTTTAGACCACAGCACATTGTTCATTTAATCCATGTCCTTAGCCTGCTTTTCTTCAGCAAACTAATTGCAGGCTTTCTTGTGCATCATCTTTAGAAGAGGCTTCCTTCTGGGACAACGTCTATTTTCCAAAGACAACCTATGGATATAACGCTGAGCACGCGCACTCAGCTTCTTTGGTCAACCATGGTGAAGCCTGTTCTAAGTGGAACCTGTCCTGTTAAACAGCTGTATGGTCTTGGCCACCATGCTGCAGCTCAGTTTCAGGGTTTTGGCAATCTTCTTATAGCCTAGGTCATCTTTATGTAGAGCAACAATTCCTTTTTTTTCAGATCCTCAGAGAGTTCTTTGCTATGAGGTGCCATGTTGAACTTCCAGTGACCAGTATGAGAGAGAGAGAGAGAACAGAAAAAATGTATACCTATCGAAAACAAGTACCCGCTCCCACTTCTGTGTAAGGGTGCTGCAGCAAGCTACATCATTTGTGGCCCCTCCCCCTAGCTGCCTTCTGGGAGACACACACAGGTCCCAGAAGACAGCAGGACTATTTAGAAAGTGCAGCACGACTCGCGCACGCGCAGTAGGAAACAGGCTACGAAGCCACAAGGCTCACTTCCTGTTTTCCTTAGTAAGGATCCCGGCACCTGCACACCCAGCTGATGGACGGGTCGGCTCTGGGTGCCAACATCGCGGGCTCCCTGGACAGGTATGTAGCCTTATATTAAAAGTCAGCAGATACAATATTTATAGCTGCTGACTTTTATTGACTAAAAAACTAAACAACTTTGAAGTTAGGCAGGCCCTTGCACTACATAGTTGAAGGTAAATCTAAAAGAACATTGTACAAGAAAACTGAACATGTATGGCCAGCTGTAGGGTTCAATATTAAATTGGTAGTATACTCCGCTTTTTAATTTTTACCTACAGGTAAGCCTATAATAAGGCCTACAATAAGGTTTACCTATAGGTAAAATGAATATCTCCTAAGCCTGCACGGTTTAGGAGATATTCGCCCTGCATGCAGCCGCTGACACCAGCGGCATATGCGCTCTCAAGGTCCGGCGTATCAGAACCGCCAAACCGGGAAGAGACACAGAGGGAAGATGTCAGCTGCCTCAGCGGTGTCCGGGCGACAGTGTCGGGGCTTCGTCCTAAGGTAAGTATTTCATAATGAGCTAGTATGTGATGCATTTTAGCACATTATGCCATTGTCTTGCAGGTTTTTTTTTTTTTTTTTTGAGTATACAACCGCTTTAAGTTGGCCACTCTTTGCAGCTATAACGGCTTCAACTCTTCTGGGAAGGCTCTCCACAAGGTTTAGGAATGTGTCTATGGGAATGTTTGACCATTCTTCCAGAAGGGCATTTGTGAGGTCAGGCACTGATGTTGGAGAGAAGGCCTGACTCGCAGCCTATGCTCTAATTTATTCCAAAGGTTCTATCAGGTTGAAGTCAGGACTCTCCTCCAACCTCAAACTCGCTCATCCATGTCTTTATGGACCTTGCTTTGTGCACTGGTGCGCAGTCATGTTGGAACAGGAAGAGGCCATCTCCAATGGTGACATTTGGGACTACCAAGGATTTCCTCACTTTGGAATGATTTGCTTTCACTTCCTGTTTTGGCAACGGGACAGGAAAGAAAAATCTCTCCAATAGGACACAGATGGCAAAAGAAAGTGATGGGGGTTATAGTCAAGAAGTAAGGATAAAAGTGCTCTTAAACATAGATAAGGCGTTAGAACCCAATGAAAGAAGGATATCTCCTAGAGCTGCCGAGTGAAATTACAATTATGAATCCTCAACAAAGCCCACAAGACTGAAATGGTATGAAAAAAAAAAGTCGCATTTAGTTCTACTAGAATGATTTCCTCTCCCCTCTCTTCTCTCCCCGCCCACAGTGACTATACCCCAGTGTGTGTATACAATAGATCCTATCTGTCTCCACCCCCAGTGATCATACTCCAGTGTGTGTATACAATAGATCCTGTCTGTCTACCCCCCCCCAGTGATCATACCCCAGTGTGTGTATACAATAGATCCTGTCTGTCTACCCCCCCCCCCCCAGTGATCATACCCCAGTGTGTGCATATAATAGATCCTATATTTTTGCCCTTCCCACCATAATCATACCCAGTGTGTGTATATGATAGAGCCTGTCTCCCCCCCCCCCCCCAGTGATCATACCCCAGTGTGTATATACAATAGATCCCATCTGCCCCCCCCCCCCAGTGATCAAATCCCAGTGTGTTTATACAATAGATCCTGTCTGTCTACACCCCAGTGATCATACCTCAGTGTGTGTATACAATAGATCCTGTCTGTCTCTCCCCCAGTGATCATACCCTAGTGTGTGTATCCAATAGATTCTGTCTGTCCCTCCTCCAGTGATCATATCCCAGTGTGTTTACAATAGATCCTGTCTGTCTCCCCCCCCCCCCCCAGTGATCAAACCCCAGTGTGTGTATTCAATAGATTCTGTCTGTCCCTCCTCCAGTGATCATATCCCAGTGTGTTTACAATAGATCCTGTCTGTCTCCCCCCCCCCCAGTGATCAAACCCCAGTGTGTGTATACAATAGATCCTGTCTGCCCCCCCCCCAGTGTGTGTATACAATAGATCCTGTCTGTCTCTCCCCCAGTGATCATACCCTAGTGTGTGTATACAATAGATCCTTTCTGTCTCTCCCCCAGTGATCATACCTCAGTGTGTGTATACAATAGATCTTATCTGTCCCCCCCCCCCCAGTGATCATACCCCAGTGTGTGTATACAATAGATCCTGTCTGTCTCTCCCGCCAGTGATCATACCCCAGTGTGTATATACAATAGATCATGTCTGTCTCTCCCCCAGTGATCATACCCCAGTGTGTGTATACAATAGATCCTGTCTGTCTCCCCCGCCAGTGATCATACCTCAGTGTGTGTATACAATAGATCTTATCTGTCCCCCCCCCCCCCCAGTGATCATACCCCAGTGTGTGTATACAATAGATCCTGTCTGTCTCTCCCCCAGTGATTATATACAATAGATCCTGTCTGTCTCTCCCCCAGTGATCATATACAATAGATCCTATGTGTCTCCCCCTAATAATCATACAGTAAACACTGACATATCTCAGGATGTGGGAAGCCAGGCTCTCCATTCATTACCTGTCCGCACTGCTCCTCTCTATGTTGTCTCCTCCACCAGCATATGTCCCTTGAATACAGCAGGCTACTGTTTACCACCCTCCCTGATCAGCTGACTCAAGCAGACCGCTGGGTACGAGAGGCCCCGCCCATTGCATGCTTTTACACAAAATGGGCGGTGTCTCACTTGAAGACGCCTCATGAAACCTAACTCCATATGAAAATATTGCAGAGAGGGTGACAGCCTAAACCGGCCGCTTGTGATGGTAATATCAGGCAGCCTATGGTTGTTTTGGTGATTAGGAAGACATTCACAATTCCTATTGAGCTAAGAGATAACACACGGCTCCGCCCTCACAGGTGTCAGCTGACTGCGGACTGCACGTGATCGCCGCCTGCCGTCACATGACGAGAGAGATGGCTGCCTGCTGGGTGCTGTTGATGGTCTTGGTTCCTTCGGCCGTGTGGACGCAGAGCGCCGAGGTGTCCGTCATCCTGAACCCTGTCACCGGGAACCTCAGCACCGTGCCCGGGAGGAGGGAGGGCGCCGTGGCCTGGGCTGCACTGAAGGACACCATCGAGGAGAACGGGTGAGAAATACAGACTGACCGGAGGAGGGAGGCGATCATAGATAAGGAGATGGAGCTCTGCTGGGGAAGGTGACGGGCGGGAGGAGATGGGAGTGTATTTAGTTTAGGTGATACCAGCAGGAGACGGTGATACTGCAGTTTAGCTGATACCAGCATGCAATGGAGAGCCCATAGTCCAGGGGTCTCCAAACTGTGGCCCTCCAGTTGTTTAGGGACTATCCTCCCCATCATGCCTAGTCATACCTGTGAATGTCAGAGTTTTACAATGCCTCATGGGACGTGTAGTTCTGCAACAGCTGGAGTGCCCTATTTTGAAGATCCCTGCCATAGTCTGTGATACCAGGAAGAGATGAAAGCTCCCATAGTTGCAGGGATATGCAAACTGTGGCCCTCCCAGCTGTTGCAAAACTACAACTCCCATCATGCCTTTGCCTCTGGGTGTCATGCTTTTGGCTGTCAGAGTCTTGCTATGCATCATGGGACTTGTAGTTCTGCAACATCTGGAGGGCCACAGTTTGCATATCCCTGGTTTAGAGTGATAGCAGGGGTAGGAGCTTTCATAGTTTAGGTGATACTATGAGGAGATGGGAGATCTGACAGCTTTAAGTGATACCACGAGGAGATGGGAGCTCCCATATTTTAAGGGATACTAGGATGAATAGGAGATCCCATAGTTTAGGTGATACCAGAAGTTGATAGAGCTCCCTTAGTCTAAATGATTCCAAGCTTCACTGATGTTTGAGCATAGGTTTTACCCTGACATTTGTATTCTTGGTTTTAGTAATGCACCCACAATTGAGTAATATTTCTTTATGGATACCAATCTTATGGTAATGATGATAAATGAATATTCTAAAGCAAATATATAGAAATGGAGTGGCTCATCAAAGCCTTAATAATGGAAAAAAACAAGTCACTTGCTTGTCGTCACTTCTCTCACCAAAGAGTCATTTCCTCATTTCAGGACAAAATGTGGAACCATTCAGTTCATTGTTTTATGCCATGGGGTATATCTGCATTCAAAAATATGGCTTGTAGCATACAGTGCATACGGAAAGTATTCAGTGCTTCACTTTTTTTCCCCATTTTTTTATGTTACAGCCCTATTCCATAATTGATTGATTATTTTCTTTAATTCTACAAACCCTACCCTATAATGACAACATGAAAGAAATTTGTTTGAAATTTTTGCAAATTTAGTAAAAAAATCACATGCATAAGTAGTCACAGCCTTTGCCATGACACTCAAAATTTATCTGTAATACAAAAACAAAGAAAGGGCGCACCAGCCTAGCGCATTATCCTCAGCGAGTTTATTAGATAAAAGTTAAAATCAGCTACTCACAAACATTCGTGAAGTACAGACCCATCAATCCCATAAAGCCGCCTCATAGCAGAGGTCCAACGTCTATACTGGAAGCAGAGGGCTGACGCGTTTCGAGGCCGTGCCTCTTCCTCAGAGGGAACCAAGACCATCAACAGCGCCCTGGTCGTAAGGGGCAGCAAAGCCTAGCCATAATGGATGCCAAGTTTTAGCACGAGTTCCCGGGATTGAGGCAGCCTGAGGACCGGGTTCTGAGCGCGGGAGGAGGGTGCTGTATAGCACATATCTTTTTTGGAGTACTCAAAATTTATCTCACGTGCATATGGTTTCCACTGTCGGAAACAAACTGTAAAAACAATCCTTTTTTTTTCTTTTCTTTTTTTTTGGGGAGCCTGTAAAGCATTGCACCCGCCATCAGCAGATCGTGGTTGTAATGCCAGGCTTCTGCAGGCTGTTAATGCCGCTGTCTGCCCATACCTTATACCAAGGGTCTTCAAACTATGGCCCTCCAGCTGTACAGAAACTACAATTCCCATCATGCCTAGTCATGTCTATGAATGTCAGAGTTTTACAATGCCTCATGGGATGTGTAGTCCCGCAACAGCTGGAGGGCTGTAGTTTGAGGATCTCTACCTTATACGAGCAGGCAGTTACTGAATGACCAAGTTTAATGAACTACCTAGAGCACTCATCACCACCCTGGTAGCTCATTGAGAACTACAAGCCATGAGCCACAATGATTGATGGTACATCCTAGTTCAGGGACCCTCAAACTATGGCCCTCCAGCGTTTGCGGAACTACACATACCATGAGGCATTGTAAAACTCTACATGCACAGACAAGACTAGGCATAATGGGAATTGTAGTTCCTGAACAACTGGAGGGCCATAGTTTGAAGACCCCTGTTGTAGTTCATTGATTCACTTGGCTCTGTAAATGATTGATGTGGCCGTGTGGGTGGATCCCTGCACGGCCATATTCTGTGTACAGCGGGTGCAGGGAGAAAATCCCCAGCCTGCTGTCACTGAAAGGGGGGGGGGGGGGGAAGCAGGCAGATGCTGAACTTGTCACTGTCCCCCCACAGACACACTGCTTAGTAATCAACTTCAACTTTTGGGTTAATTCATATCAATCTGGTCCAATTTATCTTGCAGGGGTATAGTATACTGCAACCCCTCCAAAGTAGTATTATTACTAGTATAGCAATGCACTGCCATGGAAATGATTTCAGAACATTGACAACTATGGTATAGTAGAGTGTACTTGTGCCAGTGTCATTGGCTGTCTGTTTATACAGTTCTAGATGTACAGTAACTGCTAATGTGTGTCTATTGTCAATTGTTTAGTGCTTCAGATTTTTATGGCTTCCCCAGTCTTTTGTTTGTAAAATACAAAGAAATGTTTTATTTTTCTAAAACTATTTTTAGGAAGTCCTACTTTTCTTCTGCTATTTAATAGGAAGAACTGTAAAAAATGGAGAACAGTGCTGCTGGTCACTTGCTCTTTGTACATGTGTAATATTGATGTATTCTATATTGCAGGTGGGCTGTTCTAGAGGTGCAGAGCAATGACAAATATAATGACAGCATTCAGGCCTATGCTGCAGGGGTGGCTGAAGCTGCGGTCTCTCAGCGGGTAAGTGCGTTCTATATTTGCTGATGTCTACACATTCCAGTCTTTTATCACAAACAGACTTTAATCAGTAAGCATGGAAACCTAAGCTTCAGATATCGGGTATGTCTGATTACTCACTCCACACATTAACTATTCTTAATCCAAAAGCAGCCCATAGAATATGTCATTTTCTTTCCTTCAACCTGTGGTCAGCCAGTATTGATGGAGGGGGGGGGGGGAATCCCTCCTGCAATGCTATTGTGTTCTGCTGGCAGGGAGCCTTCCCTTCTGGCAGAACACAATCCTCATTATTGACAGCAATCGCATGAAAAAAAATCTAAAAAAAAGTCTCAACTTCAGTACTGCCTGCCCATGCCCATAGATGTAGCATCTATGGCTGGCTTTAAGATACTAGTCTTAGTAAATAGGAAATTCGTATTGGGTATAAACAAGTGTGTATTTTTGTTAACCACTTCTTCCCCTCCTCCTCGAATTTCGCTCTCTGCCGGACGCTGGTCAGTGGAGCGGCAGGGGAATATTGTATCTCTCGCATCTTATACGAGAGACAGCCCTGGGCACATTTGCAGACCTGAGTGCGGCCCACTCCTTACCGCCTCATATGCTATTTCGGTATTATCAGGTAATACATGCATTCCGCACTCAATTTCAACCTACACTTCCCTCTGAAGAGTCTCTCTCTATACTCGAGATTATTAAATGCACGGACCCGCAGCACCTTATCTCTATTTTTTACGCGGAATAGAGAGAAAAGGGGTTCCATAAACCCCTTTTCTATATGGGACAGTGACAGGCAGTTAGCCATGACAGGAATTCAGTTTGGCGGGCTTTTTGTGTAGAGGATTGAGTTACTAGGGGGAATAATACATTTAAAGTTGTTGATTGGTTGAATAAGCCCCTATCATAGTTAGAAGTCCAGGTAGCTAGGGAGATTGTGTAAAGTACCTGTTTTTTCCGGATAAGCTTCCCGCCTTCTTTACCTCAGCCCAGCCCTATTTAAGGGGGCTCACAGATAGCGGGATCCTCTGACCACCTCAGAAGCCTGGAGCGAGCGGTTCCCCCCCCTCCCCTTTTGTTTTTGTCGGGGCCAGTTTTATTATTTTGGGTCACCTTTGTAAGCTGCAAAGGGGGACGATATGTTTAAGTTATATGATTGAGTTGATTTGGATATTTTTTATTGAATATTTATTATTATAAACCTGGATCGTAGTGTCGGGTTTATTATTTATGAGTTGAAAGCTTTGATGAGTTTTAATGTTATTTAAATAAATAATAAACGGCCGCGGCCTTTTCAATCCAACAAATTGTGTGAGTGTCATCCTTTTTTATATAAGTTAAGTATTAAATTAAGTAAGAAAGTCCTGTCTATTGTCCCATTGCATACGCCCTCTTCTACGGTTCTTGCCTATGCTGTTAAAGCTAACTGTGTGACGGATGTGGGAGACATGGACGATGAAGACTGGGATGACGCCCTTGAAACGTGTAGGAAGGTATCCCCCAAACTCTCTCTGACCGTCTCACACAGTTGTTCATACTACACAGAACCTACCTCACCCCCCCTGGGATTGTCGAGATACTGACCTGAGGTTTCCCCGGACTGTCCTATGTGCCACGCGACAGTGGGCACCTTTTTCCACTTGCTCTGGAGCTGTCCCATTATCCAGGGCTACTGGAAACAGGTAGTAGCCTTCCTGCATGACAAGATGGGTTCCCCTGTACAGCTAGACCCTAAACAGTGTCTTCTAGGGTTCTACCCAGATGAAGACATGAACAAACCCCTTATCTCCTTTTATGCACACCACACTCTTAGCTAGAAAACAGAATGCCAGGAAATGGATGCGGGAACGCCCCCCCCCCCGATCTGAGTGAGTGGGTGACGGAGGTTAATGGCATCTTGACTTATCATAGGCTTATGTATAAGCACAAGGGTAATCCCACTAAATTTAACAAAATATGGGAATATGGGATCGTTGGATGCAGAGATCCGACACTTGTGGCATTCTTACTGCCACTCTTCCATAAAGGCCAGATTTGTGAAGTGCACGACTAATAGTTGTCCTGTGGCCAGATTTTCCCACCTGACCTGTGGATCTCTGCAGCTCCTCCAGAGTTGCAATGGGCCATTTGACTGCTCCTCTTATTAATACTATCCTTGCCCGGCCTGTCAGTTTAGGTGGACAGCCAGGTCTTTTTAGGTTTGCAGTTGTACCATACTCTTTCTATTTTCAGATGATTGAACAGTGCTCCGTGAGAGGTTTATAGCTTGGGATAATTTTTTTTTTTTTTTTTTTTTAATATAACCTAACCCTGCTTTAACCACTTACGGACCACCCACTGTGTATTTACGTTGATACTTTGACGTTAAATACTGGGGTTATGGCAGCAGATAGCTGTCATAACCCTGGTATTTTTTTTTTTTTTTTAAACAGTGGGCGGTCTACTTTAACATAAGAGTGGTCCCAGCAGCGAATTTGCCGTGCTATCACTTTTATGGACAGCAGGAGAGTTGCCCTACTCAGGGTACTGCCAGGGAGGAGTCGCTGGATCCTGGAAGAGGTTACTTACCTTGTCCCTGTATTCCGGCAGTGTATGGCGGCCGAAAAACACTTATTTATAGTTATTTATTATATTATAATTTATGATTTTGTGTTTCAAACTTTATCATACCTGAGATGTTATAAAGAAGAATGCACAGTAAAAAAAAAAAAAATGTAAATAGTTGGTTTTGTGTGGATTTGAGATCTGAGGTCTTTGACCCCCAGATCTCACATTCGAGGTCCTGTCATGCTTATTTCTATTACAAGGGATGCTTATATTCCTTGTAATAGGAATAAAAGTGATCAAAAACTTTTTTTTTTTTTTTTTTAAAGGACAGTGTAAATAATTAACAATAAAAGATAAAATAAAGTGCCCTGTCCCCGTTCGATTGCACGCAGAAGCCAACGCATACACAAGTCGCGCCCATATATGTAAACGGTGTTCAAACCGCACATGTGAGTTATCGCTGCGATCGTTGGAGTGAGAGCAATCATTTAAGCCCTAGACCTACTCTGTGACTCTAAACTGGTAACCTGTAGAAATTGTTAAAATGTTGCTTATGGAGATTTTTAAGTACCATGTTTATCGCCGATCCACGAGCGTGCGCAATTTTGAAGCATGACATGTTGGGTATCTTACTCGGCGTAACATTATCTTTCACATTTATAGAAAAAAAAATTGGGCTAACTTTACTGTTATTTAATTTAAAAAAGTGTATTTTTAAAAAAATATATATATAATGTTTGGGGGTTCTAAGTAATTTTCTAGCAAAAAAAAAATAATTATTTTAACTTGTAAACAAGTGTCAGAAAATGGCCCGGTCCTTAAGTGGTTAAACTTCTCCACAACTTTATCCCTGACCTGTCTGGTATGTTCCTTGGCCTTCATGATGCTGTTTGTTCACTAATGCCCCGTACACACGTGCAGATTATCTGAAGACTTTTGTCTGCAGACTTACCTTTTCTATGTAGTGCAAGGGCCTGCCGGATTGCATACAAATTGAAAGTGTTTAGGTTTGACCTCATATTATATGGTTTTGGTAAGTCTGCAGACAAAAGTCTTCAGATAATCTGCACGTGTGTACGGGGCATTAGGTTCTCTAACAAACCTCTGAGGCTTTCACAGAACCGCTTTATTTATACTGATTAAATTACACACAGGCGGATTCTATTTACGAATTAGGTGACTTCTGAAGGCAATTGGTTTCACTACATTTTAGTTAGTGGTATCAGAGTAAAGGGAATTGAATACAAATGCACGCCACAATTTTCACATTTATTTATTATTTTTTTTTTTTTTTAATTTTGAAAACCATTTATCATTTTCCTTCCACTTCAATTGTGTGCCACTTTGTGTTGGTCTATCACATAAAATACATTTTACGTTTTTGGTTGGAACTTGAAAAAATGTGGTAAATTTCAAGGCACTGTAGGTCCCCCCCCCCCTCCCTCCAAGATAATTTCCTGTTTGTTTTTTCTCTGACGTCACCGCCCGATGGTATTAGCCTTTACTAATGGGTAATGGTGCCCTCTGCAGGAGCAAGGTTAGGCAGATGATTATCAGGTTAATACAAAAAAACTTTTATACCTCGGCACGCCACTAGGGGGCCATCCCTCAGCCATTATCTTGAACCCAATCTGATATTACCTCAGTTTTATGCTGCCTAGCTCAGGAGCTGGTTAGGTCTTTCTGACTGGGACCTAGTGTCTCAGTTCTTTTCTTTTTGTTTTTTTTTTTTTTTTTTTTTCTTTGCACAATAGATTTTTATTTCTCTCACCATCACTAGTTAGTCAGGGATTCCTTTCCTGGAGGACTACAAGTGACTGCAGAGCTGGGCCTCGGACTGGGTAATATAGATCCTTATGGAGTCCCAGCCTACCAACGAGCGTCACAGGTTACTGGTACGCCCAGGCCTTGCAATGACAGTGCCCCTCGGAATGGGGACGAGCCCGCGGAGCTGCGTCTTCGCTGAGGGTGTCTCAAACCGAATCGCCCGCGTGTTGCCAGCATCCCTCCTTGACTGATGGCACCCCCACTTAGGGTGGGAGGTCTCCTGTATCAGAGCGGTGCTCGCTTCCTGGACTGGTGAGTACTGATACCCCTCTTGTCCCTGGGTACTTTTGGGGGGTTGTGGGTCCACTCTTAGGGGATAGCAGGGCTGGTGTTCTCTGTGGGATCCCCCTTCTGGCTGGCTTTGGGTTTTCTCCCTCCCTGCTCTCGCTGAGGATGCTGTATGGGGTACTAGTAGTACTTGGGGGGGGGGGGGGTGCTCCATAGCTCTGAGGGTCTCCCTGGGGTACCCTGTTGCCAGAATGTGTGGATGTACAGCCATTTTAGGATTCTGCACAAGGCTCCTGATCGGGCGCCATCTTGGATGTGGGCACATGCCTTTTAAGGGCAAGCGGCCATTTTCCCTGTGTCTATTTACATAGTTTCAATAGGCACCTTTTGTCTGGGCTCGAAGGCTGGGCTTCTAGAGGCGTGAGGTCATTTCTTCCTTCACACATCAACTGTGTAAAAAATTTGCTGACAGGCTGTGGGATTTTTGTTAATCCTTCTGCCATTTTTCAACCAAAAGTTTTTTTACTTGTTGCTGGTGTGTTTTCTGAGGGGGCTCTTTCAGTTAGCGCAGGTGGCGGGGGGGGGGGGTCCGCGGGAACCGCCGATTTAAAAGTCCAGCGTCCCTTTTAATTTTTATGGCAAAAATTGACTCCCAGGACAACAAATTCCCTGCAGGCCTGGTGGGGGCTTCGGGTCCACCCTGAAGCCTCTGCCATGACCTCTATATCTGCTGCTCTTGCGACTTTGGCGCACGCGGGGGGGGGGGGGGGCCTCCTTCAAGACTCAATGTAATTCCTTTCGTGCCTTTGGGACGCAGGAAAAGGGTAGGCCCTTCCGACCTCCCGGTGGCCACAAGACATCGTGGACGGGTAAGCCAAAAGCCAGTCAGTCTGGCTCGGTGGCCAGTCCACCTCTTCCTGAAGGGACGCCCTCACCTGTTGTCGGGGTGGGGGGACGTCTGCGTTGCTTTCAGGAACCCTGGTTGTCCGGCATTCAGGACAGGTGGATTCACAAGCTGTTTCGTTCAGAGTACAAGATCGAGCTTCGATCTCGCCCCGCAGACAGGTTCTTTCCGTCCAATCTCCAGCTGTTCCCCAATCGTCTCAGATTTTATGGGGGCAGTGCACGATCTGCATGCCCAAGGAGTCGTTGTAACCGTTACTCCACGGGAAAGGTTTTGCAGGTTTTTACTCCAACCTGTTCACAGTGCCCAGGAAAGTAGGCACGATGCGACCGATTCTGCATTTTGATGTCTCTGAAACCGCTTTGTGCAGGTACAGAAGTTCGGGATGGAATCCATCCGGTAGGTGGTGGCAACGTTGAGGCCCGGGGTCTTACTGGCCTCCATCGACTTAAAGGATACGTATCTACACATCCCTATTTTCAAGGGTCATCAGGGATATCTCCGCTTCACGGAGGCTGGGGAGCACTACCAGTTTGTGGCATTACCTTTTTGGTCTCGCTTCGGCTCCCAGGTTTTTCAACAAGGTGTTGGCTCCGGTTCTAGCTTTGCTGCGTTTACGGGGCATTGCGATCCTCAGTTACCTGGATGACCTTTTTGTTAAGGTCGAGCTCATGTGTGACCTTGGCGAGCTATCTGGCCGTGACGGTTCAAGGAAGTGGCCGAGATTCCATCTTGGGCCAAATTGCATGTACTGGCGATCTCTGCTGTTCACATTCCGGGTGTGGACAATTGGCAGATGGACTATCTGAATCGTCGGACTTTGGACCAAGGGAAATGGTCCCTGCATCCGGAGGTATTTTGCCTCCTGTGCGCCCGGGGGGACCCCGGACGTGGATCTGTACGCGTCCCGTCTCAAAGAAAGGGCGTAAAGATTAGTGGCCAGAACTTGTGTTCCTCTGGCGGACGCATTGGTGGTGCCTTGGCATCGCTATCGGCTGTATGCCTTTCCTCCGATTCAGCTGTTGTCCAGGTTCCTCCGCAGGTTGGTGTTGGAACGGATGTCAGTCATTCTCGTGACCCCGGACTGGCCTCGACGGTCCTGGTGTGTGGACATCGTTCAGATGGTCGTCGAACCTCCCTGGCGGCTTCCGCTGCGAGACTATCTTCTGTCTCAAGGACCGATCTTCCATCCTGCTTTACAGTCTCTGGCTTTAACGGCATGGCTGTTTTAAGCCAGGTCTTGAGGGATAGGGGTCTTCCACAGGAGGTCATCCCTACCTTTTTGTTAAAGGCTCGTAAAGCAACTTCAAGGAAGATTTATCACCGCACCTGGAAAAGCGTATATCGCTTGGTGCGAAGCGCATGGTTTTTCATCCTCGCTCCTTCTCGGTGGCAAAGGTCTTGGCCTTCCTGCAGAAGGGCGTGGATCAGCGTCTGGCGCTGACTACGGTCAAAGGTCAGTTGTCGGCCTTGGCCATCTTTTTTCAGCGACTTTGGCGTCGCATTCCTTGGTCCGCACCTTCATTCAAGGGGTGCGGCATTTGGCTCCCCCGAGGAGAGCTCCCTTGCCTCCCTGGGATCTGAATTTGGTTTTGTCTGTGTTTACAACAACCTCCCTTCGAGAACATGTCTGTGTTTCCTCTCTCTGTGTTGTCCCAAAAAGTTGCCTTTCTGGTGGCCATCACGTCGGCTCGAAGAGTGTTTTGAGACGGTGGCATTTTCCTGCTGCTCTCCTTATCTGGTACTTCCTAGAGATAAGGTGGTTCTGCGACCGAATCAGTCTTTTCTTCCCAAGGTGGTTTCTTCGTTCCACCTCAATGAAGATATTGTGTTGCCTTCGCTGTGTGCGCGGCCCATGCATCCTAAAGAATTTGCCTTGCATTCCCTGGATGTGGTCCGGGCGGCCATGTTCGACAGTCTGATTCTCTATCTTTTTTTTCTTCCTGAGGGACCTCGAAAGGGATCGGCCGCCTCCACTGTGATCATTTCGAAGTGGGTCAGTCAGACGATTGTTCAGGCCTATTCCATTAAGGGTCGGATTCCTCCTTTTTCAGCAAAGGCCCATTCTACTCGAGCCGTTAGTGCCTCTTGAGCTTTTTGCCATCAGGCTTCTGTGGCTCAGCTGTGCAAGGCGGTGACTTGGTCGTCCGTGCACACTTTCACAAAGTTTTACAAATTTGTTTTGGCATCTTCGGATGCTTCCTTTGGGTGCAAAGTTTGAGTGCGGCAGTTGTTTAAGGGGACATTATTTTTACTGTCCCTCCTTGGGGAGTCTTTTTTGTTGTTTACTGTAGGCTCAGGTTGTTACTGGCCCGGCTGTTTGCGTTACCTTCTAGGTTGGTTGCGTTGCTTTCCCACCCCTCATACCTGCACTGCTTTGGGACGTCCCATTAGTGAAGGCTAATACCATCGGGCGGCGACTGTCAGAGGACGCAAGAGAAAATAGAATTTTTGTAAGAACTTACTGTAAAATTCTTTTCTCTGAGTCCTCTGACAGTCGCGCCCCCGGCCCTCTGTTTTTTTTTTTTTGATCTGGGGGTTGTTGCCTTCCAGTACTGCTTGCTACAAACTGAGGTAAAATCATCAGAACTGAGGTAATATCAGATTGGGTTCAGGATAATGGCTGAGGGATGGCCCCCTAGTGGCGTGCCGAGGTATAAAACGTTTTTCTGTATTAAAAATCAAATCGATTATCAATCATCTGCCTAGCCTTGCTCCTGCAGAGGGCGCCATTAGTGAAGGCTAATACCATCGGGCGGCGACTATCAGAGGACTCAGAGAAAATAATTTTACGGTAAGTTCTTACAAAAATTATTATTTTTTTTTTATATAATGGTGTATGCCAGCCTAAGGGGAAGAAATATCAAGGCCCTGTGTACAGCCTGTACATGCATGGGATGCAGAGGGCACCACATGGTCACAGGGGTCAATTTAAAGACAAACACACTTGCACAAAGTATTTGCATCTCCGCTAGTAGGTTTTTATTTAAGTTCACTTAAAAATGTTGTGAATTACTTTATGTAATGGGCTTTTATACAATATGTCTATATTGTTTTGTGGGTTAACATGAATTCCAATGTATTGGTTTGTTTATCCACCTTTTCACATGAGCTTTATTTGTAATGAATTCAGTTTATGTAGTGGTTGGTTGGTCCTTTTTGATAACCTTTTTCAGTGTACAAAATTAGGTAGTGGGGGGGGGAATGAATACCTTCTAGTAACAGAAGCAGCACTCTTACAACTTGCTTGCATTCCTCTGCAGCTTATCTACATGCACTGGATGAACACAATGTTTGGTTACTGTGGTCCTTATAAATACCAAACCCCATACTGTGAACGCCTGCGGGACTATCTAGCAGCCAATCTGGCTTGGATGCAGGAACAAATGGAGTTGCATCAAGACCAGGATTACTGGCATCAAGTAAGTTAGGTTTACATTATTAAAATAAGGAATCTTTGCATTATTTTCAGGTCATTTTTAGACTTTAAGTAGGTAAAACATTGCTGAGGTATGGGTGTTTTTTTTTTTTTTTTTTTTTTATTGGTAAAATAAACACTATGGGGTCGATTTTACTAAAGGCAAATTAGACTGTGCACTTTGCAAATGCAGTTACTAAAGAGCTTAGTAAATGAGGTAAAGCTTCGCTGTGCAAAGAATACCTAGAATATTCTGTTTTTCAGATGTTCAGTTCCAAAAAAGATCCAAATCCCCCCCCAAAAAATGTCTGAGAGTCCCAGACTTGCACCTTTTTACTAGTTCCATGGTGGTGACTTTACCGTAGCTCTGCTTTTGTGTGTCTGCATGCGAGTGTGAAGATAGTTCCTCTCATTGGAAGCTTTTCATACAGACATTTTTAATTTGACCGGTTCTTAGTAAAGAGTGAAAACTGACTTTAAACAACTGGATTTTCTAAGACCTGTATTCTTTGCAGGTTCGACTTGCACTGCTGCAGCTGAAAGGCCTAGAAGACAGCTACAATGATATAATTTCCTTCCCTGAGAAGAAATTCACGCTTAATCCTTTTGGGTTTTTGTAAGTTCTTAAATGCAAAACTGTTTTAAATATGAATCGCAACAATTTTGATTACACTGTGTGTATAATGTTGGCTCTATTGGGATTCCAGCTAAATGGTTACACTAGGAAATCATTTTCCAGATTGGTCTGATAGGAATACATACATACATACATACATACATACATACATACATACATACGTTGCAAGGTCCACTTTTCAAGAGGGCTCGCAGATGAGTGATCTTGTTTCCAAGTACTTGAGTGTTCTACTTTAATTAACCAGTTAATCAAACCTAGAAGCCTAATGGAAATTCAAGGAGTTTGTTGACTAACCAATTGTAGTGACTGCATTAAACCCACATGAAAATGTATTTGCTTTTCACAAGTTTATAAATGACTCGCTGCCCGGGGGGAGTGAGCCCTTGTAGCCTTATGCCTCGTACACTCGCACCGATTGTTGGTCTTTTGTCGTGTTGTTGTGTTGGTTGAAATGTGCTCTAGACTGCACACAAATTTTGTCGGCCAACAACAACCAACTGCAGAAGTGATGTCATGTTCTGGTCTACTTTTCGTGTTTTTTTTACTTCTCTGAGCATGCCCAGTCTTGCTCATCTGATTTTTGTCAGCCGAAATCTGTACTGACTGAGGAACAATCGGCCGTTCTGCTGACGCCCAACAAAATTTTATAGCATGCACACCAGATTTTGTTCGGCCGAAAAGTCGCAGTCGGTTGTCGGAAGCATCATACTAACAAGCCGACAATCGGCCGATCGAACGTTGGCAGAAAATTTACGGCCAACAATCGGTGCGTGTGTACGAGGCTTTATTGTGAACGTTGTTAGTCTGAGTGTGGCTCTATACAAGTCTATAAAGGCTCACTCAAGGCACAGCTATCACTGAAAAGGTAAGGGGGAAGGAGGGTTGGAGCAGGTTGTGGAGGGCTAGGGAAGGAGGGTTTTGTATCCTTGTTTGGCCAAAAAATAATTTATTGAATAAAAAGTATTATATTATTTATGGTTTTGTGTTTCAAACTTTATCATACCCGAGATGTTATAAAGAACTCGCAGTAAAAAAAAAAAAAAAAAAAAATCATATGTAAAATAGTTGGTTTGGGCTGTTCATTAAGAATTGCATGCAAAATAATGGTACGGCTTTCAGCACCTAAAATCTGAAATAATCATACCGCCAGGGAGGTTAAAGTGTGTAGCAATGTGCTGCAGCGCAGATGTATTTTTAGTGGTGGTGAACCCAAAAGCAAACATTTTCAATATATTGCAATTTATTCTTAGATGTGATGGCTTTATCTGTTTTGTATATAAGCTTTACTATTTTCACCTGGTGATCTGCTCAGTAAATCTGTTTTTCAACAGAACAAACTCTCCTGTAGATATAGCAGTCAGAGTTGGGACAAACCATTTACCTCTGAAAGGGGCACTTATAATGGTCAGCTTTTATTTATATAAAACCTTTATTCCAAAAGGAACAAAACTTGCTTTAACTTCTTACTTAAAGTGTTTGTTAGTGTTCATCTTTAAAGTAATACTAAAGAAAAACATTTAAAACAAAACATGTTATACTTTACTTGCTCTGTGCAATGGTTTTGCACAGAGCAGCCCTGGTCCTCCTCCTTGGGTCCCCCGCCACCTTTCTGGGCTCCTCCTACCCTGTTGACTGCCCCTATAGCAAGCGGCTTGCTATTTGGCACTCATGCATACTCTTCCGAGCCCCACTGCTTTTGACACCCAGAACAAGGTTCAGCTCTGCCCCTGCTCAATCTTCACTGGCTGTGATTGACAATGACTCCAGCTGCTGGGTCTGAGCCAATGAAGTGGGAGAGAACTGCACATGGCCAGACTGAGATCTTGCTCAGGTAAGTATAAGTGGGGGCTGGAGGAATGCTGCACACAGGCTTTTTTTACATTTTGTTTCCTCCTTTTTACCCTCATGCAAATAATGCATGAAGATTAATTAAAAAAAAAAAAAAAAAAAATAATCCTTGGAACCACTTTACTTGTACTAAGTGTGGGCAGGTGCCAAGTCCTGCTGGAAAATTAAAATCAGCATCTCCATAAAGCTGGTCAGCAGAGTGAAGCATGAAGTGCTCTAGAACCGGGGTCCTCAATAGGCGGACCCAGATGCACTTAAATCTGGACCGCAGCAGCTGTTCCCCCCCCCCCCCCCTCCTCTGCCTGCATGCACACACCCGCCCCTGCCGCCGTTGTCCAACCCCTCTCCTCCCCCCAATGCACATGCCCGCCACTGAACCCAAAGCAAAGAGGATGGCAGACGCCACAGAGCCTAGCGGCAGCAGCAGGCGAGCACACCCAGAAGGGGAGTCCACCCCGCCACTCTCCCCGCCTTCCACAACACTGAGTTAAGGTAGGGAGAAGATTATTGGGGGGGCTGTGATGTGATATCTGTGGCTGTGATGTGAGAGGGGGGAGTTTAGAAATGGGGGGAGGGACTGTGAGGGGTGAGCTGCGATATGAGTGGCTGTGAGAGGGGGGAGGCTATAATACTGAAGGGCTGTGATATGGGGTAATGTGAAAGGGGGAGCTGTAATGTGAAAGGGGGAGCTGGGATGAGAATAGGGGGGTGCTGTGATATTGGAGGCTGTAATGTAAAAGGGAGAAGTTGTGATATGGAGGGCTGTGATGCGAGAGGGGTGCGGTGATATGGAGGACTGTGATGCAAGAGGGGGAGCGGTGATGTGGGGAGCTGTGATGTGGGGGGGCTGTGATGCGAGAGGAGGAGCTGTGATGTGGGGGGCTGTGATGTGATATGGGGGAGCTGTTATGTGAGAGGGGGAAGCTGTGATGTGATACGGTAGATGTGAGGGGGGAGCTTTGATATGGGAGGGCTATGATGTGAAAGGGGGCTGTGATATGGGGGAGCTGTAAAAGGGGGGCTGTGATATGGGGGGGCTGTGATATTGGGGGCTATGATATGGGGGGGGGGCTGTGATATGAAGGGTTTCTGATGTGAGGTGAAGGGCTGTGATGTGGGGGGTTGTGATTGCAAGGGGGGGCTGTGATGTAAGCGGGTTTCTAATGTTGGGGGCTCTAATGTGAAAGGGGGTTGTGATGTAAAGGGGGCTGTGATAGGAAAAGGGGGACTGAGGACATTAATTTAAAGGGGGCTGTGACGTGAAAGACCTGAGTCATAGCAGAAAAATTAGATTCGAACCTCTGCAGAAAGAAAATTGAGTACCCCCTGCTCTAGAATCTCCTGGTAGAGGGCTGCGCTGACTTTGGACTTGATAAAACACAGTGGGCCAACACCAGCAGATGACATGGCTCCCCAAATCATCACTGACTGTGGAAACTTCACATTGGACCTCATGCATCTTGGATTCTGTGCCTCTCCACTCTTCCTCCAGACTCTGGGACCTTGATTTCCAAATGAAATGCAAAATTTTCCACAGTCTGTGACAGGCTATAATCCTCAAAATTAAAAGCAAGAAATGCTTGAAATATACCACTGTGTGTAACGCATCCTATATAAAATATGAATTTCACTTTTTGAATTACTGAAATAACTTTTTAATGACTTTCTAATTTTATGAGATGCACCTGTATCTGGTAAATTCTTTTGTCTCTCATACACTTTTTTTTTTTTTTTGACAGGCTTTTCCAGCTTGGTGGAGACCTAGAGGATCTGGAACCTGCTCTGAATAAGTCGGATACTAAAAAAACACTGGGCTCAGGGTCTTGCTCTGCACTTATTAAACTTCTACCTGGCAATAAGGAACTTCTGGTGTCTCATGTCACCTGGAATATCTACCAGTCCATGTTACGGATAATCAAGAAATATACCCTTCCCTTTCGTACATACCCAAATGGTAAGGGTTGATGATTTTCTTTTGCTTTAGAAGGTGGTAGTTGCTTTTAACTCTTAAGCTGGCCATCCATTTTAAAATTTTTATTATTAAATTTCCTTAGATTTACCTTAACTATGTAGAGCAAGGGCCTGCCTATTGACGTCATAGTATATGGTTTTGGTAAATCTAAAGGAAAATTGAATAATGTATGGCCAGCCTTCGTATTTGTCTTGTGATGGGAGGATTTCACACTTCCCATGTAGCCTGGATTCAAAAGGTGTGTGTGTGTGTGTGTTTGTGGGTTTTTTTTTTTTTTTGAGACATTTATTTTGTGTTTATAGGGGGCCCTGTGGTACCAGGAGCAGTGCAGACATTCTCATCCTACCCAGGCACTATCTTCTCTGGTGATGATTTCTACATTTTGAGCAGTGGTCTAGTGAGTATTAAATGTCCAGATGTACACTAATAGATTTGTATGCTAGTATGTATTTGGCTGGGAGCAAGTCCTGTATTGAACCTAACACAGATTTCAGCCCACCCTGCTGGTTATAGGTAGCCTGAAATTCCTCTATTAAGGTCCTTCCAGAACCGCACCTTGGGCGTGCTCTGTGATCCTTCGGACACAGCTCATCGCGGTAAAGGGCCAATCACAGCGGCTCTTTACCATGTGATCAGCTCTGTCCAATCATGTGCTGTCACAGCATGAGGAAAGGAGTGCCAGTAACCAGCAATTCTTATCAGTGGTGCCTCATCAGTGGTGCCTCATCAGTGAAGAAGGAAAAATTACCCTTTTGCAAAATTTTAGAACTGAAATGAATCAAAATGTTGTTGTTTTTTTTTTTTTGTTTAGCAAAACATAAAAACCTAGTGATGATTGAATATCACCAAAAGAAAGTTCTATCTGTCTCTAAAAAATTATAACCATTTAAATTGGGCACAGTGTTGCATGACTGCGCAAATGTCATTCAGATTGTGACAGCTTTGAAAGCGAAGAATTGGCCTGCGCAGAAAGGGAGTGAAAGTGCCCAGCGGGCAAGTGGTTAACATCTTAAAAAAACTTTTCAAAGGAAAAAATCCCTTCACTTATGTAGCCCTGATGTTTAACTTTACAGATGCACAACACAGGTTTACACACTGACAATGCACGAAGGTGACGGTATGTAGAAAAAAAAAGAACAGCAGAACCATTTAGCTCTGCTGCTTACCCATAGCAGAGCTAAAAATTTTCTTTTTCTTTTTTTTACATACCGTCACCTTCTTGTATTCTCAGTGTGTAATCTGGCTCCTAGATTCCAAGAAAATTGTCAAACCCTGATTTAAAGTTGAAATTCAGGAAACCATCTAAATAGATAAAATGTGTATATAATGGGGCTGTTACCTGTAAACTTGCTTTCCTGTCAATCTAGTTCTAAGAATTAGACAGCTCTCGCACAGTCCGGTCTGTCAGGGCAGAAAACCCAATTTTTCTGTGCTGTAGTGCAGTAATACAGGTCTCCTTCTCCAGCCTGTGGGCAGTAAGAGGAGAAGCAGCAAATTGATGAGCTCATCTCTGGCACTGTTCTCTCTCCTATCAGCATGATGGCGCTTGCACTGCAGCACAACTTATTTGACTGATTTGGTTCTTTGTGCTGCTTCTCTGTCTCCCCCCCCCCCCCCCCCCCCAGTGTGAAATCTGCTGTACATGGAACTGTAAAAGGCTGATATCAAGTAATCGGGTACTTTGGGGATTAAAATGTTTTAAATCACTCATTATTTTTGCAGGTGAGCCTGGAGACAACCATTGGCAATAGTAATCCAGATCTTTGGAAGTATATCACTCCGAAAAATTCTGTTCTGGAGTGGCTACGGAACATTGTAGCGAACAGGCTGGCAACAGGGGGTCAGGAGTGGGCTGATGTTTTCAGCAGATTTAATAGTGGAACGTAAGTAGACAAGTACATTTTAAGAGTACCTACTAACAATGTAGTAAAACCTACTAACAATGTAGTAAAACAGTCACTTTTGACTCTCCACAGCCAAATTGGTAATGGGTATTTTATGTATGTGACTTTGAAATCCCTGTAGTTTGTAGGCTTTAAATTGATACTATATAGTATCACAGCAGATCCAGAACTGCCAAGGCTTTCGCCTGCCCAAAAGTTTGCATCAGCTAGATGAACCATTTTCTGTAACTATCAACTAAAACGGGAGCAGCTTACATCTGTTCCCTTTTTAACTGATTGCTTTTTTGGTTTTACTTTTTTGTTTTGCTGTTTTTTCTTATGCTGAAATTGTATGTACAGGCACAGAACACAATGAGAAGAAAAAAAAAAACTGTGGCTGCATCACAGTTCTTCAGGGTTGTATGAGATCAAGGATTGGTCATCTAAAGGCCCCTACACAGGATAAGAAAATCGGAAGTAAAATTTCGTCCGAACAATTTGATGATTTCAGATCATTAGTATGATGCTTTCGACAGCAGATTGTGAATTTTCGTACGACAAACTGGATGTGCAGGCTATAAAATTATCGTACGTGAACACATCCGATTTTCGTTCTAGTTAGTACAGTTTTGGTCTGAAAAAAATCGTAAGAGCAAGACTACGCATGCCCGGTAATGAAGGCACACATACAAAACCATTCAACACAGGACGACATCACTTCTGAAGTTAAATTCTGTTGTACGAGAATTTTCGTATCAAAGTAACCTCTTCACTTTCCATATGAGACTAGCATGCAACAAAAAATGGATGAAAATACGTCCGATAATCTGATCGTGTATACAAGGCTTAAAGCTAATCCGTTGCTATTTACGTTTCTTCTAGGCTAGTGGCAGGTTCTATATATAGAAAAAACTAACAGTGCAACTTATGTATACAAAATAAAGTGAAATAAATAAATAAGAGAACTCCGGCAGCTTTCAGTCACTGTGTTTTCAGTCCACAACCCAAATCAATAATCAAAAAATAGTGCTGCGTCAGATATAACACTACACTTTCCTCCGTGATTAAATAGCAAAAAAGTCATATGAATAAATATAAATAAAATATACCAAAGTGAACAAAGGTCATAAATTCATGAGACAAATTCATACATTTATGTGGAAAAGGTATTCAATAAAGTGTTTAGATATTGCAAATAAAGTGCATCTGTGCAAAAAGTCCCAGTGATAAATAAATCCACAGGATCCACAAGATTCCCTGCAGTTTCAAACACCTCCGTGGTGAACAATCAGGTGCTTCTATAACCACCACCAATAAGCAATCAAGCCTCTCACCTTCCTATCTGATCCAAGAGTAATCTATGGGTCAGATAAAGCGGTTCCCTTCGGGATATGGATGGATGATTTTAAAATGGAGGATTTGCAGCTGACAGGCTAGCCACAGGGACCAGACCAGATCACTCGTATATGTTTGGAGTGACACCATCAGGCATAATAGCATGGGAGGAAAAAAAGATCTAATGTTCTCTGTATGCTTAAAATGGTATTTATTATGATCCCTTTCCTGCTTTTGCTCTTTGAATTCTGCTTTGATCTTTACCACGTTTCTTGGGTAATGAGTTTCTGGGTAAAGGGATAACCATTTTTTTTTCTAAAAGTTGCAAAGCAAGAAAATGTCAGTTCTGAGTTTTCTGTGGTTTAATGTCAGAAGTGTGGATTAAAGCAGTGAACAAGCAGGAGGTTCTTTTTTTTTTTTTTTTTTTGAAAGCGGAATTCTTGGTGAACAATTATCTTAAGTACAAAGGATGTGTATTTGCACGTGGATCTTGGTGTACTTTGTGTATTTCTTCCAGATGATCTGTGCAGTGTGAAACTTTATTTCTGCCTAGGAGCTTCCTTTTATGAAGACCAATCACTGCTGCACTCTCTCTCCTTGTACAGAGTGACTGTTCTTGTACCCATTCCCCAGGAAATGTACTTTTACAAAGGAGTGTTTGCATTTTGTCTCTTTAGCTGGGACACAGATGGCAATAAACCCCATGACAAGAGTGCTACCCTTTCACATTCTGTTCTAAGCTTAAAGGAGTTGTAAAGGCAGATTTAATGCATAAAAAAAAAAAGAAGCCTTCTGTATGCAGCAGCCCCCCAGCATCCCCTAATACTTACCTGAGCCCCTATCTCTGTCTATGTCCACTAGTCCCTCAGTCTTGCAAGACTTTTCCTCCTGATTGGCTGAGACACAGCATTGGTGCCATTGGCTTGCATAGCTGTCAATCAGTCAGCCAATCAGGAGATGGAGGGAGCGGTGCCTAATGGCAGCTCCATGTCAGTATGGACACACGGAGCTGCAGCTCGGCTCGGGTGCCCCCATAGCAAGCTGCTTGCTTTGGGGACCCGAGAAGAGGAGGATCCAGCTAGCCCTGTGCAAAACCAACTGCACAGGGCAGGTAAGAATGCCATGTGTTTTTGAAAAAAAAAAAAATATATATATATATATATATATATATATATATATATTTTTAAAAATTAAGTCTCTTTAAAAAAAAAAAAAAGAGACTTAACAATTTTTAAAAATATTTTTTTTTTTTTTTTTTTTGTCTCTTCACTCCTATTACATTAAATTGCTAAAATCTGGTTAGAAGTTACTGCACATTTACAATCTTTTGAATTCTAGTAAGAAAGCTCATTTCAAGTCTTGTACTGTTTGAATAATTTACTGATGAGGGAGATGATGGCGAGCTTTGCATCTGAATTTCTGGCAGGTTTTGTTACAATTTCATGTGTTCAGTGACTTTCTCTAAATTTTCTCTGTCCTTTCTTACAATTTTCCTTTTAGGTACAACAACCAGTGGATGGTGGTGGATTACAAAAAATTCAAACCAGGTGCAACAGATGTGCCTAGTGGACTTCTAATCATTCTAGAGCAGCTCCCGTAAGTTCATGGTTGGCTTATGTTTCCCACTTCTAATGGATTACATTTGATATCTGTAGCAAAGATAGGTGTGATTTTATTGTAGTGCATATCTAATAGCTTTTAGATGTTTACTTGAAATATACTTTTTGTTTTTAAAGGATATTTCACATATTGATGATTGAATAGCTGCCTTTTAGTTTTTGTGTAGTAGTTTGTTTTTGTTTTTTTTTTTTACCCCCCCCCCCCCTTTCTTTTTTCTTTTTACCTGAGAGGTAAGGTCTCAGACTACAGGCTCATTAAACACAGGATGGATAACCATAAATTAACATTCCCCTGTCCCTCCCCATGATAAAACCCTTGTGCACACTTGTCCGGGTTAAAAATACAGCTGTAAGGCCCCTTTCACACACATTCACAGTTCATTTCATCAATTCAGTCACGTCTTTTCAAATAAAAAATGCATGAGTTTTTACATCCACTACCAATGCAAAAGCTGATAGAAAAACTGACCATTTGTCAGTTTACATCCGTAAAATAGGGCTTTCATCCTTTTCTAAAAACGAATGTTGACGGAAGTGTATGTAAATGGATGATCATCCATTTTACATCTGTTTTTCCATAGCGATGCGTTGATGTCGGTTTTTTCATCCGTCAACGAATGATGAAAAACGGACAAACGGTCCACATGTATGAAAGGGGCCTAATTGAAGTGGAGCCTTTGAACTGGACCGCATGGAAAAAATAAAAAAGAATGCATGCAGAAATGTTTCTATGTTGTGAACTGGCCCTAAAGAGGAATTTCCTCTCTTCCTCCTTTTTAATACCTACAGGATAGGCGATTGTCTCAAAAATCACTAGCGTCAAACAAAATTACCTTCTGGTAATGGCCTAGGTAGGCGTTCTGTCATTAAATGCTTGGTGCCTCTTTCAAGTCACACATTGAATGTGAACCTACCTTAGCATATTCTATGTATAGAAGTCAGTGTTGCAGCACATATTGTTAATTAAAATCAATCAGTAACAGAGAAAGTTGGTTTGTCCTTGATGAAGCTGGAAAATAATGCATGAACACATAGGGAGACAACACAGACTTCAGTGTGCCTATGGAAAGGCCCGGTATAATGAGCTGTGAATGTACGGCTCAGTGTACACTGTCAGGGAGAAACAATGACCGAAGTTAAAGAGGGCCTCTCTTCGTCATGAAAAGCCTACCTGTGTTTTTTTTTTTTTTTTTTTTAATTCTGGTTTAGTTCAGTTTTAAGCAAACTCTATCTTTTCAACATGTTCGATGTTACACTCCTGTGTAGAATGTAACCTAGAACATTTTGCTGAGCAAATGTCAAAATCCAGAGCTGTGTCTTCCATTCATAGGTTGATTCACCAGGATCTGTGAATGTAAAGGTAAAGACTACATGTCCCATGTTCCACAGAGGCAAAGGGACTCTAAGATCTCAATGAAGCACAAGTGTAGTGACATCATAGCACTTGTAATCCATTGTTTACTTCTCCATCTCCATAACCAAACGTCTGTAGCTCCATAAGCAGTTTGCAAGAGTCTGTGTATTGCACCCATGATTGTGGTTGCTGTGTGCTGCAGGCTCCAATGCAAAAATTACTTTTGCACCTTTATTATGCCCTGCATTTTAATGGTCACAAGTTCTATGTAGAATATTTTGTGTATTGGTTAATTTATTTCCTACCTATATCTAATATAGATAGATATACGAGATATAATTATTTATTTATTTTTTTTTTGTATTATTTGCTTCTCTTACGATATTGGTGTGTGTGGTTTTGTTTTTTCCCCCACCAGAGGCTTAATGACTTGGGCTGATAAATCAGATCTCCTCTATCAGAGCTCATACTGGCCCAGCTACAATGTTCCGTAAGTATACACTGCATGATTTAATTATGATGAAGGAAAAGGGGTGTGTGTGTATTTACAGTATGTCACACTTCTTAATGGAGTTGTAAAGTCAGGAAGGTTTTTTTTATTTTAATGCATTAAGATAGAAAACCTTCTGTGTGTAGTAGCACCCCCTAATACTTGTGCCCGCTCTCTGTCCAGCGATATCCACGAGTTCCCTCGGCTGTCTTGGGACTCTCCCTCCTGATTGGCTGAGATACAGCCTCTGCGACATTGTCTCCTGCAGCTGTCAAAGTCAGTGAGCCAATCAGGAGAGGGGGCGTGGCTGAGCGGCTGGTCAGTGTCTGAATGGACACCCGGAGCTGCAGCTCGGCTCTGGTGCCCCCATAGCAAGCTGCTTGCTGTGGGGGCACTTGATAGAAGGGAGGGGCCAGGAGCAGCAAAGAGGAACACGAGAAGAGGATCCAGGCTGCTCTGTGCAAAACTTCAGAGGAGGTAAGTATAACTTTTTTTTTTTTTTTTTTACAGATTTTACAATCATTTTAATAAACCACTGACCTGTTTTGACCTAAACTTTTACTTGTGTTGTGGGTTCTAACTCTGCATCGCCCTTGAACCTAAAGAATGCTGGGCACACCTAAAGCTGTTATTTGATTGTACCCGCCTTGGTACCAGTTTTGGCATTTGATCTGTATGAATAAACTCTGGTGTACAGGGCCTTCAGGATATTTATAAATATATTTTACTGTTTCAATCTTGTAGCCACTATGATTCCCTAACTTGTCAAAGTTCCCTGAAAGGTTCTTGTTCTTGTAGGTGATAGTACTTTTTTCTCAGCAGTTTTTCTGGTATTACAAGATTAGGACTGATCATGTGATTTTTAGCAGACAGGCCCCCCTTTTAACCATTGGAAAGTAGGAAATGACTGGAATGCATGTGTTGGTAGCGGTGGAGGATTATTATTACAGGTACTTGTATAGTGCCATCAATTTACGCAGCACTTTACTTGTATATTGTACACATTCACGTGTGTATAAAATATACATACAATTTTGCTAAATGCCTTGCAGTGCATATTTGTTGACCTACAGAGGGTTGTGATTTTTCTCTGTTAATGTGGCATGGTACATTAATTGGCCCTTTTTAAATGGAAATGGATCTCTGGTATCATAATGACCTGTCCTCCTTTTTACACAGGTACTTCGGTGATATATTTAATGCAAGTGGCCAGCCTGATCTTGTGGAAAAATTTGGAGACTGGTTCAGTTATTCTAAAACTCCCAGGGCTCAGATATTCAGGAGGAATCACACTCTTGTGGAGGATCTACCATCTATGATGAGGCTTATGAGGTAAGGAAGCCGCAGTCCCAGTTTGCAATCGGGCATCTTCCTTTTTTGACGCTTTTTTATATTGATTTTTACTTTTTGGAATTTCTTTATGGCAGAAGAATCTGTTACAATATGCATTCTATTTCCAAAGTGAAAATATAGTTGCCCACTTAGTAGGTCTATGGTGAAAATATTGTGATGGGCTGTTTTCAAATTTCAGATACAATAACTTCCTGAATGATCCTCTGTCAGTCTGTCCAAGTTGTGAACCAAAACCAAATGGAGAGAATGCAATTTCTGCCCGCTCTGATCTCAATCCAGCCAATGGTACTTACCCTTTTGGAGCCATGCGCCAAAGACAGCATGGTGGCACTGATATGAAGGTTGGTATAGGCCCACCAATGTGTTCATAATGTCATGAGGACTTGCTTAATGCAATGAATCTTTAATGAGAAAATATCCTTTGCTCTTTTCACAGGTCACCAGTTTTCAGTTTGCAAAGGAGAATATGATGTTTGCAGTTAATGGCCCCACATGGGACCAGGTTCCTCCTTTCCAGTGGAGCACTTCTCCATTCAGTAACCTCATGCATATGGGTCACCCTGACCTCTGGAAGTTTGAGCCTATCCTTATTAGATGGAAATGAAGTATTTTCTCAGATGTGACAAGTGACTGTTCTTCCAGCAACCATTTTATTCAAAGTTGAACCACGTTTTGCAGGTCTGGCAACAGTCAGTGGTAAACTGGATTTACAGAATCTGCTAAAGTTCATGCAAGTCTGTTGTTCAAGACCCTATTGCAATTAAAAGGGAATTTTTTTATTCTGATAAATGGATCTGATTGGCTTGGATAATCAGTTTAAATGCTGCACTTTTAAAATGGTTATTAGTGTCCTGATTTGTGTCAAATGTATTTTTTTTCCTGTGTCCGAATGTAGCTATGTAGTTAAAATACACAAGTTTGCCTACGTGTGTGATTATGGCGGTACAATGGTCTGCAATAATGAACCACTTTGGTATGGGGTACTTCACACTAACAGAGTGATCAGTGACTGACTTCTAAATGCAGTTTGATACCTTTTGTTAGTAATGCCATGGAAGGGCCAATAAACCCAAACGGACTGTTCTAGAAAGAAAGCTTTATTATAATTGTTTTCGCTAAGTAATTTTTTTATTTCCAATGCATATTTTTCTAATAAAAAATTTACTAGTCGATTGTTCTATGTAGTAGCTCCTTCTAATAATTGTTTGTTTGCCTTCCCAACCCTTTCTGGTATAATTTTTTTTTTTTTTTTTTTTTTATCCAATTTTATTTCTGAGTTTAGCTTCCTCAATGCATGCTCATTCCGTGCTAATGTCATGTTTTCATTAAGGGCTATGCAGGCATGAGAGTTTATTTTTCAGAATACTTTTTAAAATACTCTTTAATTATAAATTTTGAACAATTTGAAGAAGTAATACACAGAGCAATGGCAGCATGCATTAAGCCCAAAGACGACAAATGATCCTTTAATTTGTTTGATTATGGCAAATAGAAATCTGATTGCTATGGGTTACTGCATGGTGCATGTTCCCATGTGCTTTGCACTGCACATGTATATATCTAATTTTTTTTGTTTATTTTTATAATTTAGCATATACCATTAAGTACTGCCATTGTGCAGCTATAATGCAACATAAAAAGTATTCTGTTAATTTTTCTGTAAAACTGTAAATGCGGTGCCAATTATATACTGTGTAACATAATAAATCATCCAGGGAAAATATGTGACCTAATATTGTCATTAGAAACTTCAATATTACATATCGCAGTGGGGGAAAAAAACAGTTTAGTGTATAGTGCAAGAAACTCCATAAAAAATGTTATATTGTAATCCTCAGTCTGTAAATGCAATGTACTTGTGTGTAACAAATCTCTTCTAAGATTGTCAACCCACCAATTGAAATTTGCACTAAATCTTCTAGTGTGTGACTGCACACCACAACCAGGTGAATTCAACACTCACTAGAAGCATAAGCTAAAGTGCACAGCATATCTTACCGATCTCTAAAGCCCCGTACACACGTACCGATGGTCGGCTTACAAATGTTCCTCTTTTCTCCCCGGGATGTCGGTGTCTGCTGAAAAGTGCAAAGACAGCACAAGGACAGCACAAGAATTTTGTCCGCCGACTGCAGAAGTGATGTCATGTAATGGTTAACTTTCCCTGTGTTTTCTATTTTCTGAGCATGCCCAGTCTTGCAAATCTGCGGTCTGTCGGCCGAATTGTGTACTGACAGGCGAACAATCGTCCGTTCTGGTGTCGGCATACAAATATTTTCATGTTTGCACGAAAGACTTTTGTCCGCGGATTGTGCGCAGACATCTGTCGGAGGCACCATACTAACACGCGTACAATCGGCAGATCCTTCGTCCACCGACGTTTGTATGCCGACGATCGGTACGTGTGTACGGGCCTTAAGAGCAACTCTACCCTTTCCAACCAAACAAGATCCAGTCTGACAGCTTTAAAGCACCTCCACTCCTCCTGCTCCCGATAGCCTGGTACGCCAGCAAGGACTGCACTGCAAGTCCCATATAAAAAGAGCAGATAAAATAAGGCCATAGTGCAGTATTTTTTTTTTTTTTTTTTTTATTGAAGTAATGTAAAATGGCAATGTAAGCATCCGGATGAAACTGTGACGCAAACTCGTATGAAAAGCTGCCGCTTGGGAACCGTGCGCAGAGTCCTGGTGCTGACATTGCATATGATGTTCACTAAATGATTTATGATGTTGCACAGTATATGATTAAATAGGAAAAAAGGTGCGCTAACCACAAATGCGTGAAGGCTGCTGCAAATAAAAGACCCTGAACACAAGGTCTGAAAACGAATAAATGTGCAGATATTAGTGCGCTGTCAAAAGGGGGGAAAAAAGGAGTTAATATCCCTCATCTAAATTGAGTGAACCACTCGCTAAAAGCGAATTCCCCTTCAAATAGGAGTGCAGTGAAAGTGAAAACTTCCTGGGAATTATACTATAGTTCCCAGGAGGTTTTCACTTTCACTGTACTCCTATTTGAAGGGGAATTGGCTTTTAGCGAGTGGCTCACAGTATGATTGGCACAGCATTTTTTTTAAATTTTGATTATTTTAATCATTTTGCTGGCTGCTTACCGTCATTCATAGCACTGACCTAAAATATTTTACTTCCTTTTTTGTAGTCTTTAATTTTGATGCATTTCCTTATCTGTCCAGGGCTGTGAAAAAATTCTGCTTACATGTCTTTAAGGAAGTCATGCTATTGTGCTGCCAAAGCCATGTTTTTTGGGGGGTTTTTTTGGTCTCATTGTAAATGTATGTATTTTTTTTTTTTTTTTTTTTCTTCACCCAATCGAATGACTTCTTGTATAAGGATGTCCATGAGGAAGGGCAGTGAGTTATTGGTTTGATGCATCTTTAATTCAAGGGAACCTGCCAAGTCAGAAATAGGAGTTGCCAGTTCTGACTTTAAAAGGGAACGCTCCATTGCTGTTTTCTTCAACCTTGCCTCCTTGCTTAAAGAGGAAGTAAACTTCCATGGATTGTTTGTACGTATAGGTAAGCCTTTATTGTAGGCTTACCTATAGGTACTGTAAAAATCTCCTAAACGTCTACGGTTTAGGAGATATTGTATATGCCGCCAATGATGTCATTGGCGCATGCATTCTGAAGGAACGACCACCCCTGCCCGTTCCTTCAGCGTCCTGTGTCGTGACCGGCAGGTCCCGTGTGCATGCGTGGGAGTGATGTCAAGCAGACCCGGAAGGAAAACGGGCAAAGATGGCTGCGGCCTCCAGTGGTGACAATAAGGGCTTCGTTTGCAGGTAAGTTTCACATAATGTGCTTGTATGTTATGCATACTAGCACATTATACCTTTTTTTCTTTGCAGGTCAGGAAAAGAAAAAAAAAGAGGCAGCGCAAACTTCCTCTCTAAAGTGGAGATCGTGTGTGTTACTTTTTTAGGGGGAGGTTAGAGCACCTCTGTCAGATTTTGGTTTTGTTTTGATGCTAATTTGGGAGCTGTACCTCACATCCTGTCCTGGAAGTCATTGGCACAGGGAGTAAGATAACATTTCTCAAATGGGACTGCAGGCACCTATAAAAGGTTTATTTTAAGTCTGAAGGGTTATAATCTTAAAGCAGTGATTGCAGCCTTTGTCACCCACCCCCTGTTCTATTGATTAAGTGTTCACCAGCACTTGACCCGAGACATTCACTGGCTTGAAATTCTAACTTCACCGAATGCATTCTTGTTCTGGTTTTGCAATTTAACTACTGAATCAAGCATTCAAGCCCCATATCTTGCACCTTCCTAAACCAGTTTTTAATGGCAGCTCACATATTTTGTCCCTGACAGGTACCTATTTAAAGCTCTTATGTAAAAGAACAACAAGGGTTATATAGCATTGATGGCTAGTCAGCTTTACTGATCTTGTGATTATCCTGCCACCTAATAGAAACCAGTTTGGAAAAGTGCTTGTATAAGCCACTGATGTGGATGCTGGCCTTTAAATCCTCACTAATGGGTTGCAAGTGTGCCTCCTGCCCTTTGTCAGCCACCCTTTCTTGCCTCTAGGTGGTATATACTTTTAAAAATTGTCATACCATTAAAGCAATATAATATTCCATTATATATACATATACAGAAGCACTTGTAGTTAATCAACAGTGTAAGTGGCCATATTGTGCTTGTTGCACTACTTTTCTGTCATAGATTTTGCTGTAAGCATGACCTGCAGTTTAATTGACAGAATCTCCTGATAACTTGCTAGTCTCCTGTCTGCACTCTTCAACTGCCTAATGGCTCCAAATGGCAATATCCCCTAATCTGTACCACATAAAAGTTCTTAATTCCTGCAAGATGTAGATTGTTAGACTGATTTTGTCTCCTAGATCAAAATCTTATCTAAAGAAACCTTTTGATTTGTCTTTACATTATGCTAGTGGATGGGCTGGTCCTGGGCCATATCCACATTCCTTGCATGGGCTTCTTGCATTATACTTTTAGAATGTAACCCTCTTGCTTCATGTCAGTGCCAGATGTTTATGATTAAAAAAAAAAAAAAGTACCAAAAGATTCAGGTATTCTAATCCTCTGGTATCTGCTTTCTTGCTAAAACCTCTATGCAATAAGACTTTGAAGCTGCTACAAGTGAGCAATACTCGTGTGTCTTTACCTTGATTTTAAGGCTTGCCCTGCTCTTATGTTTGTATAAACGGAATGTTGCACTTGTTTTCAAGAATTGTATAGACCACTTTCTGATATGTGTTTTAATTTTAATAAAAATGTATTTTACTTTCAACCTAGAGTCAATGAATTGATAATTTTTCTTGACTGATCACTGTGCCCCCTATAATCTTAAATATTTTGGGTGCATTAATGTAGTAATTCTGTCATTTCCCCAACTGGTCAATGCATTGTATCCCACGTTTTACTTATTTTTAATCTTCAAAAAAGGCTGGGGGAATGTACGCCAAGGAATAGTGGGTATTATATGCAACCCCAGATGGTAATGTCAAAATTTGCATACAAAGTTTTTAATGACTTCCAATAGCGAAAAGAGAATTTTTTTCATATTTGCGTTTTTACTTTCCACTGCTTAGACCAGGAAGTTCAACTCTTCTCACGTATTGACAGAAGTTTTAGACAACATAAGAGTCCGGCATGATGGGGTAATGTCCACAGTACCATAGACACATAGATAACTGATTCCCAAATGTGTACAGATCGCAGGGTAACTCCTACTGCAAATCTTGCCGCTGTGTTAAGCCCCGTACACACGTACCGATCGTCGGCCGAACGATCAGCTGTCTTTTGTCCAGGGCTGTCGTGTCTGTTGAAGACTGCACACGAATTTTGTCGGCCAACAGCCGACTGCAGAAGTGATGTCATGTGATGGTTAACTTTCCTTGTCTTTTTTTTCTTTTCTGAGCATGCCCAGTCTTGCTAATCTGCTGTCTGTTGGCCGAAATCTGTACTGACTGGCAAACAATCAGCCGTTCTGGTGTTGGCCAACAAAAATTTTAATGCCTGCACGACAGATTCTGTTCGGCCGAAAATGCGCTGTCTGAAGCATCATACTAACAAGCCTACAATCGGCCGATCGGTCGTCGGCCGAATATTTACGGCCGACAATCGGTACGTGTGTACGGGGCTTTACGCTATGGACCTTTTTGGTCTGACGTCGGGGATCATACCTGACAAGTTATCAGACCACCATGGACCTCTCTGGCTTAATAATGAGCAGACTGACCTACCTCCCAGATCTGTGATAGACTAGTACAGCTGTGAAGTGGAGATAACCACAACCTTGGAGCTGGATGTTGCTCAAAGGGGTATAGGGGCTCACTGTTGGCTGTGTGGCTGATCGTGTCTGATCCATGTAGCTCATACTTGGATCCATGGAAGTGAAGGACACCATCCCGCAGCATGATCCGCTTGTGTAGTTGGCATTCCTTAAATCTACTACTGCTTCAGCAGTATTTGTCTGCACATGTGCAGTGGATGTAGGCCTGCCAATTGGTTTGCAATTCGCTTACAGAGCTTTACTGTATGTCATTCTGAGAGGCAAGGACTCTAGCATGAGCGCTACAGTCAACGTGTTTCACCCGCTTTCTATTGCAAGCTTTGAAGCCTGCAACAATAGGAAGTAGGTGAAACACATTGACTGAAGCATCCAATTCGCAGTAGGAATTACCCTGTGATCTGTACATGGGTAATCTGTGTGTCTATTGTGCTGTGGCCTCCCTGGTTTAAGCAGTGGAAAATTAATGCATATATGAATTCTCTTGCAGTTGCTGAAAACCCTTTTAACGCCTGTGTTTGATCTGCATTTTTTTTGTTTTTTATTTTGCATATTGACACCCCCATGATTTTGATTCTTTGAGCTTACCAAGTTGAATTGAGTGTAGCCTGTGATGCAAACTCAAGAATAACCATTATCCGCTGTACGCCATTCATGCCTATATGGCATTGATGGCATATAGTCATGAATGGCATTTTAAAGGCTCTGGATTGAGCATGAAGACATGGCGCTTATGGTGTGGTGGCCCCCTTTTTTTTTTTTTTTTTTTTTTATAAGTGATTTTTGTCATTTTGAGTCTGGACTTTTTTTTTTTTTTTTGTTTTTTTTAAGGTGACAGGGGGAGGTTTAAGCCCCCGTTCACAAGAGGCGACCTGGTCGCCTCACAGGTCGCCTTCCATAGGGAAGCTGCGGACCCGTTCTAATAGGAGCGACACAAGTCGCTCCGACTTAGAAAAAGGGTCCAGAGCTTCTTTGGGGCGACCAGGAGGCGACCGCCATAGACTTCAATGTTATGAAGTCCGTGGCGGCCGCTCCGAGGTCGCGGCGCGCTGCTCGCACCGCGATCTCGGAGGTCGCCACCCGAAGTCGGATCGCCCCTATGTGAACGGGGGCTAAAATGCATTTTATTTATTTTGTTTTTTTTAGTGTTTTCATATATTTCCATGTTCTAAAAAACCCTTTTGTATACTTTTTTTTTTTTTTTTTTTTTTTTTTTTTTTAATATATATATATATATATATATATATATATATATATATATATATATATATATATATATATATATATATATAATTTGGGGTCGCATTTAATACCTACTTTTCCTTGGGGTACTTTCCTATAGCCTTTTTGCATGTTGTACATTGGGTAGATATATTGGTGTAATAATGGATTCTTGAACTGTTCTCCTTTCTGCTGTGGTGCCATACTGGTGTGATAACACCATAAATTAGTATATATTACTTTGCTAATCTTGTCTGTGTGTATGACCAATTAAAATGTCTCTACTACATTTTTAAGGACCTTTTGCAAAGTTGGAGTCCAATTCATATGCCACCTTAAACTTTGATTTCTTTAAGCACCCCCCCATTGCCACATTTGGCACTTTTGCAGGGGGGGGGGGGGGGTTGCAGGTACCTGGTTTTCCCGGGCACCCTCTCCCACTTCCGGGTCAGATTGTTGCGGCGATCTACGAGGATGTTCGGCCCCTCCTCTTCCCCCCCGCAGCCTTCTAGGACACACAGGTCCCAGAAGACTGCAGGACCATTCACAAAGTGCGACGCAACTTGTAGGAAACTGGCTGTGAAGCCTAAAGTTTTCACTGCCAGTTTCCCTTACCCAAGATGCCGACACCTGCGCCCGAAGCAAATTGAAGAATCGGCTTGGGTGCGGACATTGCTGGATCCCTGGGCAGGGAAGTGTCCTTAAAATCAGTCTTTTAATTTTTTTTTGGGGGGGGGGGGGGCAGCCTGTAGTAACTAAGCTGCGTATTGCCTAAAAGTTGAACTCTAGGCTTTTATACAATGTACTAATTAAAGCCGTTTTTGTAATCTGTAAAACACCAAATATTTCTTTACATGCAAATGGCATAAACACCTGAATTTGACCTGGTACCGCCTTCAATAAAATCGTTTGCTGGGAATGGGAGACGCCACTCCACGCTGCGCTCCTCAGACCCGGATGTGTATGGTCTCACGTTCCCGACGTTTCGTCAGTCAAGGCTGACATCAGGGGAGCGTGGAGCGGCGTCTCCCATCCCCAGCAAACGATTTTATTGAAGGCTTTTATCTGCTTTTTGTCTAGTAAGTGCAATTTGTCTTAAATAAATGCTTGATTGATAAGAGATACTGCACCATGAGACTATTTATTTTTTTCATCCCTGCATATGGCTTGGCTTTCTGATTATGGCACTGACTCTGGCTGTGATGACCTCTACTTATGGGAGCAAGATGCATTAAGAGTTCCTTACTGGAGTACACAGCGCATTTGACCCCCTATAATCAAGGGGTCCATTAAATCTGGTAAGCGGCTCATATAGTTATTCCACTGGGTGATCGTGTGAAGGTGAAGGTGAAGGCTTTGCTAAGGAAACCACCCTATCAAGTCTGTGTCTTCCATATTGGCTGTCAATTATCTAATTGCTTTGGACACCAGAGACTTTATTGCACGAATCATCCTATATGGTTTATATGGTTCACATGTTTGTATTTATTTTATATATTTCTGTCGAGCGCTACATCCCCATTTGTTCACTATTTATCATGATTCCACGTTTGTGTAGCAGCTGACAGCGTGGGAGAAATCCCACTTTATCACTTTATATTCAAATTTATATATAAATTTATTTATATTAATTAATTTTTTCACACCATTTGCGCAGTTTTTTTTTACCCCTTTTCTCACATTAAAAGGTTTGCCAGACGGGTAGGGTTTTCTCTGGCTATATTTCTGCTAGCACCCGTTTTGTCATTTTCGCTTTAGCTAGGGGAAAGGGTCTCCACCTGTAGTGCAGTTTTTGATATGGATCTGCGGGAACCGCCGTTTTAAAGGACCAGTGTCATTTTTTTGCACTTTGCTATGGAGTCCCAGGAGAGTAGAGCCCCACTCTACTATGGAGTCCCAGGATAGCAAATTCCTCACAGACCTAGTTGGGGGTTCAGGTACCCCTGATCCCACTTCCTTAGCCTCTTTATCTGCTGCACTTGCGACTTTAGCGTCAAAAGTTGATCTGCTGATGTCTGACCGAGTTACAAAGAAATGGCCTATGACCTCTGTCTTCTGACTCAGAGCCTGAATTGGTTGCCATGGGCGATGTCCCCCTTGAGGGGTCCCCGTTTTCCCAGTCGGATGTGGAGGAGGAGGATTCTTCCTCTGGGATAGCACGTGACCGCACTGCGTTAGATGCACTTAATAGCTCCGTTAAGGAGACTTTAAATCTTGATGATGAGCCCTCCATGGCAGGTAAGCGGGTTTCCTTCAGGACCCGCAAGGCCCTGAAGTCGGGTCAGGTTTTTCCTTGTCCCGAGGAGTTTCAGGAAACGGTAAATGACCAATGGCATTGCATTAAGCAGACGTTGTTAGTACCTAAGAGATTTAAGTACCGTTATCCCTTTGTGGATTCGGTTGATGCTTGCTGGACTGTGGTTCCTAAAGTGGACCACACTGTTTCCAGACTGAATAAATCCACCTTGATGCCCATGGAAGACTCCCCGGTGTTTAAGGGACCCGGCGGATAGACAGGTGGAAACGCTTTCCCGCCACATGTATATGGTGGTGGGTTCCCTGCTGAAACCAGTGTTCGCCTCAGTGATGGGGTCTCAGACTATTGCAGAATGGGCCAAGGTGCTTAGGCGCACTCTGGTAGCAGAGTCGGTTTCTGCTGCTGCGCTGGACATGTTGGATCAAATGGCACAGGCTTTGATGTATCTGTGTGACGCGGCTTTGGACGAGGCTCCTTTGGTCGCACGTCTATCTGCGGTCGGGATTGCGATCCGCCGCATTATTTGGCTGAAAAGCTGGTAGGCCGACCAAGCTTCTAAGAAAACAGCATCTGACATCCCTTATGCGGGGGATTGTCTTTTTGGTGACTCTCTGGATGAGCTGATCAAGGGGCTTACTGGGGGTAAAAGTACTCACTTGCCTCAAGTCTTGAAAGGTAAATCTCCCTACGCTAAGCGGGGTCCCTTCTTTAAGACTAACCGGGGGTGCCTTCTGGGCACAGGAAAAGGGGAAGTCCTTCAAGGCCCCCGGTGGTCACAAGAAATTTTGGGCAGGTAAGCCCAAAATGGGTCAAGCTGGGCAGGCAACCCAGTCCACCCCTTCCTGAAGGGAAGCCCTCACCCGTATCAGGGGTGGGGGGACGTCTGCGTTGTTTTCCCAAGCCCTGGCTGTCCGACTTTCAGGACAGGTGAGTTTGCAAGCTCATTTGTTCAGGGTACAAGATTAAGTTCCGCTCTTGCCCCGCAGACAAATTCTTTACCTCAAATCTCCATCTGACTCCCGATCGTTTCCGGGGTCTACAACGGGTCATTGCGCCGGTTCCTCCGCGGGACAGGTTTCAGGGGTTTTACGCCAATCTGTTCACAGTGCCCAGAAAAGAGGGCAAGGTGCGTCCGATTTTGGACCTAAAAGTTACTGAACCGCTTTGTGCGGGTACAGAAGTTCCGGATGGAATCCATCCAGTCGGTAGTGGCATCTCTGAGTCCAGGGAAATTCATGGCCTCCATTTACCTAAAAGATGCATATCTGCACATCCCTATTTACGAGGGTCATCAGCAGTATCTCCACTTTGCAATTGCAGAGGGGCATTACCAGTTTGTGGCGTTGCCCTTCGGTCTCGCTTCGGCTCCAAGGGTGTTCACCTAGGTTTTGGCTCCTGTTTTGGCACTGCTACGGGGCAGAGATCCTTACCAGGTGGGACAGGCATCCTCAGTCTTGGACAGAAGGATTTCTCTAAGCCACCAGGTGAGATCGGATCTTTTGTGGTGGCTCCAGTCACCGATTCTGACACAAGGCAAGTCCTTCCGGCCATTATTGTGGACGGGGCTCTCCACGGATGCCAGCCTGTCGGGCTGGGGTGGAGTTCTGGGCACAATTTGTGCCCAGGAGACGTGGTTGGGGGAGGAGTTCTCCCTACCGATAAATGTCCTGAAGCTCCGGGCAATCAAGCTCTGTTTGTTCCGTTGGTCGGCTCGGATTCGGGGCTGCCCTGTACGAGTGCAGACGGACAATGCCACAGTGGTGGCGTACAGCAATCATCAGGGGGGCACCAGGAGTGCCAGGGAAGTGTCCGGGGATCTGTCTTGGGCCGAATCGCATGCTCCGGCGATTTCGGCCGTCCACATTCCAGGTGTGGAAAACTGGCAGGCGGACTATGAGTCGCCAGACCCTGGACCAGGGGGAATGGTCCTTACACCCGGAGATGTTTCACCTTCTGTGTATCTGTAGGAGGTCTCCGGATGTGGATCTGTTGGCATCCCATCTCAACAAAAAAGTGGAAAGGTTTGTGGCTTGATCTCTTGATCCTCTGCCGGACGCCTTGGATGCGTTAGTGGTGCCGTGGCATTGGTATCGGCTGATATATGCCTTTCCTCCGATTCAAATGTTGTCCAGGTTCCTCCGCAGGTTAGCCTCGGAACGGATGCTGGTGATTCTGGTAGCTCCAGACTGGCTGCGTCGGTCTTGGTACGTGGACATTATGCAGATGGTTGTCGAGCCTCCCTGGCGGCTTCCACTAAGAAACGATCTTCTGTCTCAGGGACCGATCTTCCATCCTGCTTTACAGTCGCTGGCTTTGATGGCTTGGCTGGTGTAAGCCAAGTCTTGAGAGACAGGGGTACCCTGTCGGCTGCCATTCCTACATTGCTAAAAGCTAGAAAAGCTTTCTCTGGGAAGATTTATCATCGCACCTGGAGGGCATATTTTGCCTGGTGTGAGTCACAAGGTCTTCACCTCCGCTCCTTTTTCAGTGGCGAGGGTTTTGGCCTTCCTACAGCCTGGCGCTGACCACGACCAAAGGCCAATTGTCGGCCTTGGCCATTCTTTTTCAGCGCCCTTTGACATCTGATTCGCACCTTCAGGGGGTGTGTCATCTGGCTCCCCCGAGGAAGGCTCCCTAACCTCCCTGGGACCTTAATCTGTTTCTGTCTGTTTTACAACAACCTCCCCTTTAAGAACATCACAGAGATCCCTCTGCCTGTGTTGTTACAGAAAGTTGCCTTTTCTAGTGGCGATCACATCTGCTCACAGAGTGTCTGAGTTGGCGGCTCTGTCTCGCCGCTTCCCCTATCTGGTTGTTCATAGGGATAAAGTGGTCCTGCGACCAAAACAGTCTTTTCTTCCTAAGGTGGTTTCAGCCTTCCACCTCAATGAGAATATTGTGTTGCCTTAGGCTTCGCTATGCGAAGCCTAAGCATCCGAAGGAATTTGCCTTGCATTCCTTGGAAGTGGTCCGGGCGATCAAGGTTTACCTTTCCGCCACGGACTCTTTCCGGAAGTCGGATTGTTTGTTTATCCTTCCTGAAGGAAGGGTACAGCGGCGTCTGCGGCCACCCTTTCCAAATGGATCAGACAGACGATTGTGCAGGCCTATTCGATTAAGGGTCGAGTTTCTCCCTCCCTGTTGAGGTGCACTCTACTAGAGCGGTTAGTGTGTCTTGGGCTTTTCGCCACCAGGCCCAGGTGTGTGAAGTGTCTGTATACACCTTTTCTAAGTTTTACAAACTTGATGTGTTGGCATCCTCGGATGCTTCTTTTGGCCACAAGGTTTTGAGTGTGGCAATGGTTTAAAGAGACATGCTATCTTTTTTTTTAATGTCTCTTGGTTTATTTCATTTTTTTTTTTTTTTTTTCCCCTGGGTTAGCTCCTGTTGAGCTTTACTACCCCACTGGTTTAGTTCAGTTTTTTTTCCCCCTCTTACCTGGGTGCTGCGTTGCCTATTTTAATATTGCGTCTTCCCACCCCTCCACTGCTTTGGGACGTCCCAATTGTGAAGACTGTATGAATGGGTGGTGACTGTCAGAGGGCTCAGAGAAAAGAATTTTACGGTAAGATTTTACAAAAATTCTATTTTTTTTTTTTTTCCTCATGTATTTTCCAAAACAAAATTCAAGCAATAGTTATATAATGGGTATGGGTTGAAAGTGCACACTCCCAGGTTTAATTAAACGCTATGTACATCCAAATCAGAGGAAGAGTTTAGGATTTACAGCTCTTAAGAATAGCTGCCCCCGCCCCTTTTCCAAGGGACCGAAAGTAATTGGACAATTGAATTGAAAGCTGTTTCATGGCCAGGTGTGGGCTACTCCTTACCAGTTTCTTCATCAATTAAGCAGTTAAAAGGTCTGGAGTGGATTCCATGTGTGCTATTTGGAATCTATTACTGTGAACCTACATCATGCGTTCCTAGGAGCTGTCCATGAAAGTGAAACAGGCCATTGTTAGGCTTCAGAAACTAAACAATTCCATCAGAGAGATAGCAACATTAGGAGTAGCCAAATCAGCAGTTTGGTACATTCTGAGGAAAGAATGCACTGGTGAGCTTAGCAACCTAAAAACGCCTGGATGTCCATGAAAGAAACAGAGGTGGTAGATCACGGGATCCTCTCTATGATAGAGAAAACCCCATAGAGAAAACCCCATTCATAACATCCAGACAAGTGAAAGACACTCTCCAGGAAGTGGGAGTATGCTTGTCAAAGTCTACAATCAAGAGAAGACTTCACAAGAGCAAATACAGATGGTTCCCTACAAGGTGCAAGCCATTCATAAGCCTGAAGAATAGAAAAGCCAGGTTCGACTTGAAACATCTAGAAAAAGCCGGACCAGTTCTGGATGGATAAAACTAAGAATAATTTGTACCATAATGACAGGAAGAAAAGAGTGTGGAGAAGGCTTGGAACAGCTCATGATCCAAAGCACACAATGTCATCTGTAAAACATGGTGGATGCAGTATGGTGGCATGGGCTTTCATAGCTTCCAATTGCATTGGGTCATTGGTGTTTATTGATGATGTGACAGAAGCAGCCAGATGAATTCTGCAGTGTTTTAGACATTAAACTGTCAGGCCAAATGCAGCAAAGTTGCTTGAACGGTGCTTCACAGTACAGATTGACTATGATCCAAAACACACTGCAAAAGCAACCCAGGAGCGTTTGAAGGAAAATTCTGCAATGGCCAAGTCAATCACCTGATCTCAACCCAATTGAGCATGCATTTAACTAGCTGAAAGCAAAACTAAAGGCAGAAAGACCCACAAACAAAGAACTGAAGACTGCTGCAGTTAGAGCCTGGCAAAGCATCAGAAAGGAGGAAACCCACTATTTGGTAATGTCCATGAGTTCCAGACTTGAGGCAGTCATTGCCAGTAAATGATTCTCATTAAAATATTAAAAACTAACATATTATGATTATATTCATTAGTCCAATTACATTTGAGCCCCTGAAAATGGGGGGCTATTGTAGTTTCTAAAATTTGTATTTGATATTTATGTTCAACCCCTTGAATTAAAGCTGAAAATCTGCACTTCAAATTATTTTGGATTGTTGCATTTAAATTTTTTTCTGGTGGCATATAGAGCCCAAAGTAGGAAAATTGTGCCTGTGTCCAAATATATATGGCCCTAACTATAGACAAGGCACGCTTTTACAGCTAAAAACACACACACACACACACACACACACACACACACACACACACACACACTATCTCACAAAAGTGAGCACACCCCTCACATTTTTGAAAATATTTTTATATCTTTACATGTGACAACGCTGAAGAAATTACACTTTGCTACAATGTAAATTAGTGAGTGTACAGCTTGTATAACAGTGTAAATTTGCCATCCTCCCAAATTAACTCAACACACAGCCATTAATGTCTAAACCGCTGGCAACAAAAGTGAGTACACCCCTAAGTGAAAATGTCCAAATTGGGCCCAAAGTGTCAATATTTTCTGTGGCCACCATTTTCTCCAGCACTGCCTTAACCCTCTCGGGCATGGATTTCAACAGAGCTTCACATGTTGCCACTGGAGTCCTCTTCCACTCCTCCATGATGACATCATGGAGCTGGTGGATGTTAAAGACCTTGCGCTTCTCTACCTTCCATTTGACGACGCCCCCCAGATGCTCAATAGGGTTTAGGTCTGAAGACATGCTTGGCAAGTCCATCACTTATACCCTCAGCTTCTTTAGCAATGCAGTGGTTGTCTTGGAGGTGCGTTTGGATTTGTTATTTTGGAAGACTGCCCTGTGGCCCAGTCTCTGAAGGGGGAGAGCAATATGCTCTGCTTCAATATGTCACAGTACATGTTGGCATTCATGGTTCCCTCAATTAACTGTAGCTCCCCAGTGCCAAGGAGCACTAATGCAGCCCCAGACAATGACACTCCCACCACCATGCTTGACTGTAGGCAAGACAAACTGGTCTTTGTACTCCTCACCTGGTTGCAGCCACACACGCTTGACACCATCTGAACCAAATAAGTTGATCTTGGTCTCATCAGCCCACAGACATGGTTCCAGTAATCCATGTACTTATTCTGATTGGCTTCAGCAAACTGTTTGCAGGCTTTCTTGTGCATCATCTTTAGAAAAAGAGGCTTCCTTCTGGGATGACAGCCATGCAGACCAATTTGATGCAGTGTATGGTCTGAGCACTGACAGGCTGACCCCCCCCCCCCCACCACCCCTTCAACCTCTGCTGCAATGCTGGCAGCACTCAAATGTCTATTTCCCAAAGACAACCTCTGGATATGATTCTGAGCATGTGCACTAAACTTCTTTGGTCAACCATGGCAAAGGCTGTTCCGAGTGGAACCTGTCCTGTTAAACCGCTGTATGGTCTTGTTCACCATGCTGCAGCTCAGTTTCAGGGTCTTGGCAATCTTATAGCCTGCGCCATCTTTATGTAGAGCAACAATTATTTTTTTCAGATCCTCAGAGTTCTATGCAATGTTGAACTTTCAGTGACCAGTTTGATAAAGTGAGAGCGATAACACCAAATTTAACATGCCTGCTCCCCATTCACACCTGAGACCCTGTAACACAAACAAGTCACATGACATTGGGGAAAATGGCCAATTGGGCCCAATTTGGACATTTCCACTTCCAGGTTTAGTCACTTATGTTGCCAGCGGTTTAGACAATGGCTGTGTGTTGAGTTATTTTGAGGGGACAGCAAATTTACACTGTTATACAAGCTGTACACTCACTACTTTACATTGTAGCAAAGTGTCATTTCTTCAGTGTTGTCACATGAAAAGATATAATAAAATATTGACAAAAATGTGAGGGGTGTACTCACTTTTGTGAGATACTGTATATGCTAATTACATATTCCTAAAGCAAAGATTTTTTTAATGAATGGTTTGGTGACTGTCTCTCTTAGTTTTTTTTTTTTTTTTTTATTTCTTTTTTATTTTTTTTTTCTGCAGTTATCTTTGTTAGTAACATGACTGATTTATAAAAAAAAAAAAAAAAATAGTATTGAAATACTGCCTTTGTATAGCACTCAGAGGGTAGTAGTACAATGCAGTGATCCCATAACAAAGCAACATTGGGCTTATAACAGTAGGGTTAGTACTACATACCACCTAGTCAAAAAAAATTCCATCGTTACCCCAACAGCTGAGTAAGGTTTATACACAGGATTTCCCAAAACTTTTAGTGCCCTACATCTGTAATTCACTCACGTAATCTTCCTGAAGTTTGCACACAACTTTATGTGAAATTATGATCCTGTGATTTAATATTGATTTAGAAACCTTCCAGAAAATGCAATTGCATTTTTCCTTGTCTATAGAAATCAGTGACTAAGGAACTGAGATAACTTGTTCAGAGGTGACCTAGATGCTTTTGAGGTTTTTCCTCAGAACTGGAGTTTAACTTTAAAGTGTTACTAAACACACAACCGTAATATCATCAATATGTGCATGCAGTAAAGCATGCTTGTAATACTTGCTGTGGAACCTAAGGGGTTAATCCTGTGCCTTGTGTAAAAAAGCTGTTTGATCCTGTCTTCTATGATCCTCCCCTTCTTCCACGGTCCCCAATCTCCTGATAAGACAGCTTTTGAAGCCACTCTGCACATGCTCAGTTTGGTGTGTATTGCTAGAGAGATTTTTTTTTTTATCTTGGAAGGGTGCATGTGATCAGCACAGGGCAAGAAGCATTATTCAGACAGAGGGTCAGGGGTCATGCAGCCTCAAAGGACAGTCAGTAGAATGAAAACTCCTCCTAGAAGCTTTAACCAGACACCGATAGAAGTCACAAGACTGCCATCTAATGCTGATGAGAAAGGTATTTAGCAGTTTATAGTTACTAAAATAATTGCATTTCTGTGTACTGTGGGAAACCAGATATAGTGAATGCAGGGTTCTGGGTTTAGTAACACTTAAACATCTTCTATCATGTTTATGTGCATACACTCAACACATGATTTGTTTGCCCTTAGAAACCCCCCCCAAATAATTTGATTGGTCTCTTTATTGTAAAAGGGTTTTATGTCACATATACATTGAACATACATCAAAATTACAAATAAATTCAAAATTCAGTGGTTATTGCATTACATTTTTTAAACTTTTTTATGTAGTATTTCAGCTACAAAACTTTGTGTCAAGTATGTAAATACAATTCACTTAGAGGTAGATACTTTTAAAGTGGCCTTCCATTATTCTGTGCTACAAAACTTTGATTTTCTTTAAATGCTTAAAGAACCACCCTTCTGGGGGCAGCGTACTAAATCAAAACTTCCCTTTTAAATAAAAAAAAATGTAAAGAGAAATGTGAAAAGGTTTAGTATTGTGGCATACCTGAGATACAGGGGAAAAAAAATGCATTGCCGTTTGGCTTTTCCATCCTTTGCATTTCTACTTTTAGCATTAGATGATGCTGTGATTATAGAAAGTATGGGGACTGCAGCACTAATAGGAGGGAAAACCCACAACTCCCATCTCCCCAAAGAGAAAGCCAAAACTTGTGTTGACATTATTCTGGTTGTTGGGTTGGGAACTTATTTGCATATTGAGGTCTTAGGAGGAGACAGAAAGTTTATATTTCTACATTGTGGCCATGCAAATATATATAGCTTTTTTGCCTGAAACTCTTAAAAACACAAAAGTCTAAACTGTAATCCATGTTAAAAAAACTTCCCTAAGAAAGCTATAGGAGCCCCTGGATGCCAGAAGTCAGACCCAAGTAAACAAACACTTACTGGAAATTATTTGGAAGTATTTAGAGTAAATTGTCCTTTTTGACAAATTATTAGTGTTCATTAGCTATCCTGTGACCCAGGCAGTCACATTTGGTTCAGAAAGGAGACGTGACTTGCTGCTATAGGTATATGAATTCATTGGTTGTGCAGAGCAGCTGTTTTCATGCTCTTCCTAATGTGACAGTAGGACAGAAGTCTATCCAGGAATTTAGTAGTGTTAAGTAGTCTTTGCCTCGATTTATGCATCCCTGTTAAGCAGCACGGATGGATTTGATGTCCAGCTGCTCCTTGAGCCGGAATAGCTGTGTCAGGGTGATATTGTTTCCACCACATACTATGATAACCAGAGAGGAGAGATCTTGGCTCAGTTTTCCTTCCTTTTGCAATTTCCCAAAGACGTTGCTGTAAACTGCTGCCAGTGCAGCACCACATGCTGGTTCCACAAGCATCTTTTCATCATCTACAGGAATACAAAAAAAAAGGGTGCGTTAAATACTATATACCATATGATTTTTTTTTTTTTAGGTTTCTAAAAATATTTTTTTACATGTGTAATACCTTACCTAAAAATCTCTCAATGGCAATCACTGCATCCTGATCAGAGATTACTTCGGAGAAAACTGGATGTTCCAGAGCTACTTTTAGTGTTTGAGCTCCCACGGTTTTAGCTCCCAGAGTCTTAGCTACACTGAATAGGAAATATAATGACCAGTGTTAATAGCTTTATTTTTACAGTCATATAAATTATTTCAATCATTCCATAACCTAGGGCTGAATAACCCTTTTGAATTCAAATATCTTTTTCAATCATTCCATAATCTAGGGCTTAAAGTCCATGAAACCAGGTGCTATGTCAGAAATAGATGAAAGAAAATTCCAAAATTCCAACACCACAGGATTAGACCACAGTCCTGAAGATCACCACGTGCTCATGTATGTTAATACCCTTACCGGAACTTAAGACCCCCTGTTAAGGCAGGTCGGAAAGGCATGAAACATGGAAATGGCCACCAAGATAGGGTCCACTCTGAAATTCGGCACCGGGTCCACCACGATACTTCATCAACAGCAATAAACCTCATGTGCTCATATTCCACGAATAAAGGGTAATGATGTCCCTGAGGATACTAACACCTGTGTTGATGTTTATGGTCTCTGGTGACAGTTCGGATTCCGTTATGAACTTCACCGCCTCCGTCGCCCTCTCTCCGCTCACACTCCAGGGAGCATTGGGGGAGACCCGCCCACCTTGGTGCCGGAGTGCCCATCTTCTTCATCTGTGTCCCCGATCAGCATCCCTCCGATCCCCGGACCTGACCCACCTGGAACAAGCCCATCAGTGTTCATGTCATGGGGACAAAAAGAGTGCAGCAGCTGTGAAGAGGAGGAGGAGGCGTTCGGTGAAGTTCATAACGGAATCCGCACTGTCACCAGAGACCATAAACATCAACACAGGTGTTAGTATCCTCAGGGACATCATTACCCTTTATTCGTGGAATATGAGCATGTGAGGTTTATTGCTGTTGATGAAGTATCGTGGTGGACCCGGTGCCGGATTTCAGAGTGGACCCTATCTTGGTGGCCATTTCCATGTTTCATGCCTTTCCGACCTGCCTTAACAGGGGGTCTTAAGTTCCGGTAAGGGTATTAACATACATGAGCACGTGGTGATCTTCAGGAATGTGGTCTAATCCTGTGGTCTTGGAATTTTCTTTCATCCATTTCTGACATAGCACCTGGTTTCATGGACTTTAAGGACTTTATATAGTCTTTTTTCCTCTGATGCATTCATATGTTTAGAGATGTTTGGCGCTGTACTATATATTTTGTTGCATTTTTTGGTTTGATATCACCTGTGTACGGGCAGCCTTCATTTTTCCTGTATATCAAGCGCAGTTATCTCCTTTCTCTGATCATAATCTAGGGCTGAATAACCCTTTGACTTCAAATATCTTTTTGCCATCTCCGCAGTGGCTTCTGCCATGATTTCTATTTTCTATTTCTGATTTTATTTATTTTTTCTTTTCTTTACAAAAATGAAACAGCAATGAAATAGAACTGTAATGGCCTTGTAGGTTGGCAGAATTAGTGAACTTCTATGATTTGTTTAAAAAGGCAAACTCATAGCCATACAAAAGAATTTATATTTTTACAAGTTCGATTAAAGGCAAATAATTTCAATGACTCACTGTACTTTTCAGCATCACTGCACTGCTTTACAAAAGCTTGAAATTGTGTTCTCTCGGGCCAGTTGATTCAGGCAAAATGAGTACAATTAATTGTGGACTTTTTCCTGCGCCAATCATAAAAGTGGAGAATCTACTTGTAATTGATTCATATTCAACTAAAGGCTCCCATATGACAGTCAAAATAAGTACCAAATTCAGGTACTATGGGATGCACAACCCTAATAAATTAAACAAACCTTCCCTGACTGAGCCAAATCCTTGGTTTATCACACACTTCCCCTTCCAGACACTGCAGCTCACAGTGGAAGGTGGAAGTTGTCAGAGGCAGTGCTATCAATCCAATGCAGTGGCCAGGACTAGGTTTGGTCAGGTGCCGAATGACAAAGTAAAGACTTGTGAATCAGCAGTGGTAATGCTAATAGTCACTTTGACTGCGATATTTTTTCATCCCACTATAGTGCAGGCAAGTAAAACCAACATGAGAGGGACAACTCTGCTCTGAATTCAGGAGCAGTGCAGCATCACAGGAACCTGCATTAAGTGGATGTCACTGGCAGGTCAACAGGTATTTGTGGGACTTGCAGGGGGACTAAGAAAACGGTAAATGTGGATTGACTTTTAAATAAGTACAGCACATATTTTTTTATAGAAGGTTATGGTACTACTTAAGTTTGATGGTTTACCTGGATATTTCGGGTAAGGTCACGAGTTTCCTAGCTTCCAGAGCAGCATTTAAACTATGAGCTCCTTTGGTTTCCATGGCAATGATGGGGACATCATCCCATCCTACTTCCCGCAGGCCTTGGACCACACCACAGAGCATACCACCACCACCTACTGACAGGGCAATAGCTCCAGGTTTTGAAGGAAGACTTTCTTTAATTTCTTTCACTAGTGAAGTATGGCCTTCCCTGTATGAAAAAAAGATCACTGTAATACCTCTGGTTTGGAATGAAACAAAAGAATCTCTTTACATTCTAAATGGAACAGACTTGTTAAGTTAAACAACATGGCCTAAGCTAATGGGCCATACACACTATAAGACTTTTTCCTTTAGACTTACCAAAACCATATAATATGAGGTCAAACCTAAACACTTTCAATTTGTATGCAATCTGGCAGGCCCTTGCACTGCATAGAAAATGTAAATCTGAAGGAAATCTAACCACAAAAGTTGGATAGTGTGTACCCAGCTTTAAGCCCCGTACACACGCGTCGAAAATTGGCAGGGAATTTTCGGCCAACGTCCGATCTGCCAATTTTCGGCTTGTTAGTATGATGCTTCCGACAACCAACTCCGACTTTTCGGCCGAAAAAAATCTGGTGTGCAGACTATAAAATTTTTGTTGGTCGTCAACACAACGGCCGATTTTCGTGCAGTCAGTACAGATTTCGACAGGGAAAAATCTGATGAGCAAGTCTGGGCATGCTCAGTGAAGAAAAAACACAAAGAAAACAAACCAACACATGACATCACTTCTGAAGTAGATTTTTGTTGGCCGAGAAAATTCGTGTGCAGTCTAGGCACATTTCAACCAACAAAACACAACTTGGACAAAAGTCGGACGATCGGTCGGCCGATAATCGTTGCGTGTGTAAGGGGCTTTAGGCTCCCCTCCAACTACCAGTTGTGGAACATTAGGCTTGGTTCACACATGTCCGGCTACGATTTGCAGGCCGGAGTCTGGTGCAGTTTTCTTCACCTGGTTTGGGTGCAATATTTACTTGAACTCGCACCTAAACCAGACCCAAAATCCCACAAGACCCTTTTTAGAAACGGATGGTGGCTGCCTCAGACATGTGTAAACTGGCTCCATTTAAAGCTAGTCAGATTCACAGGTTATGTGAATCAGATGCAGTTAAAAAAAAAAAAAAAGGCATCCAATTCGCATATATGTGAACTGAGCCTTAGTTGTAATTTTATGAAGCTACATAGCATGGCATGTAGAAGTGAAACCAATTAGATAAACTAAATTAGCTGTAGCCTAGGAATTGTCCATCATTGCTTAATTTGTTCATTACATCTCTGTCTGGCGGCATGATCTCTTCAAAGACAATAAAATTGACTGCCCCAGAGGTACAACTTGTCTGAGAGTTTACTAGTAACTAGCAGTTATTAACTGTAATATTTTGCAGGGACTAAAGACCAGTAAAGTTTCCCAGTGCTTCCATTCCATTCCACAAGCAGAAAAAAAAAAATCATGTCAAAACAAATATGGGACATCCTTATCCTTCCCTCACCACCAGTTCAGCTATTGACCTGGAACCTGTACTGCTGATTAATTGTCCTGATGCTGCACTGGCGGCATGCTTGTTCCAGTTGAAAAGAAAAAAACGGTGACAGCCCCTGAATATGCACCCTCAAAAACAAGTTGGCAATGGCAACTCCACACCGAGTTGCACAGACAACCTTGATGTAGCGGAGAGAACACAAGATGGATTTTTCTGAATGATTGCCACTGTATCCCAGAGGTAAGGCTGGATTTCGGGCTGTCTGTGTGTTTATTCTAATAGGGGGTGGTGGTCATATCTTCACACAGTTTCGAGTTACGCCATTGAGAGATTCCTTAAACTTCATCATACAAACAGATTAAATGACAGTCTTCTGATCCACTCATTTATAGCTGATTTGGGGAGAATTTTTAGATCAATGGGGCAGTACACATCAGCCAAAAACAAGCATTTTCAAAGAAACAAAGTAGACCAGTGGGTTGGAAAAATCATTACCCCTTTGTAAAAGTTTTCTCCAGTGTGAAATTGGGCCTCCGATTAAGGTAGAAGACCATTCTGAAGACTTTGAGACAACCAGATTGTGCAACCAACCTTTATCTAATTTCTATGGCAAATTTAGGGTCTTCCTGAAGTTATCATGAATGTTATTGTACCAATGAAAACGCCACTTCTTTGTGCAGAGGCAGACCAGTATTTCTCAAAAGGAATGTGTCACATTGACCCAAAAATTTCACTCCTATTCAGTTTCTTTTCAACACATCCATGACATGGAAAACCCTCACCACTGTTGCCATCTGTCACTCCTAATTGTAGCTCTTTCCTTTCATCTACTAATCCCAAATACTCCATTTACACAACTACCATTCTACCCTGTCCTATACTCCTTTGTCTTTGCCTTCATTGCATAAGACTTTGTAACATACTTTAAAAGATTTTTAAATTTAAAAATTCTATCACCACAAATTTTCTAACTGGTCTTACAGGAAACCTTGAGGTCACAAAAAAAACATCAAATTAAACTTTCAATGCCTGCACATAGCTTTTTAATCCAAAAATGATCCTCATCCCAGGGAAGACCTTCCCATGCTTGGTACAAACTAAACATAGGCCTTAACCTCTGTATAGGCTTGGAGCAAAGCCATGACCCCTTCTATTGAAAAGATGAGTGCAAGAGTCTCAAACAGTAGAGACTCTTTTCTTGCATTCGGCTGTTGAATGGCGGGATAGAACTAAGCTTAAAGAGAGGATTAGTTCTGACTTGGGGGCAGATGTCAATCCTATATACAGAATGCAACAGGGATCAAGCAGTTTCTTAGAATAAACAGAACATGATCTGAAGACTGAATAAAGATAAATAGAGGCACTGCAAGGTGCTTGCACCTGGAGAATATTGTCTGAAAGTTTATTTTACTTGACAGATTAATTTCATTATAGCCAACAAGTTTGAAAGGTTGCTCATCAGTCTTAAAGGCTACCTCCACCTTTACATGTTTTGCCGTATTTAACTATGTAAAAATGTTGCTAGGCAACCCTCCCACCCTCAAAGCGCATCTCCTTTATTAACGTGCATGGGTTTTTCTCCCCGCAGCAGCTGTCATATTTGAACTTGGCTCCTCCCACATATTTGCATCATTCAAATAGATTTGTGAATGAACTACAATTCCCATCTTCCATTGTGACAGACAGACCTGTAGTTCCCAATTGAATACAAGTGTGATCACCACACTTAAAGTCCATTGACACCCCCTCCAGCCCTCTAGCTGAAAGCCTGTACAAAAAGTATAGTAAAGAGCTAGAAGAAGAGTTTGCAAGAGCCTGACATTGTACCCGTGATCTACTGATCACAGGTGCAATGCTTTGCAGGCTCCTACAAATAAAAGATGTATCATTTTTTAATTTTTTTTATTTTACCTTTTTGTAAGAATTTAAAAATTTTAGGAAAGTTTTTTTACTGCAGAAAAGACAGTCTCTTCTGTTCCCATCCTGGTGTTCATCTTTACAGTGGACACCGAGCTGCTAGGTATCAGGATGAATTTACTCATGTGCGGTTAATCAAGATCTTATATGTATAATCACAATCTATAAGGTTACTGTTTATTACAGATATGTGTACCTGACAATTTTATTCACTGACAATCAGTATTAGTTAGTCAATAATTTTACCATATTAAAGGATCATCAAAAGGGGGGATATACACCCATCCTGGGTTATTCTTCACCAACTCTTTAGCATGCTCAATCGTCTCATCCAGTATCTGCAAATCAGAGTAGACACAATGTACCTTTGTAAATTGGATGACTTGATAATGTGTAATAGAATTATGTAATCACGAAAAATACATACATTGTTAAAATTGTCCAGGATTATATAGCTCCATGGTGATTAGAGGCCAGAGGGCCCCATATGATTAATTAATGCTGATTAGGCTTGACTATGAAACAAAAGCAATTAGAAGTACAGTATTATATACATGCACTGTATGTTCCTTTTTACCCTTCATCTATGGGAAAGAAGAATGACCATGTTGTCAGAACTTTCAAAGCACTGCACATATACAGTAGCTAAACAATATAGTTGTGTAATTGACACAGTGCGGTTAATTTACTAAAATTGGAGAGTGCAAAGTCTTGTGCAGCTGTGCATGGTAGCTAATCAGCTTCTAACTTCAGCTTGTTCGATTAAAGCGGACGTAAACCCATCGATTTTTTAGCGAAAACAAAAAAAAACACAGCATTTCTGGCATCCCGGGAATCTAAAGCCCCGTACACACGTACCGTATGTCAGCCGAACGATCGGCCGTCTTTTGTCCGATGCTGTCCTGTCGGCTGAAAACTGCAAAAGACTGCACATGAATTTTGTCGGCCAACAACAGCCGACTGCAGAAGTGATGTCATGTGATGGTTAACTTTCCGTGTGTTTTTTCTTTTCTGAGCATGCCCAGTCTTGCTAATCGGCTGTTTGTCGGCCGAATTCTGTACTGACTGGCGAACAATCGGCCGTTCTGGTGTTGGCCAACAAAAATTTTAATGCCTGCACACCCGATTCTGTTCGGCCGAAAAGTCGCTGTCAGTTGTCGGAAGCATCATACTAACAAGCCGACAATCGCCGATCGTTCGGCGGCCGAATATTTACGGCCGACAATCGCTACGTGTGTACGGGGCTTAACTGTCACATTGGTTGTGCTCTCAACCAAACTGTTAAACCATCCAAGGGCTGGTGTCATAATTGATCCCATGTGCAGCATCATGGCAGTGGAAGTTTAAACAGAGGCCAAGGTGGCAGCTTCCTTGGCTAAAAACAATTGGAGGGTTTACTTCCACTTTGCTTTGACAATAAAACCTGGAAGCGGATTGGTTTCTATGCAGAGCTGCACCAGATTTTGCACTCTCCAGTTTTTAGTAAATCAGCTCTGTTCAGTGGTTCCCTGGCTTTGAAAAGTGGTGGACATTCCAAGTGCTGGTGGTTTTGACTTTCAGATATAATGTATTAGGGTGTCTGTAGAAATATCTGACCCATGAACACTATTTTGTGAACATCAGTGCATAAGCATGACATCTTATAAGAGCCAGGAATTTTTAAGCACGAGGGGTGCTCCTAGCATTTTTGCCTTATATAGGGGACCAATTGGGAAAATCCTCTTGATCGAACAATCATTTTATTGCTATGGTCACCCCAGATCTAGGAAAATACATCTGAACTGCACATTAGTAAGTTCCAAATCTGAAACAATGATTTTAGTCATTTGCTTAAAAATAGTATTGGTCGTTGACCTTCGCAGGTGTTGGGACTGTATTTGAAGAACCTGAAGCTAACTTGTTAAATACGACTGATAGAGAGTTTTGTTATAGAATAAAATAAGAAGTGTAACTGCTTTTTAAAAATTATGTAACCAGATTGTATGCAATACGGTCAGTTTTTGCAATTGACAAGTGTAAATAACGGCATGTCAATGCCTCATTTTGTCTTTGTGACTTTTCATTCTTTGCAGTAGGATGTAAAAGCTTATGCATCATCCCATTTCCTAGAATCATATAAGCAAACTGTCCTTGTCCCCCCCCCAACATGCAGACACTTGGTGAAACCTAGGAGTTCGGTATAATTGAAAATAGAGTGTTCATCTTTCAATTTTGCTAGGTCCCTTGTCTCCCTAGGTCGAGTCTCCCTAGGTCCACAGCAATGATAATTAAACACTCTATGCCCATAATCCCTTTTTGTAGATGCAAGTACCATGGCCAATTTTAAAGTAAGCTTACCTCCCCCACTACGCACACTGTTGCTCCTTCATCCTTAACTCTCTGAATGGTAAAGGCTGGAGTAGTGGTAGGAACAAGGATGGTGGCAGGAATGGACAGCATGCGGGCACTGTAAGCAGCTGCCAGGCCAGCATTACCACCTGTAAAAACAAACCGTTAACCGAAAGCTTGATGCATGTTTAGTATACTGTAATCAATGTACCAAGGAACATCTAACAAACTATTCTTTTATGGAAAAAAAAAAAAGACACAAATTCTTTGTTCCACTGGGGTTGATTTACTAAAATTGGAGAGTGCAAAATCAGGTGCAGCTGTGCATGGTAGCCAATCAGCTTCTAACTTCAACTTGTTCAATTAGGCTTTGACAAATAATCTGGAAGTTGGTTGGTTTCTTTGCAGAGCTGCACCAGATTTTGCGCTCTCCAGTTTTAGTAAGTCCATCCCAAGCTTCCCTGGGGGATGTTAAAGCAGACATCAACCCAAACTTTTGGATAGCGTGGGGAAGGATTAGAACCTCCTTCAGGTTTTTTTTGCTGTTTATCCTCCATTGAAGGGGAGTTTAAACTGTTTCCTTTCCCAGGTAATACTAGTAGCATGGAGAGGAAATGAGAATAAAGGTACACATTGGCGTCGCATAAAGAAATGTTTTACTATCAGAGGTTGTAATACTTTCCTACAGTACAAAAGTAGTATTTTCTGTCCCAGGGGGCACCAGTCATTAGAACAGAAAGGGATAGAAGATATTTTCAATGGGGACACAGACAGCAATATAAACCCGACAAAGGTTCTAACTATTCCTAAAAATATTCAAAAACTAAAAAAAAAAAAAAGTTTTTGGCTGCTTTCAAGCTCCTGGAGCTTATAGTACAGTAGGATGAAGAATTATATTTAAGATTTAGACTAACATTTACTTTAATACGGGTTGCAGGAAAAATTCTCGATCCCCCCCCCCCCAGACAGTGCTGATGCGGGAATTCCTCCGGCTGGGCCATTGTCTTCTCTCACAGCAGAGGGGCAGGAGGAGCTGTCCCCATGGGGAAAAGATATAGCAGCCACTAGCAATAACCACAGGTAAAACCCAGCAGGCTGGTTGTATACAGGTTGATTGACCAATCAACTTGGTTGATTTAGCCTGCCTATACACAGTTCATATCTCATCCACAATTCAAACCTAACAGTGCTATAACTGTAGATTGAATATACCCGGAACGTGCAGTGCCAACAGTTATATTGGACTATAGAAACAGAATTTAAAAAAGCTAGGAAACTCACCTGAGGAGCACACAAAATGGGTACAGCCACGTTCTGCCCACTGCAAGAAGAGAAGACGGTAAACAAACTAAAACTCTTATTACTGGGAATTATTGCAATATATACTTTTTTGCCATTTAGAGAAGACAAGGTTTGTCACTATTGGACTTTAAGAATAGGATATACATCTCAGAAGTGCAAAGTGCAATAATGATTTGCAAAGTACAATATAGTGCATAGCAAACAACTTTTACCGCACATCAGTCAACACAATGCAAAGCTGAATGCGGATGAGTTTCTTAGCAGTTCTACCCTTTTTTTGTTCCTATCTTGTTGCTGAACACACCAGAACATTGGCTATATAAAACTATTTAGCAGAATATTGAATGGGTCAAATAATGGCTCAACGGGGATCAGGAGGGGGTCTCAGTAAATCATTACAAAAAAGTTCTTTGCTGTAACACTAATTACATCTTAAAGTAGAACTAAAGGCAAAACGTTTTCCTTCTTTTTAGATAGAGCAAGGGAGGGTTGGAACCCAGTCAGATTAATCTTCCTCATCTGTGTCCCATTGCAGAGATTTCTGTTCACTTCCTATCCCATAGTCAAACAGGAAGTGAGAGGAAATCCCTGAAAATTAAGGGAATGTCTTAGGGACCCCCAGAACTAGTGTTCCCATTGGGAAATTTCCCCTCTATTACTTTTCTGGGGACAACCCAAATTTCTTGATTATCTTTTACTTTTAATAATGGTAAACAGGACAAAAAGAGAGGGGGAATCTTCCCAATGGGGGCACAGACAACAATAAAAACTGACAGGGGTTCCAATCTCCTCCACGCTATCCAAAAATAAAATAAAATATTTGCCTTTTGTTATAGGTATACTTTATGTCATAAAATGGCATATGGACCTGTAGTTTCAACAGTAGTATAAAGAGATAATGTGAGGATAAAACCAAAATAGTTACATAGTTAGTTTGGTTGAGAAAAACCACAAACAGTTTTGCTTTTAGATGACTGGATAATTAAAATCAGGATACCCAAGTATGTGAAAAACAGTGCTGTGCCACTCTTTTACAATAATGCTTATACATATAAACAATACAAAAAAAAAAAAAGAAAGAAAAAAAAAATCTCTGTCTTTGATAATCACTCCCCTTTGTACTGTGCTTTTAACAGCCTCTGTGTCTTTGTTAGTTCACTCCACACTGTGCCGACAACACTAAGTGTTCCTTTGTTCACTTTCTATCACCAATTGTGCTCAAATACCAGATGTGCTCCCAACTTATTTTTCACCTATATGTTCCAACAGGTCAAAACATGCGAAAGAAACACACTCCATAGTGCTCCATCACTTGAAAAACATTACCATTTGTCTACTGGGTACTTTCACCCCCTTCCTGCCCAGGCCAATTTTCTGCTTTCAGCGCTGTCACACTTTGAATGACAATTGCACAGTCATGCAACTGTACCCAAATTAAATTTTTATAATTTTTTTGAGACAGATAGAGCTTTCTTTTGGGGGTATTTAATCACCATTGGGTTTTTAATTTTTTTGCTAAACAAATGAAAAAAAAAAAGAACGTTAGTTTGTTATAAAATTTTGCAAATAAGTAATTTTTCTCCTTCAGTAATGTGCGTAGGAGGCTACACTGATGAGCATTAATGAGGCGGCACTGAAGGCAGCACTGATAGGTGGCACTAATAGGCATTGATAGGCAGCACTGATGAATGGACACTGGGGGGAGGGTATGATTCTGGGAGGACAACTTCCAGGACACTTCTCTACTGCTGGATTGCGTGATGGCGTCCTCAAAACCTGATGTGGCTTATGCGTTTCGAGGGAGGACCCTCGCCATGGCGATTTTGGCTCTGAGGAAGAGGGTCCTCCCTCGAAAAGCGTAAGCCACATCAGGTTTTGAGGATGCCATCACGCTATCCAGCAGTAGAGAAGTGTCCTGGAAGCGAGCGGTGCCCATTTCCTATATGCTTGTTCATATGCTACATTTGTGAGTATATTGTACGCTACCCTTCTTTGATTTTAATAAACTTTTAAGTGGTAATGCACAAGGTCGGTGCGCCCTTCTCTTGTTGTTTTCAACCATCCCTCCTACCCACCCCTTGTCCCGGCCCTGTCTGCAGGAGACCTGCATGGCATCAGTGATCTGCTGATGCAATGCTTTACAGGCTCCTGCAACAATATAAAGGCACATTTTTTTACCTGCAAAAAAATGTGCACTTATCCATTAAAGCCACAGATATTTATTTAACTTTTAAAATGTTATGATACATGCTTTTTATTATCATATTGGATTATTTTACTGTGTTAGGCCCCTTTCACATGATCGGCCCGATCAGGTCACCCATTTTCCTCTATGGGGAGGTGGATACACCCATCTGGCTTCTGATCCGACAAGATCCGCTGAAAACAGACAGATGGGGATACGTTCGCCATTCTTCTAGCAGGTGGGATCGGATGAAAAATGAACATGCTTTTCATCTGATCTCCCCATAGAGGAGAACGGCACTCTGACAGGTCTGTCTCTGCAGTGTGAGCAGAGACGGACCTGTCATCCACCTGCTTAGCAGGGATCAACGGAACGATCCCCGCTGAGATAGCAGAGTCTGCCGAGCAGATCCACCCCGTGAGAAAGGGGCCTTATTAATCACAGCTGTATATGTAAAAGCATTATTAGAAAGGAGTGGCATGCAGCACTGTTCTTTACATGTATAGATGTAGAATGGTGTTAGAGTGACACTGGGGTTGATTGCAGCAGTGGCGGCCAGTGCGTTGGGGGTGCAGGGGCGCCGCCCCCCCCCCTATCCATGTGTCCTGCCCCCTAATCTACATGCGGGGCGCCGGACACATGGAGTTCAATGGGGCTTTTTTTTTTTTTTAATCACCTGATTAGAGCCAGAGGCTCTAATAGGCTTCAGCAAAGGGTGGACCCGGGGCGCAGAGCAGTGCGCCCCGAGCCCACCCATTGTGTGACAATAGCGAATGAAAATGGCATCTCTGCATTGAAAGGGGGCACGCTGGTCTCTGTGCATTGAAAAGGGGGCACGCTGGTCTCTGTGCATTGAAAAGGGGGCACGCTATACCTTAATTACTGAAGGCCCCCTTTCACACTTTTGTGACCTCAAAGTCACGCAATTTTTTACAGCATTTTTTGCCGCAAAGCAATGCCTATTACATTTTTCTGTTTGCGCCACCCCCCCCAAAAAAATTTTGAGCACCAGCCGCCACTGGATTGCAGCAACTCTGTATTTATATAAGGCACTTCTAGTTTAGGGTGTAGCTGCATGGGAGTAAAAAGGGTTGGTTTAGGATACCCAAGTAAGAGCTCATGCACCCAGATGCATTTGGGCATAGACCGCCTGATTTGGTGTATTTCTGTACCTGGGAGTGACAGCTGCCGTCATACTGCTGTGGCCAGTAGTCCCACAGAAGCTGCAGATGTATGCTTTTTAGGGCCGCTCACCCTTCCTTCCCTGTATGTGTGTAACAACCTAAATCAGCAATGATAGGAGTACAGCCTCAGCATCTGTCAGTCTGTCATTGATTTGTAGAGGCTGCTAGTATGGCAACACCTGTGACTCCCACACAGAAATGCACTAAATTCTGTCACTGTACACCCAAATGGGTTCATGTGCATGAGCTCTAAAAATTCACACTGCAAAGAGAACATTCAGTCATAGCTTATTGCAAGGATATGCAAACTGTGGCCCTCCAGCTCTTGCAGAACTTCAAGTCCCATGAGGCATTGCAAGACTGACAGACACAAGCATGACACACAGAGGCAGAGGCATGGATGGGACTTTTAGTTTTGCAACAGCTGGAGGGCACAAGTTTGCATATCCCTGGCTTAATTAAGGAGGTGGCGTTGTGCTCCTTTTTTTCTCCTGAACATTACTTTATATTCTTTGCAAAGTGAATTTTCACTTTGTTTAGCCTCATAAGTGGAAATGCATTTTGAAAACTTTACTTCAAGCAAACTAGGGGCCACTGCCTCTGCTTTCAGTAGTTTTGCCATTACACACTGGCAGAGGCACATTGAAGTTAATATTCCTAATTTAAAATTCAAATTGACACAAAACTTCAAAGCAGGTCAGATATTTATTCATTGGCTGTTTACTAACCGTCTTACACAGATGTCCAATGCCACGAATCTTGAAAGAACCTGTTGGCTGAGCATTATCAAGTTTTAGATAGACTTTGGTGCCGGACAGTTTGGACAATGGCACACTGTCTCTGAGGGGGGTATTCAGATGAAGACTTCTAATCTCTGCCATCTTGACCTACCGAGCAAAAAAGGAGAAAAGTTCTCATTAGTGGGGAATGTGGCCAGCATTCCTTCATTAGTACAGCTCATCCACCTAATGAGAATGGACAAGCTGCTCTTTTTACTTTATTATTTTGGCATTTAACTTAAACATTTGCATTGTGGTTAAAATGTGTTTAGGGTCATGCTCTGGTGGGCGCGAAGCATGTCTAAACGCAACACAAATGTTATATTTTGCAGCTTAGCTGTACTTGGATGTGCATTTTATTCTTTTCTGGCTTTTTTGGGGGGGGAGAGAAGGGTGAAAACAAACTACCTATCCATTTTTAACCGATCCGCCGGACGGATGGAAAATAGGACTAGCATGTGTCTGGTTTTCGGATTGGACAGCGGTGGATGCCAACAGACACGTCACTGCTGACATTTGCTGCTCCATAGGGGTGAATGGGGGGTCCGATCAGGTCCGCATGAAAAACTGACAGACGGATCTGATTAGACGCTCATGTGAAAAGGCCCTAAGGGTGATAACTCTCACTCTCACTCATTATACTATCTATGGAGAAGCAGCATAGTAACCCTAGGACAGGACTGCAATAATCCCTCCTTCTCTTCTCCATACCAATACCACGGAGGGGGGTAAAAACACACAAATTGGGCAATTTGGGCATTGGGCAATTTGGGCATTGGGCAATTTGGGTCCCTGTTACAAACATCCAACTTACAAATGGAAGGATACAACAGGAAGTGAGGAGAAATCTACCCCTAGGGAGGGAAATTCACTCCTGTAAGAGTTCTCATGGGAAAAAGGTGTCCCCACTGAAGCTTTATCACTAATTCCATGTTTCCACAACAGCCCAAAAAAATCCAATCGTCATAGGGACAGAAAGTGAGGTGAAATCTTCTGAACAGGGGCACAGACAGCAAAACAAATGGTACAAGGGTGTTAACCCTTCACTATGCTATCCAAAAAACATAATTTTTCTTTTGGCTAGGGCTACACTTAAAAAAATTTACCGGTTCGAACTTACAAATTCAACTTAAGAACAAACCTACAGTCCCCATCTTGTTTGTAACCTGAGGACCGCCTGTATAGATATTTAATTCAACATGAAAGTGTATCCAAACCTAAACAAATACATTGCAGTGTGTCTGTGTGTGTGTGTGTGTGTGTGTATGAAATAAGAGGTAGGGACCTTAGATTGTAAACTGCTTGAGGGCAGGGACTGCTTTGGATGTACAATATATAAAGTGCTGCATGGCAGTGCTATATACAGTAAGTATCTGTAATAAATACATAATGCAGCCACTGTATTTGAGGACTGGTAAGCTATTGTACAATAAATTGAAGTTCTTGGGTTTAGATGTGCTTTAAGGTACAGCACTAGACAACCCTTGCAATTTGAGATATTTTTTCTCACAATGAGAATATTGGACAAATGATCGTCTTGACCTGGTCACTCAAATTTTTTCATACAAATACCATACTAATTACATGAAAATCATTTGTTCCGTTATCTTACGAGAAATGTGAAAAGAAATAGGGTGCACTAACCATACAATTGTGCACTAGCACTGAAAATGGGGAAAATAAATGTGATAAAAGATATATTTCACATATGGTTTTTAACACTGTATGATGATCACTATAGTATTTGGGACAACCCAGATGGGTTACATGTTTACAATTTATGATTGTGTTGAGCGCACTATATCTTTTATCACATCTTACGAGAAATTATTATGCTTGTCCCTTCAGATATTGTCGTATGAATGGTTGTGATCGGCTCTCAAAAAGTTGAGTACCAACGAATAGATTACTAGATGATCGCTTCAAATGCAGGTATTTTTCGTCTGATATTCTCATTGTGTGTACTAGCTTTAAAATGTCAGACATGCTATTCTTGCCCAAAGATATCCTTGGGACACCATTGTCAGAATCAGCTGAAAATTCCTGGCCAACTATCCTTAGGCCCCTTTCACACATGCTGTCCGTTTGTCCGGTTTTCATCCATCCGTTGACGGATGAAAAACAGGCATCAATGCATCTCTATGTAAAAACAGATGATCATCCGTTAACATCCGTTTTCATCCGCTTCCGTCAATGTCCATTTTTTGGAACGGATGAATGCCCTATTTTTCATCCGTCAAAAAAAAACCGGATCGGACGAAAAACGGATGTAAACAGACAAGCGGAGTAGTGGATGTAAAAAAAAAAACGGATGAAAAATGGATGAAAACGGATAAAAAAAATGGACAAAAACCTGATACATTTTGACGTGACTGAACTGATGAACTGAACGGACTGCAGGTACACCGTTTTTTTCATGCAGCCTGAAAAAAAAAAAAAAAGTCAGCTCCGTTTGGAGCCATTGTACTAACTGTGTGAGGTTAGTGCAGCAATCTCCCCCATTAAGCTGTTGTATTCTGACAGGGGGGACGTGCCTCCACCAGAAAACTGCGATCAACGCTCTCTGCCATTGGCTGACAGCGCTAATCAGGAGTCGGTCGGGCTAATGGTTTTCCAGCATACACGTCCGACAGAAGCCGGATGATTTATTTTTTTTTTTAAACTGGCAAACGTCTCATGACATATGCCTGTGTGTAGAGGGCTTTACCCTTCATTTACATTGCACAATCAGGTGTAAATGCACAGCAGGGTATACAGTATCTTCCATTATTGTTAACAAAACAGGAGTAGAAACAAAAGGCATGAATATTCAGCGCCTTAGAGTTTTCATTCTGATAATGGACAAAAGGCCTGGGGGGAGGACAAGCCATAATGTAGCTCAATGGAGATAGAAGTGGGAACACTTCTAAGATATTTGTGTGTATTTTAGGCCAGCCATACACTTTAGATTTTCCAAAGAATGTCTGTACAAACACTCGTAAAAAAATCCTCAGGATATTCGATGACTTGATGAATGTCCGAAGGTACTTATTTACTTTAATAAATAGATTTTGTAATCAATGTAATCAATGTAATGTAATCTATTTTGTAATCCCCAAAAGAAAACTACATACAATGTTAGAAATTTGTTCGCTCAAGAAAAGTTTTCTAGCTTGCTCCTTAGAATTTTCTTGTCACTGCAGTTGGAAGCGAACCCCACTAACAATTAGAAAATCAAATGAACATTCTTAAATGAAAACATTCTAACAAAATTCTATTAATTAATGCATATCCAGTTTAATAAGTGTTCGGGAAAAATGACTTACATAGATATTTTTTCTAACCAAATTCAGTCTGAAAAGATTATTGGCACAACAAACTTGTGCTGGTACATACCCTCAGTGAACAATGCACTCAGGGGTTGATTTACTAAAACTGGAGGGTACAAAATCTGATGTAGCTCTGCATAAAAAACAGTTTTTTTTTTGTCAAAGCTTAACCACTTTAATACAGGGCACTTCCCTCCCTTCCCGCCCAGGCCAATTTTCCCCTTTTAGCGCTGTTGCATTTTGAATGACAATTGCGCGGTCATGCAACACTGTACCTACACCAAATTTATGTCATTTTCCCCCCACAAATAGAGCTTTATTTTGGTGGTATTTGATCACCTCTGGGTTTTTTCCTTTTTGCTAAACAAATAAAAAAAGACCAAAAAGTTTGAAAAAAAAAAAAAAAAGTTTTTTTGTTTATGTTATACAATTTTGTAAATAAATAAGTTTTTTCCTGCACTGATGAGCACTGATGAGACTGCACTGACAGGCACTGATGAGGAGGCACTGATGGGGTGGCACTGATAGGCGGCACTGATAGGCGGCACTGATAGGCGGCATTGGTGGGCACTGATAGGTGGCACTGATGGGCACTTATAGGCGGCATTGATGGACACTGATAGGTGGCACTGACGGGCACTGATCGACACTGACAGGCGGCACTGATGGGCACTAATGGGCACTGATAGGCGGCACCGGTGGGCAATAATGGGCACTGGTGGGCGACACTAAAGGATGGCAATGATGGGCACTTGTGGGCAGCACTGAAAGGGAGGGCAATGGGGGGCTCCCTGAGCCCTGATTGCCATCCCTGGTGGCCATAGTGGGCATCCCTGGGGTCATAGTGGGCATCCCTGGTGGATCTAGTGGCATCCCCCCCCCCCGAGGGTCTGCACTGGTAATCAATGATCTGATTACCAGTGCCGACCCCCCCCCCCCTGTCAGGGGAGCCGCCGATCGGCGCTCCTTTACTCGTGCCTGTCAGGCACGAACTAAGGAAAGCCGATCAACGGCTGTTCCTATTTACTATGTGACCAGCCGTGATTGGACACGGCTGATCACATGGTAAAGAGCCTCCGTCAGAGGCTCTTTACCGAGATCGGAGATGCAGGGTGTCAGACTGACACCTCGCATCACCGATCGCAGCTCTGCGCGCCCCCGGGGGGCGCCCAGAGCTGTGTTATCCTGCCGCCGTCATAGGACGTCCGGTCAGGATAACACAAACCACATTCCCGCCGTCATTTTGTAATAGGGCGGGCGGGAAGTGGTTAAACAAGCTGAAGTAAAAAGCTAATTGTCTACCATGCACAGCCACACCAGATTCTGTGTGCTCCAGTTTTAGTAAATCAATCCTGTATGCCTCACTGTTATTTTTTAAAAACTCCTAAAGTATATCTAATCCCAAGAACAAAAATGTAATATAAAGTATTTGAGCTTATTAGCCTCTCAAACCTTACCAAAATGGAAAGAAAATTTCCCCTCAACACTTTGTATCTTGCCAAACAGTAGGCATAGTATACATAATGAAGTGCACATGTCAAGCTTTTTATGTGGGTAAAACCAGAGACGTGATGATGTTGGATATGCGAAAGGGGGTGACTTGGAAAGTCCTATAGCTCGTCACTTTGTCCAATGCCATGGCTACAAATTTCAGGACTTGAAGTTCTTTGCGCTAGAACGTATTCACACACATCCACATGGGGGACATTTTGATAAAAATTATATTACAACGCGAATGCCGTTGGATCTTTAATTTAAATGCATGCAAAAAACCTGGTTTAAAAATGACAAATTAAGTTTTGCCTCGTTTCTAGATAGACCGGGCCCCCCCCCCCCTCCTCCTCATTTTTTTGAATTTTTGTTTATTATTTATGTTCATTAGATGTCTACTTTGTTGATGGCGGCTTCACCTACAAATTCTGATCCAATACTATAGATTGATGTTCGATCTTAGATCAGAAGCTTTTAGATCCTTTAGGATAGAGGTTTACAATACACCTTATTGTACATTTCTTGTGGATGTTTATGAGGTAAAACCTATAGTTCCTTCTTTTCCCTCCAGCCTTCTGTCCCCCCAATATGCTGACTCAGGATGGACCACCCCCCCACCTTTTACCTTCCTCTTTTTTTCCTCCATCTAAGTTGTATATTTTTGATAGGAGGATTACTTGTTTTTCCTTCTTTTCGCACCCTTGGTGTATTGAAATAAAAATGCTTGCATATGTAATAATGGTTGTATGGATGCACCTGGAATTTATATTTTCCTTGTATTGTTTATCTGTATAACAGGGGTGTTAAAACTCCATTTCATCGCGGGCCGCATCAGCATTATGGTTGCCATCAAAGAGCCAGTTATATCTATAATATTAGATGCCCAGAGAACCCCACGCCCCCTTACATGAGATGTCAAGAGCCCCCCCCCCCCACCATCAGAAGTCAAAAGTCACCCACCCTTCCTTACATCACAATGCACCCTCTTACCTTATGTTGCTGCCAGGAAGAAGATGCGGGTGGATCTGGAGGAGATCCAGAGGAGGGCTGGAGTCAGCTTCCAGAGTCTGCTGAATGCTGAGAACAGGGGAGGCAGGAGGCAAGGTGGTGTTAAGGCTGCACAGAGAGGTGCAGGATCTGTAGGAGTAGTTCTGCTCTCCTATCTGCTGCGGACTGCTGAGAAGGCGGGGGGGAGGGTTGGCAAAGGCGAGCCTTTCTGCAGCTGCACAGAGGAGTGCAGGATCTGGCAAAGAAGAAGTTTTGTCCTCTCTGCTGCCAACTACAGAGACATGGTAGGCGCAGAGGCCAGGGGGTGCCGCAGCTGCAGGAGAGGTGCGAGGGCTACATGAAATGGCCTGGGGGCCACATGCGGGCCTTTTGTTTGACACTTGTGTGCTATAAGGTTCACATATTGAAAATAGGAACCTGAAGAAGCCCATATTCCAGGTGAAACGCGTCAATCCGAATCTTGTGGGATTATCCAGTACTCTGAGCATTATACTAAATGGTGATTATGTAGTACACGACATGCTTGAAATTCAGCCAAGTCATCAGAGACAGGATGAATTTCGATCCATGTATGGTCATTTCTGTTTTACGGAAATGGATTGTTAAGATTGACTTTTGTTGAATGGGATTGTTTGAAAACTTGTGAATCAGCAGCTGCAGCCAATCTGCTACAGAGAGTCCCGCTGCCAAAATACAGTTATTCATTGGAAGAGATTCCTTCATTCACCTCGCTTTTTTGGATGGCGGAATTGTAAAAAAACACCCATCTATAGGCCAGTTTTAGGCCCCTATCTGAGCTATCTCCCATACACATACAGGCCAATTTAGACAGGTGCCAACTGACCTACTAGCATGTCTTTAGAGTGTGGGAAGAAACCAAAGCATCCAGAGAACATGCAAATGCCAGAACATGTTTTAACTATGTAATAAAGATGAGCAAAAAAAGGGGTGGAGTTTATAGTTCAAATCAGAGGAGCAGCCTAGGTTGACAACACTGCTCCTTCATAGATACACTACAGTGAGTTGTCACTCCAGGACAGGATGATGCACAGTAGTGGCTTGATTACAGGGTGAAAATGAAGGACAAATCTTTGAAAGAAATCCAATGCGGCTTAAGACTGACAAGCTGCAACAAGGTTTGTTCTTGGGGATAGAGAGACTATATGACTACATACACACACATAATTACATACCGTACATACTATATTACCAAAAGTATTAGGACACCTGCCTTTACATGCATTTGGTGGAGGGGGAATAATGGTGTTGGGTTGTTTTTCAGGGGTTGGGTTTGGCCCCTTAGTTCCAGTGAAGGGAAATTTTAAGGCATCAGCAAACCAAGACATTTTGGACAATTTAATGCTCCCAACTTTGTGGGAACAGTTTGGGAATGGCCCCTACCTGTGCCAACATGAATGCACACCAGAGCACAAAGCAAGGTCCATAAAGACATGGATGAGCGGGTTTGAGGTAGAGGAACTTGACAGACCTGCACAGAGTCCCGACCTCAACCCGATGGAATACCTTTGGCATGAGTTAGTGTGGAGGCCTTCTCGTCCAACATCAGTGCCTGACCCCACAAATGGGCTTCTGGAAGAATGGTCAAACATTCCCATAGACACACTCCTAAACCTTGTGGACAGCCTTCCCAGAAGAGTTGAAGCTGTTATAGCTGCAAAGGGTGGGCCAACTCAATATTGAACCTTATGGACTAAGACTGGGATGCCATTAAAGGTCATGTGAATGTAAAGGTAGGAGTCCCAATACTTTTGGTAATATAGTATATATACTGTAGGGTATACACTACAGATACATATCAAATCTTTTAAAGTAATAATGATAAGTAATAATGATAATGAATAAGAATAAGTCCTGCTAATAAAAACGCATTATTCTAGAGGCACAGGGCATAGAAACAGGAGGTCAGGAAACAAGTACTCTGATTATAAGCCAAGCTAAACTCTCATCTATGGACCTCATGAATATACTTTGGTAAAGTTATATAATCCCCCTCTCAACAGCTATGTAATGATCTGCATTTATTAGCTGGTGTACTTGAGACCCATGGAAATGTTTTATACACAAATCCAGAAATTTCCAGTTAGCCCTGGTTCCCTTATACGTAAAGGACAGTTTCCTAGATACAAAGACTTTTGTAAAAGGGCAGAATTCCCAGGATTCCCCTTGGGTACCAGTCCCAGAATGAAGGACTAATCAGTATGCACAGTGGCTACAAGCAACAAGAAAGACTACCACTTGCTGTACATGTAAGTCCATAAATACAATGCTATTTTATGCTTTAGTAAATAGAATAGAATTGACTGTCAGCGTAACAATGCACAATAAACAGGCTTTAACAGAGTCTTTTGGTTTTGGAACACTAAAAAAAACTTGCAGATTTTAGGTTTTTGATATGTCGAATTTTTTTGTTTATAATTGCTGCTGGTGCCAATATGGACATCTTCACTATTTGTTGGTTTTTAGAACATTGTAACTATTTTGTATACAAAACAAAAATGTATCTTTCCTCCATCTCAAACTTCTTCTGTAGCTGGCATAACAGTAAGTGCCGGTTCACACTTATGCGCTTGTACTGCGAATGCTATGCGTTCTAAATAGTCTCCAATCGCATGCATTTACAAAATTCATTGAATTCGTGACACTCGTTCACATCTATGCGTTGCGATCCAGATGCGAATGTGATGCGATGATAAAAAGGGTCTTGTGCGAGTTTACAGAGTTGCGTTGCGAATTTAGTCTCCATAGACATCAATGTAAATCGGTCTGGACTCGCATTATCAGTTCAGATATGTGCGAATTCTTATGTGCGAATTTTTATTTTTTGTTTGATTTTCCCCTCAGCTCCACCCCTCCTGAGCTTAATTAACATAATCAACGCAATAAAATTTTCATTACAATCGCGCTGGTACTATTGAAAAACACAAGGGAAACTCGCACTGCAAATTCGCATTGCAAGCGCAAGCGCATAAGTGTGAACCGGCACTAAGACCCGGTTCACATTTGTGCGAGTGCCGGGTTCGCATGTAATGTCGGAGCGCACTGCTCCGACATTACATGCGATCAGCTGTGCGGTGCGAGTTTAGCCATACAGTTTGTATGGCTAAATTCCCATCGCACCCGGTGCAAACACGCACAGGAGGCATTTTTGCAGCCGCATCAGGATCGGATCGCACAGCGGTTCACACTTGTGCGATCCCATCCTGTGCGAACTGCACGATCGCACTGCGATATGCGATCAAACTGGGGGTGTCGTTAAGATTACATTGACACCCCCAGCGTATCGTATATGGCAGTGTGAACTGCCGGGGGTGCGTGTGCGATGCGGGAACAGGCTGCGAATTCGCAGCCTTCCCGCATCGCATAAATGTGAACCGAGCCTAACTGCCGAGAACCCAAATAATCACTGCTCCCCACATCTGTTTCTTTAGGTGCCCATAAACCAGCTTTCTCAACCTTTTTTTATTACAGGTTTTTATGTAGATGTTGGGCATTGCTTGCAATTTTTACAGTGCTTTACCTTTTGCCCATAAACCAGCTTTCTCTACCTTTTAATTTATTACAGGTATTTAGTTATGCAGCACTTTTCATATACAGGCGGTCTTCGGGGTAACAAACAAGATAGGCTCTGTAGAATTGTTCCTAAGTTGAATTTGTAGGAAGTCGGAACAGGTACATTTTTTTTAGTGTCACTCTAGCCAAAAAAAATAATTTTTAAGTTTTTTGGATAGCATGGGGAAGGGTTACCAGCCCTGTAATGTTTGATTTGTTGTCTGTGCCCCTGTTCAGAAGATGTCACCTCACTTTCTGTCCCTAGGACAAGTGGATTTTGAAAATTTTGGGTTGTTGTGGAAGCAAGGATTGGTGATAAAGCTTCAGTGGAGACACCTTTTTCCCATGAGAACTCTTAAGGCCCGTACACACGATAAGAAAATCTGAAGGGAAATTTTGTCCGACGACCGATCTGCCGATTTTCGGATTGTTAGTATGGTGCTTTCGACAGCCGACTCCGACTTTTCGGCTGACAAAATCCTGATGCGCAGGCTATAAGATTTTTGTTGTCCGTAATACATCGTCTGATTTTCGTCTCATTAGTACAGATTTCGATAGAAAAAAATCTTAAGAGCAAGACTAGGCGTGCTCAGAGACTAAAGAGCACATACAAAACAATCCAACACATGACATCACTTCTGAAGTAGAATTCTGTCATACGGGAAAATTCGTATGAAAATAACCTCTTCACTTTCCACATCAGACTAGCATGCCACAAATAACGGACGACAGATCGTTCGATAATCTGATCGTGTGTACGGGGCTTTACAGGAGTGAATTTCCCTTCCTAGGGGGAGATTTCTCCTCACTTCCTGTTGTCTCCCTCAGTTTGTAAGTAGGGGACGTTTGTAAAGCCTAGTACACACGCAACGATTATCGGCCGACCGATCGTCCGTCTTTTGTCCAGAGTGGTGTTTTGTTGGTTGGAATGTGCCTAGACTGCACACGAATTTTTTCGCCCAACAAAATTCTACTTCAGAAGTGATGTCACGTGTTGGTTTGCTTTCTTTGTGTTTTTTCTTCTCTGAGCATGCCCAGACTTGCTCATTAGATTTTTCCCTGTCGAAATCTGTACTGACTGCACGAAAATCGGCCGTGTTTTGACGGCAGACAAAAATTTTATGGCCTGCACACCAGATTTTTTCGGCCGAAAAGTCGGAGTCGGTTGTCGGAAGCATCATACTAACAAGCCGAAAATCGGCAGATCGGTCGGACGAAAATTCCCTGCCGATTTTCGATGCGTGTGTACGGGGCTTAAGTCAGATGTTTGTAACTCAGAGACCACCTGTAATGTGTGTTTGTGTGTTTGTATATATAACCATTAGCAAAAAAGGTGTAAACTGCACTAGGGTAAAATGGTGCTAAAAAGGAAATACCTGCAAACAAACATACTACGCGCTATAAAACATAGAAGAAAGTGCAACATTTTAGCTCATATAATGTACATTCACATCAGTCCCTGCCCTAAAGGGCTTACAATCTAAGATCCCTGCCTTGCATGCACACATAGTAGAGACAATTTACCAGCATATGTTTGGAGTCTGAAAGGAAACCCACAAAAGCACAGGGAGAGCATGTACTGTAAACTTCATGCAGTAAAGGCCCGTACACACGTACCGATCGTCGGCATACAAACGTCGGTGGACGAAGGATCTGCCGATTGTACGCGTGTTAGTATGGTGCCTCCGACAGATGTCTGCGCACAATCCGCGGACAAAAGTCTTTCGTGCAAACATGAAAATATTTGTATGCCGACACCAGAACGGACGATTGTTCGCCTGTCAGTACACAATTCGGCCGACAGACCGCAGATTTGCAAGACTGGGCATGCTCAGAAAATAGAAAACACAGGGAAAGTTAACCATTACATGACATCACTTCTGCAGTCGGCGGACAAAATTCTTGTGCTGTCCTTGTGCTGTCTTTGCACTTTTCAGCAGACACCGACATCCCGGGGAGAAAAGAGGAACATTTGTAAGCCGACCATCGGTACGTGTGTACGGGCCTTTAGTCTCTTGGTTGGGATTTGATCCAATGACCCTAGTGCTGCAAGGTGGAATTGCTAACTAATCCACACTGTTGTAAAAAGGAACCCTTGGAATAGCTTACTGGGTTCAGGAAACCCCAAGTAATAAATGCTATCTCTACAGCTCACAGTATATTATTGTAATGGTCGATGGGAAGAATTTTTTTAGGTTCCTAAATTGACTTAGTGGATCGCCCTGTGGCAAACCTCCCGCTAGACTTCCTTGAATTGAAAAATCAGTGGAGCTGGGTGGAAAAATGACAGCCAAACCATGGTTTCATCCAATCAGATGTAGGCAATATCCGAGTATTTTGACAGCCGGAAGGGTCTACCGTCAAGACACAATAGGTGGGGCACTGGGAGATTGGTCCATCCATGGTATGCTATATAGAATGGGTGGAGGAATCTGCTAGTAATCTGTAGTCATTGGGAACATCCTCTATCCTTAAAAATGGCTAAAAAGATCTTCAGTGTTAGTTATCTGAGAGAGGCAGATGTTGGGCATTGCTCAAGTAACCTCTGGCGCAGGGGTAGACAACTAATTTACCCAAGGGGCCACAAGAAACTAGGACTGTTGTGGAGAGCCGAATAATCCTGCTAAATATTAATTCCGGATCTGGGAAGGTATGCAAGCACATAATGTATAGAAAGCAAACACCTGGTGCTAGGAATAATAGATACCAAATAGGTCATGTAATAAAATCTCTATTAGAAGGTCAGTCGGGGTTGTCAAAAACAGGTGGTTGAGCAGCAGTTTTACAACACCCCGGGGCTGTTTACATGCCGTGGTGCATCATTTTTAACCACTTCCAGACCACCTGCTTCATATATACTGCGGGAGGGCAGCCCGGCTTTGCAAAATCACATATATGTACAGTGATTGGACACAGCGGGAGCCAATCAGCAGGTCCGGCAGCCGCAATGGCCACCGGGACACGCTGATCGTTCGGTGGAATGACAGAATGGCGGTCTGCCTATGTAAACAAGGCAGACTGCTGTTCTGTCACAGGGGAAGAGAGATCTTAGCTGAAACACAGATCTCTTTTCCTCTAGAGTCTAGCGCATCCACTCTCCCCACAGTTAGAAAGCACTCCCTAGGAGCACACTTAGCCCCTTCCCTGCCAGTGTCGCTTATACAGTAACAGTGAATTTTTTAGCACTGATCACTGTATTGGTGTCACTGGTCCCCAAAAAAGTGTCACTTGGAGTCAGATTTGCCTGCTGCAATCAAAAAAAAAAGTCCATAAATCTATCCCATAGTTTGTAAACGCTATGACTTTTGCACAAACCAATCAATATATGCTTGGCGTATATAGTTGCAGAATACATATTGGCCTAAACTGATGAAGAAATTCGATTTTTACCATTTTCTTTTGGGTATGTTTTGTAGCAGAAAGTAAAAAATATTGTTTTTTTTTTTTTTTTTTGTGGTTCTTTTTTGTTTATAGCGCAAAAAATAAAAATGGCAGAGGTGATCAAATACCACCAAAAGAAAGCCCTATTTGTGGGAACAGTTTTTTTTTTTTTACATTTACCTATAGGTAAGCCTATATTAAGGCTTACCTATAGGTGCTATAAATAATAATAATAATAAACTTGCACCATTTAGGAGATATTTACAGTGCATGCAGCCGATGACCTCATGCCATGCCGTTCCTTCAGAAACCTATGCCGTGAACGACGGCTCCCGCGCATGATGTGATCGCGAACAAGGAAGCAGGGCGGCCACCCTGTTGCTAGGTAAGTATTTCATAGTGAGCTATAGTATGTGATGCATACTAGCTCATTATGCCTTTGTCTTTACAGGTTTTTTTTTTTCTCGTTTTTTTACGTGCAGCCTCTGATCGGGTCTGCATGTAAAAACCCGGAAGTGATGTCATGACATCACTTCCGGATACTCGGCGCCAGATTAAAAAAACACACTTGCATACAGAGGTCATCCATATATTTATCCATATATGCAAGTCCATATGAGCGTCTGTGTGCTCTAACATTATGTTAAAAAAAAAAAGTTTGTGGTATATGAATTTTTGTTGCTGGAAGCCCGGAGCTGGTGTTTCTTCTGTAATTGGGATTGGATTACATTGCCACTTTCCCCACTAGAGTCATATTAGATTGTAAGCTCTAAGGAGCAGGGCCCTATAATTCCTCCTGTATTGAATTGTATTGTAACTGTACTGTCTTCCCCCATATTGTAAAGCACTGCGCAAACTGTTGGCACTATACAACTCCTGTATAATAATTCAAATATTTGCACTGTTTACTAGCAGGGAGGAGAGGATCCATTCCCGTTTATTACTAGTGCAACATCTACAGATGTGTGCCAGGAAAAAGACACCAGGAACAAAAATGGCACAGCAGGAACATATATCTGTGTAGTAAATCTATAAGTACATATGATTAACAGAAGATGGAGTAAATCTGGCTATAGAAAGATTGCATTTTAAGTGATACCCTTATGGATGTAATAAATGCTGCATACAATGTATAGTTTTGTACACATCTGCATGCAGATGTATTCTAGTCAATGAGCCCATCCATGCAGCTGTGTATAGCAGCAGACACATTCTGCTTTGCAAAGAAGCGTAAAAAATAGAAAAAAAAAAAAATAGGTCTGGAGTTGTCATTTCGCCTGTATCTTACATATGTGCTACATATGTAGACATGCAGACAGCGAGCTGCATACAGGGACCCTATTGGCTGCTGCTCCTGGCCTATTTTTCATTATTAGCAATATGTAATTAGCAATGTCTGTGCCTGTGATTAGGCACTGTCTGCCTCAATGAAGTGCCAGCATATTATGCGGACATCTTTACCTTGGTGTGAATAAGCCCTTACTGGCTAACTTAGCTTATTAACGTGATACTAAAGTCTCAGTCTTTTTTTATTGTTAAAGATAACAAAGATATTTCACTCACCTGCTCTGTGTAATGGTTTTGCACAGAGCAGCCCAGATCCTCCTTCTCGGGTCCCTCTTTGGCACTCCTGGCCCCACCCTCTGGTTGAGCAAGCAGCTTGCTATGGGGGCACCCGAGCTGAAGAGCAGCTCCCTGTGTCCATTTAGACACAGAGCCAAAGCCCGGCCCTCCTTTTCTCTCCTCATTGGCTCACTGACTGATTGACAGCAGCGGGAGCCAATGGCACAGCGCTGCTGTTTAGGCCAATGAGGAGGGGAGTCCCGGACAGCTGAGTCTCTTGTGCAACAGTGCTGATCTAGATGGGGTAAGTATTAGTGAGGCTTCTGCACACAGAAGGTTTTTTATCCTAATGCATTAGGATATAAAACCTTCTGACTTTAAAACCACTTTAAAGATGCAAGCTTTCAGGATAATTACATTTCAAAGTTATTGCACAAATAAACCCAAATTAGAAAGCCGCTGACAAACAATACGGATAAGATCGTAAACAGCATATACAAAACAGAATTGCCATGCTAAAATTACAAAGAAATAAATCCTATAAATATTACATCTATATATATATTATTAATATTAATTCATTATTATATTACATTATTGATATTAATTAATTAATATTATTAATATTATATAATATATTACATATTACACATTATAAATCCTATAAAATTTATAAATCCTATAAATATTACAGTCCAATCAGAAGTGATATTATCCAACCATGAAACTAGTAGATTACATCAAGGAAAAATGTGAGGGATTAAGTGTTCAACATATATGAAAACACCTTGATAGTGAATAGCGTATAAAAAAGGTAAAACACCTAGGTGCGCCTCCACCATATAATAGTAGAAGGCCACTTACCAGAGGAAAATGACTTTAGATAATAAGCGTCATGAGCGCATGATGGAATATCATTAAGATCGGAGTCATCGACCTTTCCTTTGCAGTGAAATGGGAGACCTCTATGGCTTTTCTTTGGTGTCCAATGGGAACAATCACATAGGGAATAATCAGTGGATCACTGGCAAATCATGCATGCAAGATGAATCAAAGAAGCTCCCAAAGTGTGAAACCGTATAAAATTTATCTTATCAAAGATAAGATAAATAAAAAAAAAAAAGATACCAACTACTTACATAGAGGCAGTTAAAAAATGAGCATATATGCAAAGTATATTCATCCCGGGATTCAAGCCAACAGCTTCGTAGGGTCAGTGGGCATGGTAACGTCGCGAGCACGGACTCTGCCCTCCATGGAAGTAGTTGGTATCTTATCTTTAATACATTTTAGTATGGTTTCACACTATGGGAGCGTCTTTGATTCAGCCTACATGCATTATTTGCCGGTGAACCCTATGTGAGTGTTCCCATGGGACACCAAAGAAGTCTCCCATTTACTGCAAAGGAAAGAGGATTGATGACTATGGTCTTAAGGATATTTGATCTTCCTGCGCTCATGACTTTTATAATCTAGAGTCTATTTCCTCTGGTGATTGGCCATCTCATGGTGGAGGCACAGCTGGATGTTTCACCTTTTTATACAATATTCACCATCAAGCTTTCAGGATACCGGAGCCCTGGTTCACATTGATGATGCTTTGAAATCGTGCTGAAGTAGCACAATTTCAAAGTAGCAGGTTTGTGTGATTTTTAGGTGCTACTTGAAAGCTTTATGCACAGATGTCTATTAAAGTCGCACCTGAAATCGGCAAAAGTAGTGCAGGAACTACTTTTGCAAATCGATGCTGCGCAGCACTGAACAGTGCCATTGCCAGAATTAGGCTGCGACTTCTCATGAGATTTGACTTGTCAAATCGCATGACAAATTGCTCGACTGTGAATGAGCGCTTAGGGTCCATTCACACCTGATGCACTCACATGTGTTGATCAGTTCATGCCAGTCATTATACATTGAAAAATCAATGTATTTCTATGGGGGTTGTTCACAGCAGTGCATGTGCAATGATGAACGCTGCCCTGAAAAAAAAAAAAGTACAGCATACACTACTTTATGCGAGTGCAACCTGATGCAATGCATGTAAGCGTAACATACATAAAACAAGGAGTCAAGCAGTCAGTTGAAGTTTTCTTTACAAATAAAGCTTAGTGAAGGGGGAAAAAAAAAAAAAAAAAAAAAAAAAAGCATTGCAGTGCTTTCTAAAATGCACTTTGTGGTTTTGAATGGACCCTTGAGCTCACTATTCACATTACCATCTTTGTATAATCAACCTTAAGATAGCTATACATGCTTTGATTTTATTATCAGATCATATGTGATTCGATCAAAACAATCAATTAATTGGCCAGAGCTGAAAACGATCGATTGTTTTGCATTGATCAGCAGCACTGAGATATTTTGTTCATGAACATGGTTGTATTTTTAGCGATCAGATTATGTGGTGGAAACAAAGATGCAAGCGATACGTTAGGTTTTGTATCAACTAGATTTAAATCCACTTCTCTGTGTGTGGCATATTGATTGAAGCAGGTATCCACTATAGATTGTCTATGCCTATTGTCTATTCCTATTGCAAGAGATTGATTGGAAAATAAATTGATTATTATCAGTGTGTATGCCCACCATTCGATTTACCACAACTATGCAACAGGAAGATTGACCTTAGCTAGCCAAGCAATTTGTATCCAATCAAGCAGACTTTTCACTACACAGTCATTGGTAGATCTAAAGGAGATTGTACAATTAGATTGTAATGTGTGTGGTAAGCCTTTTTCAGGCTTTAGTAGGTTTCAGAAAATGGTTCTGATATTAAAAGATTTGCAAAAAAAAAAAAGGCAAAAAAGAAAAAAAAAAGATACATTTATAGGAATGTTCTGTACAAAGAACTGATGTGAAAAAAAAATGATGAAAGTAAAAATATAGGAATGTCCTATACAAAGATCTGATGTGAAAAAAATATATATAAAAAAGGTGAATAAAAGATATATTCAGAAGAATGTCCTGTACAAGAAAATATATAAAAAAAGGTGAAAATAAAAAGGATATTTATAAGAATGTCCTGTACAAAGAAATCTGATGTGAACAAAATATGAAAAAGGGAAAAATAAAAGATACATTGATAGCAATATCCTGTAAAAAGATCTGATGTGAAAAAAATCTATTAAAAAAAAAGGTGAATAAAAGATATATTCAGTAGAATGCCCTGTACAAGTAGATATGATGTGAAAAAAATATATATAAAAAAAGGTAAAAATAAAAAAGGATATTCATAAGAATGTCCTGTACAAAGGGATCTGATGTGAACAAAATATGAAAAAAGGAAAAAAGATACATTGTTAGGAATGTCCTGTACAAAGATCTGATGTTAAAAAAATACATAAAAAGGTGAAAAAAAAAAAAAAAAAGATACATTCAAAATAATGTCCAGTACAAAGATCTGATGTGAAAAAAAATATATAAAAAGGTGAAAATAAAATACACATGCATAAGAATGTCCTATACAAAGATCTAATGTGAAAAAAAAAAAAATTTATATTATAATTATATATATATATATATATTTGAAAAAAGATACATTCAAAATAATGTCCTGTACAAAGATCTAATGTGAAAAAAAATATATAAAAAGGTGAAAATAAAATATAGATGCATAAGACAGTCCTGTGCAAAGAGATAGATCTGATGTGAATATATATATATATATATATATATATATATATACACATACATACATACATACATACACAGTATAAAAAGGTGAAAATAAAATATACATGCATAAGAATGTCCTGTACAAAGATCTGATGTGAAAAAATATATAAAACGGTGAAAAAAAGATACATACAAAATAATGTCCTGTACAAAGATCTGATGTGAAAAAATATAAAAAAAGGTGAAAATAAAAGATCCATTGATATGTCCTGCAAACTGATGTAACTGTGATGGGAAAGTACTCTCATTCCCTTACCTGCTCTCCGGCCCGTGACGTAGCGCTGAGGATGATTTGATTTGATCGCCGCTCATTTGAGAGAAAACTTATAGGTCCTCGAGTAATGCCGGTGGCCAATCAGAGGCCAGCTATGTACACACTCCCAACACACCCCCTTTCTGAGGCAACAGCTGTGGGACCATCCAGCTAAAGGAGCTCTCAGACAATACCAAAAGGGATGAGCGGGGGGGAAGGTCACTAGCAGCTAAAGGAAATGCTGGTTATTTTTAGAGGTTACTTTACCAAAAGGAGCACAAATACTCCCCACACACCCCCCCCCCTTTCCCCCGCCCCCGGCCTGTGCTGATTCTTCAGGTTGGTGAAAACATCAGGAGGATGAAAGAGCTGTGAGTCAGAGTGTGTGTGTGAAAGGTCCTTGCTATGAAAACAAGCAGCTATGTTCTGTGAGGATAAACAGGCAGGAATGTGCTGCCCCAAGATACATTCACAAATATGCTGAAAACACATTCCAATTATATGGCCATGGGAGGAGGACATCTTATGTATACTGTCCTCTTCATGATATACAATGTAGCATTGCTCTCAGGGTCCATTCATACCAGGTATGGTGAGAGGGCATTGGGCAGCTATTCCTGCGCACTCCCGCCGCAAGGCAAGGAAACATGCCTTGTCACTCCGTTCACACATTTGCAAGCGGTGTGCGCAGAAAATAAAGTACAGCAAGCTTCGTGGTGGCCAATTGAACTTAAAGCGGAGTTCCGCCTCCCCCTCCAAAAATGAAAAGTCAGCAGCTTTAATATTAGGACACTTACCTATCCTGGAGTCCAGCGATGTCGGCACCGCAGCCGATGTTTCCATCGCCTGTCGGGTGCTGCCAGGGCCGAACTTAGGTGTTCAGGCGCCCTGTGCGAGCTAATCCTGTGGCCCCCCCCCCCCACTTTATTTGACTCTTCTTTTTTTATGATCACTAATAACTTAGCCCCCTTACATCAGAGACCCTCACAGAGGCCCCCCTTTACATCAGAGACCCTCACAGAGCCCCGCCTACATTAGAGAACCCCACAGAGCCCCCTTAAATCAGAGACCCCCCCACAGAGCCCCCCCTTACATCAGAGACCCCCCCCACAGAGCCCCCCCTTACATCAGAGACCCCCCACAGAGCTCCTCTTACATCAGAGACCCCGCTACACAGAGCCCCCCTTACATCAGAGACCCCGCTACACAGAGCCCCCCTTACATCAGAGACCCCGCTACACAGAGCCCCCCTTCCATCAGAGTCCCCCCACACAGAGCCCGCCTCACATCAGAGAGCCCCCCACATTAGAGAGCCCCCCCCCCCCCACATTATTGCAGGAGAGAGACCTCACACTGTCTGCAGCTTCTTTCCGGCCCACAAATCCCCAGGGAGTGTGGGCGGGGCGGGAGGGGGAGGAGAAGGGGCGGGAGGAGGAGGAGCTGACGATCTATCTCCTCTGGCGTCCCTGCAGAGGAGGAGGAGGGATCAGTCAGCGGTGGCGTCTCTTTGGCTGAGCTGTGTGTTAACTCTGTCCAGGCCGCGGTCGCCGCTTACCTCCCGCTGTGCGGCCTGATCTTCTGCGAGCTGTGATGGCGGCACGGCGCCCCTGTTGCCCATGGCGCCCTGTGCGGCCGCATAGCTCGCACACCCCAAAGGCTGGCCCTGGGTGCTGCCACCGCCATTGCCAGTGAGGGAACCCGGCAGTGAAGCCTTGTGGCTTCACGGGCGGGTTCCTACTGCGCATGCGCGAAGCGCACTGCACATTCCTATTGGCTCGGCAGCGGGGGAGGGAGGAGGGGGCCGAACTTTCGAGGGATGGGGCCGCGGCGCCGTATCCCGGAAGTGGGGAAGTGTACCTGTCAAAAACAAGTACCCATTCCCCCCTCCCCCCCTGAAAGGTGCCAAATGGGGCACCAGAGGGGAGGAGGAAGCAAATGAGTGGAAGTTCCACTTTTGGGAACAGGTACCTGTTCCCCCCTCCCCCCTGAAAGGTGCCAAATGGGGCACCAGAGGGGGGGGGGAAGCAAATGAGCGGAAGTTCCACTTTTGGGTGGAACTCTGCTTTAATCAAATGTCACTGCTGTTTTTTTTTACAAAAACAAGAGTGCAAAATGTTGTGCAGCTCTGCATAGTGACCAATCAGTTTTCAGGGTTTTTTTTGTCCAATAACTAAAGGCAAAACTCTGTATTTGTCCTGTTTACCATTATCATTGAAAGGTAAAGTGCTTGTTAAGCCACTTATGTAAAATTATATGGGCGGCACAATGGTGTAGTGGTTAGCACTTTCACCTAGCAGCAAAAAGGGTCACTGGTTCAAATCCCAACCACACATCCTGCCTGGAGTTTGCATGTTGTCCCTGTGCCCGTGTGGGTTTCCTCCCAAAGACATGCTGGTAGGGTAGAGAATAAATTTGTTGGAAAAGCATAGACTTTGAAGGCACTAAATAATTAAAATAACAATTTTATTAAATCACAACTAAAAATACATCAAAAATGTGAACATTGCGCTTCATAAAAGGCGTTTAGTGTTTGTAACCACTGTAGCTGATTGGCAATATGCAATATACAGATATACAAACAACACTACTGGTAATTGCGGTAGATATTAAATATGTCACATCAGGAAGATCTCATAGAGGGTGACACGTGTGTGGGCTGCCGTCCAACAAGATTGATCGATGTGATGATAGGTATACAGAGAGTTCATAAAGCCAATTTGCTCAACATGTTTCGCTTGTATAGCTTCATCTGGAGCTAGTAGTGAAATGCTCTGCATAATTAAAAAACCAGCATTAGCTAACATAAAAATATATAGATATATATATATAGCCAGCAGTTTGTAACATCAAAAAGTCACACAATCAGAGGAGAGAGAGAGAGAGGTTACATATTAAACCAACATTACTAGTTAAACGAGTAATAAGGTAAATTGCCATAAATGGTAGCCTAAACCTAGTGGGGAGGCAAGGTGTACTGAGTAGCCGGGAAGGCCCATCAGGGTCCATATGTAGGGATCCACGCAGTATATTCCAATACCACAGGGTATATTCTAGGATGTCTGGGAATAGGAATGGTGCAATCAGCCATAAAGGGGGGGGGGGAGAGAGAAAAAACAAACAAAAAGACGAGGCAACAATTGCCCCACGTACCTGTATAGCAGTGTAGACATGAGATCAGGCGCAAAGCCAGGGTATGATGGTAACGAGGAGGGTGAAGTGGAACGGCCAGGAGACGGTCAGAGACAATAAGCAAAAGTACAAGTGTTATCTGTATAGGGGTATGCGTCTGAAGTATGTTAGATAAGTGGTTGTAAAGCCTCAAATTTTTTAACCTTAATGCAGTCTATGCATTACAGTGAAAAACCTTCTGTGCTGCAGCTCCCCCCAGACTCTTGCCTTTTTCTTACCCGAGCCTGATCTGATCCAGCCATGTGTGCGAGCGCAACAGCTTCCGGCGGTGTCTCCCTCCTCATTGGACAGATTGATAGCAGCATTGGCTTCCGCTGCTGCCAATCAAATCCAGTGACGGGAGGGGCTGGGCCGAGTCCCACTGTCTGTGTCAATAGACGCAGCAATGGGATTTGGGAGCAAGTCCACACGTGGGCCCCCCCCCGATGAGAGGAGGGTCCTGGAGCACCGGTGAGGCACCCCAAAAGAAGAGAATCGGGGCTGCTCTGCGCAAAACGATTGCACAGAGCAGGTAAGTATAGGCATTTTTTTTATTTTTATTTTTTTTTTTAAAACAAGGTTTTACAACTTCTTTAGGCCCCTTTCACACTTATGCGACGCGATTTTACCGCGATTTTGTGGCACAATTTTGACGCGACTTTGCAAGCAATGGCTATTGCTATGGCTCAAAACGCAATCAAATTGTGGCAAAGTAGTGCAGGAACTACTTTGAAGTCGGTGCGACTTCAAAACGCACTGATATGAATGGGGCTCATTGAAAATAATGGAAAACGACTTGTCATGCGATTTTGCGGTCCAAAATCGCAGGACAAGTCGCACTAGTGTGAAAGGGGCCTTAATAAAACAAGCTGAAGTTAGAAGCTGATGAGCTACCATGCACAGTTGCACCGGATTCTGAGTGATCCAGTTTTGGTAAATTTCCCCCTTTGACATTTCAATAAAATTCATTAAAAAAAAAAGTGAACAGTGTGATGCACTGAGATTGGTGCATTGGCATTGCAGCAATCTCATTGGACCACACCGCACACCAGCTGCTCCATTGTAACGCAGTGGTTGGTGCATATTAGCACTTCAAACACCTTTTAGCACAAAGTATGTAGGTAAAGGCACAGCCCTGCCATTGCCAAGGGTCACAAAGACCTAATATGAGGAAAATGATTGGCTAAAGGTTCATGCACCCAGGACACAGACATACATCTCCTGTGCAAGGCCATCTTGTACCAAAGTACTTTGTTATGTACAACACAATGTCTAGAGTGCAGCAGTATATGTCATAGTGCCCCTTATGTTAGTCAGCAGGATGATAAGATGGCCAGTATCTGTGGCCAATGAGAGGGCCACAGCAGTTGACACGTGGAATGGACTTCCAACAGAGAGAGTGAATTTAAACATAGACAAAAAAGGTCAAAGTGATACTAAACACACTGTTTAATTTTCATTGTCCTTTCTGTTTCTGTATGTGTGAATGATGGCACTGTAATTATTAAAAAAAAACATCTAAGTACCTTTTTCCTAATTGATATACAGCTGTCACATGACCCAGATCTTTCCCAGCCTGGCTGCATGGAAACCTAAGCAGAAGGAGCTTCTAGTCCTCTGCTACTGGTCACATTTTAAACTGTTATTTTTGCAAATAACATGGTATGGGCAGATTTCTGACAGTCACAGGCTGAGTCACGCCCCTCCAGCAAGTGTCTTAGAATAAAAGGGAGGTGAAGCCTCCATCAATCTACATGTAATACCCCACCCCCATTATTGTGTTTAGCTGGTTGGTGGGCATGGAGGAGGAGGAGGAAAGGAGTGAGCTGTCATTTACCACTGTGTATACGACTACATGTGTGACTCTTTAGTCACATGGGCTGCTCAGATGTGATAGCGAGGAAATACTCTGCATATAAACTCACTGAAAGCTGAGCATGTGCAGAACTGCCACCACAGCTGCAAAATCCCTAGTTTAATTGGGGACTTGGACAGAAGGTGGCGATAGAGAGCAGCGGGATCAACCAGGTTTTTAGCAGAATACAGAAAATCTCATAGTGACTGAGTGAGTATGAAAAGCATGTAATACACCATTTAATTATATTTTTTTATAATGTGGGTTTACTGACACTTTAAGGCTAGATTCACATATTTTACTGTGAAGGATAGCGCAGTGTCAGCTCTGGAAATCAGGCCTCCCCACCGGCCGTATATAGAAACAGTCTACAGGGATTGCTGCACATAAGAAAAATTCCATAAAGTACATATTGTTTAGAAGTATTTTACATGACGGTTTCGGGCTGGTATGATAGCGAACTTCTTCTGACAGAAATACATCTAACGCATGGTAAGTATACACACACTTATATATGTTCAACAATAATTGGGAATCCATTAAAGCGGAGTTCCGGCCACAAAATCGACATAATCGATTTTGGGCCATCCGCTTGCTTTTGGTCACCTGAAAAAGAAATGTTTGGTTATGATTTTTTTTTTTTGTTTACTTACCTTGTTATTGAAGACAAATATACTCACCTTTCTTCCACTTCCTCTCTCTGCGGCCGCGGCCCGCGCCGTCACTTCCTCTTTGCATTGATTCCTGGGAGCTGAACGTCATCGCTCCCAGGAATCAATGCGCCTGCACCGTCCCCGCTCGTCACTTCCGGTGTGGCGCCTCATTCCCTGCTAAACAGCTTCTGGGCATGCCCAGAAGCTGTGGAGGGATGACCCGCCTGCACCGGAAGTGACGAGCGGGGCCGGTGCAGGCGCATTCTGGGAGAAGAGGACACGGAAGAGGAAGCAAAAGAGGACGCGCTGGCTTCAGCTGCCCACATCTGAGATGGCAGCGCTGGAGAAGAAATTTTCAAGGTAAGTATTTCTTCTAAAAGGTAAGTGCGACCCGGGACAGTACAGAGGCTATCCATTGTGGAATGTACTAGCCCTGACTGTCCCGGGGGTATTTTTATTGAAAAAACTTTTTAGTGCCTGGAACTCCGCTTTAAGCCATCAATTAGCAATTAGGGCAACACAGACATCTCCAATTCATTATTCACAAGGCTAGGATATGGCTACACATAGCGAGTCCATCCCCCAAAACATTGTCAGTAGCATCCATTAATTACCCTATTAATACTGTAGAAAAACACATTTTTTTTTTACAATTGTAAATATGTAACAATCACAAATATTTTGCCTCCAAATATCCTCCAATGTCAGATATTGTAATTCTACACACCACAGGACTCATTTAATCCCCCTGGACGACCAATAGTGTCAGGTATGGAATCGGTTACAAAAGTATTGGCAAAATATCTTGACAAATGCTTGACCCCATTGGTAATTAACACTAGATCCTATATATGGGATACTAGTGATTTTTTTAATAAGTTAGGGGAAATTGCTGTTGAAATTGCCTACTACCTAGTTAGGGGAAATTGCTGTTGAAATTGCCTACTACCTAGTTACTTGGGATGTAGCAAGTTTATACACAATAATTCCACATGAATTGGGCATAGAGGCGTGCCGCCGACACTTATTTGATTCCCATGTATATACTGATACCCAAATAATTTTTTTTTTCTTTTTTTTTTAGAGCTACTTAAGGTGGTTTTGGAAGAAAACTTCTTTTGGTTTAAAGAACAGCACTTTACAACTCAGGGGAGCGGTGATGGGTTCTAATGTCGCACCCCCATATGCTAACACGTTTACAAACATGATTGAAACTTTGTTTGTTTATAATAACATATTATTTATAGAGAACTGTAAGGGATGGTTTAGATTTATTGATGACGTGTTTGCGATATGGCGTGGCGACATTAGAACCCTAATATCGTTTAATGACTACTTAAACTACCGTATTTTTTGGACCATAAGGCGCACTTAAAATCCTTAAATTTTCTCACAAATCGACAGTGCGCCTTATAATGCGGTGCGCCTAGTGTATGGCTGTGTTTTCCCCTTCTCATCCCAGTGACCTAGAACTGATTTATGTGGTACATGGCGCTCAAAAATCTGTCAATGTTTTAGCACGGCCTTGGTAAGCTACGAAGCTGCACTGCTTTGATTGAGCATTACGGCCATCATAGTCAGGAGGTGTGTGCATACCCGCTGCCCCAAAAATGGCTCCTGTTAAGAGACATGCTTACGAAGCGGATTTCAAACTCAATGCTATCAGTCAAACACTGCAACATGGAAATAGAGCAGCTGCGAGAGAATTCAACATTAATGAATCAATGGTACGGAAGTGGAGGAAGCAAGAAGACGCCCTGCGCCAGGTAAAGAAGACCAAACTGAATTTCCAAGGAAACAAAGCAAGATGGCCACAGTTGGAGGACAAAATTGAACAGTGGGTTATTGAACAGAGAACCGCAGGTAGAAGCGTCTCCACTGTCTCTTTTCGACTCAAAGCAACAGCGATAGCACGCGACATGGAAATTAACGACTTTCGAGGAGGTCCCTCTTGGTGCTTCCGTTTTATGAAAAGGCGTAATCTCTCCATCCACACAAGAACTACTATCTCGCAGCAACTGCCAAAGGATTACGAAGAAAAGCTAACCATTTTCCGCACCTACTGCAAGAACAAGATCAATGAAAAGAAGATCCGGCCAGAACACATCACCAACATGGACGAGGTCCCCCTTACCTTCGATATCCCCGTAAACCGTACTGTTGAGAAAACAGGGACCAGTACGGTATCTATACACACTACGGGAAACGAGAAGTCATCCTTCAGTGTAGTTCTCATATATAGATATAACCAGAGCGCTAAAAACCACCAACACATGAGGTGTATATGGTAGATCTAATAAAAGCAGGGAGGGGAGGGGGGAGGGGAGTGGGGGAGAAGGGAAGGGAAAGGGTATGGAAACAACAAAAAAACTTTGCAATAAATGAAAAAAAGGAAATTACTGTTTGGTATGGGATCAACGTTGTAGCATGAGGGGATAGTTGATCCTAGAAGGAAAAGTCCATATGCACTGAGCAGCTCTTCCACAGACCAAGAGGAGATTCTGTATGGACAAGAAGAAAAAAGAGGAGAAGCGCTCTAAGTGCAGACAGTTTATTGATTTACAAAGCAAAGTGTGTAATAACTCACTAGACGTGAATGAAAGTCAAGCTGTGTAACTCCAATCGATCTTTAAGCCATCCTCTGGGGGGAGGGGGGTGTGCCATCCATTCCCATGCGCCGCCTGTGGCTGAGTCACTGATGTTGGGAGAAAAGGAAGCCGGCTGCCTCCCGCCTCAGTCCACGGTGAGCGGTCAGATGTAAGCGACCGGCGGCTACGATGTCCCGATGGTTGCTGGAAGCACTCCCGTCACCAGGGGTGGTGTGATATGTCAGCTCAGTACGGCATGCACGACGCGTTTCTGAGCATGCGCGGGGTCAATCTACCCGGCGTGCTCTTTCTTCAGGTGCTCAATAAACTGTCTGCACTTAGAGCGCTTCTCCTCTTTTTTCTTTACTGTAGTTCTCGTTTGCCAGGCTAATGGCCAGAAACTACCACCCATGGTAATTTTTAAGCGGAAGACTTTGCCAAAAGAAAAGTTTCCAGTTGGCGTCATCATCAAGGTTAACCCGAAGGGCTGGATGGAGGAGGAGACGATGAGTGAGTGGCTGAGAGAGGTTTACGTCAAGAGACCGGATGGCTTTTTCCACAAATCTCCGTCCCTATTGATCTGTGACTCCATGCGCGCCCATCTGACCGATACTGTCAAAACCCAAGTGAAGAAAACGAATTCGGTGCTTGCCATCATTCCGGGTGGATTAACCAAAGAACTCCAGCCGCTAGATATTGGTGTCAACAGATCATTTAAAGTTAAATTGCGAGCTGCGTGGGAGAATTGGATGACAGAAGGCGAACACACATTCACCAAGACAGGGAGGCAACGCCGAACGCGTTACGCCACTATCTGCCAGTGGATCGTGGATGCCTGGGCGAAGGTATCAGTCTCCAGTGTCATCCGAGCTTTCAGGAAGGCCGGAATTATCACTGAACAGCTAAGTAACAGCAACGAGACTGACTCCGATAGTGATGATAATGATGAGAGGGATCCGAACGTGCTTGATGCCGAAATCGCCCAACTGTTAAACTCAGACACTGAAGATGAAGACTTTGATGGATTTGTGGTAGAGAAATAAGCTGAAACAGTGAGTGTATTGTTTTGTATTGTATTTCACTGAACAATGTTGAGAGTTATTGTTAAAAACCATTTTATGGTTATTGTGAAAGAGTTGAATTAAGAGTTGAATAAAGTTTGACTTATCAGAGTTTTGTTTCATTTAATGCGCCTTATAAACCGGTGCGCCTTATGTATGGAAAAACACACGTTAGCGGTCGATCATTGATACTGCGCCTTATAATCCGATGCGCCTTATAGTCGCGAAAATACGGTATTTAATACCGGATTTAAAATTTCCCATTTCATTTAGTCAAATAAAAATGTATTTTTTAGATACTTAACTGACAATCAAAAATGGTCATATTGAGAGCAACCTGTATATTAACCAGTTCTGGACCGGAAGGATTTGCCCCTTTAATGACCACGCCATTTTTTGTGATTCGGCACTGCCTTACTTTAACGGAAAATTGCGAGGTCGTGCGACGCTGTACCGAAATATAATTAATGTCCTTTTTTCCCCACAAATGGAGCTTTCTTTTCGTGTTATTTGATCACCTAGGCAATTATTTATAAACAAAAAAAGAGCGACAATTCTAAAAAAAAATATATTTTTCATCATCTGCTATAAAACATTCCCCCCCCCCCCCAAAAAAAAAAAATTAAAAATCTAAATTTTTCATCTGTTTAGGCCAATTTGTATTCTGCTACATATTTTTGGTAAAAAAAAAAAAAAATCTCAATAAGCGTGTTTTTGATTGGTTTGCGCAAAAGTTGTCGCGTCTACAAACTAGGGGAAAGATTTATGTCATTTTTCTTTATTTTTATTTTTTTTACTAGTAATGGCGGCAAACTGCAATTTTTAGCGGGACTACGACATTGCGGCGGACAGATCTGGCCCCTAACTGACATTTTTGATACTTTTGGGGAGACCAGTGACATTACTACAATAATCAGTGCTAAAAATATGCTGCTGGCACTGGGGAGCTACAGTTCATTGAGGGAACCATAAATGCCAACATGTACTGTGACATACTGAAGCAGAGCATGATCCCATCCCTTTGGGAAACTGGGCCGCAGGGCCGTATTCCAACATGATAACAATCCCAAACCTACCTCCAAGACGACCACTGCCTTGCTAAAGAAGCTGAGAAGCTAAGGGTAAAGGTGATGGACTGACCAAGCATGTCTCCAGACCTAAACCCTATTGAGCATCTGTGGGGCATTCTCAAATGGAAGGTGGAGGAGCGCAAGGTCTCTAACATCCACCAGCTCCGTGATGTCATCATGGAGGAGGACTCCAGTGGGAACCTGTGAAGCTCTGTTGAACTCCATACCCAAGAGGGTTAAGGCAGTGCTGGAAAATAATGGTGGCCACATAAAATATTGACGCTTTGGGCCCAATTTGGACATTTTCACTTAGGGGTGTACTCACTTTTGTTGCCAGCAGTTTAGACATTAATGGCTGTGTGTTATTTTGAGGGGACAGAAAATTTATACTTTTATACAAGCTGTACACTCACTACTTTACATTGTAGCAAAGTGTCATTTCTTCAGTGTTGTCACATGAAAAGATATAATAAAATATTTTAAAAATTGTGAGGGGTGTACTCACTTTTGTGAGATACTGTGTGTATGTATGTATATATATATATATACCCAAACACACACACACACATATATATATAACCTGCTCTTACTTTTACTGGGTGGGTGCCGGAGTAGTGACAGAGGAAGCAGAGAACATAATTTCCTCTACCTCCTTATCACATAGCAGTGATTTCCCTCTCCTTTCCCTGTTGTTGCCACCTTACAAACTGTGGCCATTTGTATTGACTTCACTGGCAGCTTCTCATGGATCTGCAATAAAGCTGGCCATACATTAATCTTTTTTTTTTTTTCATTCATCCAGCGGGTTGAACGAAAAAAAAAAAAAGGCCAATTCCCCCATCCACACATTTAAGGGGGGAATCACTCCTGCTGTGCAATTGTGTTCTGAGAGCGGGGGGACTTCCTCTATATCAGAACACATTGATCAGTGTTGCCGGCTATAAGGCAGGCATTCAGAGCTTTCTGGTCCTTGCTCTGGTGAATGTGCTGGAAGTGTGCTGGGAGTGGGCAGGGCGCCCGCTCTCAGCACAGCGAAATGTTTACATAGGGCCGCATATATACAGTGCCTTGCGAAAGTATTTGGCCCCCTTGAACTTTGCGACCTTTTGCCACATTTCAGGCTTCAAACATAAAGATATAAAACTGCAATTTTTTGTGAAGAATCAACAACAAGTGGGACACAATCATGAAGTGGAACAAAATGTATTGGATATTTCAACCTTTTTTAACAAATAAAAAACTGATAAATTGGGTGTGCAAAATTATTCAGCCCCCTTAAGTTAATACTTTGTAGCGCCACCTTTTGTTGCGATTACAGCTGTAAGTCGCTTGGGGTATGTCTCTATCAGTTTTGCACATCGAGAGACTGAAATTTTTGCCCATTCCTCCTTGCAAAACAGCTCGAGCTCAGTGAGGTTGGATGGAGAGCGTTTGTGAACAGCAGTTTTCAGTTATTTCCACAGATTCTCAATTGGATTCAGGTCTGGTCTTTGACTTGGCCATTCTAACACCTGGATATGTTTATTTGTGAACCATTCCATTGTAGATTGTGCTTTATTTTTTTGATCATTGTCTTGTTGGAAGACAAATCTCCGTCCCAGTCTCAGGTCTTTTGCAGACTCCATCAGGGTTTCTTCCAGAATGGTCCTGTATTTGGCTCCATCCATCTTCCCATCCATTTTAACCATCTTCCCTGTCCCTGCTGAAGAAAAGCAGGCCCAAACCATGATGCTGCCACCACCATGTTTGACAGTGGGGATGGTGTGTTCAGGGTGATGAGCTGTGTTTCTTTTACGCCAAACATAACGTTTTGCATTGTTGCCAAAAAGTTTGATTTTGGTTTCATCTGACCAGAGCACCTTCTTCCACATGTTTGGTGTGTCTCCCAGGTGGCTTGTGGCAAACTTTAAACGACACTTTTATGGATATCTTTAAGAAATTGATTTCTTCTTGCCACTCTTCCATAAAGGCCAGATTTGTGCAGTATACGACTGATTGTTGTCCTATGGACAGAGTCTCCCACCTCAGCTGTAGATCTCTGCAGTTCATCCAGAGTGATCATGGGCCTCTTGGCTGCATCTCTGATCAGTCTTCTCCTTGTATGAGCTGAAAGTTTAGAGGGACGGCCAGGTCTTTGTAGATTTGCAGTGGTCTGATACTCCTTCCATTTCAATATTATCGCTTGCACAGTGCTCCTTGGGATGTTTAAAGCTTGGGAAATCTTTTTGTATCCAAATCTGGCTTTAAACTTCTCCACAACAGTATCTCAGACCTGCCTGGTGTGTTCCTTGTTCTTCATGATGCTCTCTGCGCTTTAAACGGACCTCTGAGACTATCACAGTGCAGGTGCATTTATATGGAGACTTGATTACACACAGGTGGATTCTATTTATCATCATTAGTCATTTAGGTCAACATTGGATCATTCAGAGATCCTCACTGAACTTCTGGGGAGAGTTTTCTGCAATGAAAGTAAAGGGGCTGAATAATTTTGCACGCCCAATTTTTCAGTTTTTTATTTGTTAACAAAGTTTGAAATATCCAATAAATTTCGTTCCACTTCATGATTGTGTCCCACTTGTTGTTGATTCTTCACAAAAGATTACAGTTTTATATCTTTATGTTTGAAGCCTGAAATGTGGCAAAAGGTCGCAAAGTTCAAGGGGGCCGAATACTTTCGCAAGGCACTGTGTATATATATATATATATATATATATATATAATTATGCAGCCCTATGTAAACATTTCTCTGTGCCAGCACATTCACCAGAGCAAGGACCAGAAAGCTCCTGATGCATACTTGTGTTTGGAGCTTTCTGATCATGTGACCACTGTGACATCCAATCACAGTGGTCACATGCCCCGAATGCCTGCCTTCGCGTCCCAGCATCTAAAAGCTCTTAAAGCGGAGCTCCATTCAAAAGGTCTGCCTCCTCCACCCCCTCCGCTGCCACATTTGGCACCTTTTGGGGGAGCAGGAACCTGGTTTTGAAATTTGTTGAGCACTTGGGAGCACACTTCTGTTTCGAGTTTTCAAAGTGGATTTTTTGGTGCTGGCAGCACTGAATTATTTTTGGACACTTTTATTTGGACACTTCTTTTTCACCTATTTGATTTGATTGCTTTATATTGTGTGATATATTCATATATATATAATAATTTTTTTGGACACTTTAAATCACTAATCACTGTTATAGCGCTGTGTTTATATATTCACTTATGGATTTGACAGGTACCCGCTCCCACTTCTGACCCACTTCTGTGGAGTTTAGCCCCCCTCTCCTTCCCTCACAGCTGACCCCTTTCACAAAGGACAGTGCGCTTTGCTCATGCGCAGTAGGAAACCGGCTGTGAAGCATCGGATAGCTGATTAAAAAATTGGCTCGACTGAGCACACCGCTGAATTCCTGGAAAGGTAAGTGCTCTTATATTTAGGGCTCATGCACACTGGATGTTAAAAAAAAACACTAGTAGAGTTTGCTGTAGCAAGCAGTAGCTGTAGAATACGTTTTGCGGCATTTTTGCAGAAGCAATTTTTAGCATTTTTCAGTGTTTTTTTAAGCTTTTTTTGCAAAACTATACTCCCACAAAAGCATACGGCCCAAAAATGCTCATAAACACCAAATAGCTGCGTTTTTCAGCTATTTCAAAATTCGAGCATTTTTACAGTTAAAAAAACTCCTCTTCAAACCTACTAGTTCTGGGTTTTTCCCAGCCAGAAAAAGCCCCTGCCAAAAAACACTGATAACAGCCTATGTGTGCACGGACACATAGGATAACATGCTGGGGAGTTTACTGGCTGCAGAAAAAAAGGCCCGAAGCCAAAAACAAGTGCTGTATAAACGTCCCCTGTGCATGAGACTTTGTGGGGGGTGACTTTGTGGGAGCTCCTCTTTAAAGGGCCGAATGGCGGTGGCGGGAAGGGGTTAAAACACACACAAAATGCTTGTGCATAGCGATGAATGCATCATCAGCATAGGCGTGCGCACAGGGTGTGCCTGGGCACACCCTCATCATCCTATGTGGCGCAGATTCCCCCTGTTTAGACCCTAAAAATAGTGTAAAAAAATAAAAAATTATTTGAAAAAATGAATAAAAAAAACTACAATCACCATCCACTGCCCTACTGACACCACTCTCTGCCTACGGACACTGTCAGTATATATACACATGCACACACCTGTGTTTGAGCTTTGGGGTGCACACCCTAATGCCATAGGTTGTGCACACCTATGATCATCAGCCATTCCTAGTGAGAGTGGAGGAACTCGATTTTTTCATGTTATATTAGGGTGGATATCTGATGGGGTCTAGTTACTAATCACGCACAGAAGAGACACAACAATGTGAACGCTCACTTAGCTTAGGAAATACTGTGAATTAGTAATTCAGTCATGTGCAAACAAAAATCCTGCTTTATTTCTACTTTTCACTTGCACATGATTGGGTATGCAAATTGAACACAATTTCGCCTTATTTACTAAACAAAGTCACCAGACACGATTTAAACATGAATAGACTGCAAAAGAGAGTGCAGTGAGGCCACCAGGATGCATTTTTATTCCTTCCAAGGCATACTGCTAGAGTGGCTTTTACATATTAAGTAGATGTAAACTCTAATTGAATAATATATACTTTATTAACCAGTTCTGGACCGGAAGGATTTACCCCCTAATGACCAGGCCATTTTTTGCGATTCGGCACTGTGTTAATTTAATGGAAAATTGCGCGGTCGTGCAACACTGTACCAAAATAAAGTTGATGTCTTTTTTTCCCCACAAATAGAGCTTTCTTTTGGTGGTATTTCATTACCTGTGCGATTTTTATTTTTTGCACTATAAAATAAAAAAATAAAAAAAATGATTTATATATATATATATACATATATATATACATATATATATATATATACATATATATATATGCATATATATATATATATATATATACATATATATATACATATATATATATATATATATATATATATATATATATATAAAACATTTCGGAAAAAAAAATAAAAATATTTTTTTTTTCATCATTTTAGGCTAATTTGTATTCTGCTACATATTTTTGGTAAAAAAAAAAAAAAAAATCCCAATAAGCATATATTGATTGGTTTGCACAAAATGTTATAGCGTCTACAAACTAGGGGAAAGATTTGTTATTTTTATTTATTTATTTGATTTTTACTAGTAATGGTGGTGATCTGCAATTTTTAGCGGGACTGCGACATTGCAGCGGACAGATCGGACACCTAACTGACATTTTTTACACTTTTGGGGGTACCGGTGACATTACTACAGTAATCAGTGCTAAAAATATGCACTGTTACTGTAATAATGACACTGGCAGGGAAGGGGTTAACCTATGGGTGATCAAAGGATTAATTATGAGCCTAGGGGAAACGTTTAACTGTGGGGGGAAGGACTTGTGAAATGATCATAGAGAACTGTGATCCTATATAGAAGTGTGATCATTTTAGAGAGAACAAAGGTCAGCTGTGTTTAGAACAGCTGACCGTCCTTGTCTATCAGCGGGGAGCGATCGCGTGGGCCCAGCGACAATCGCGGCCACCGGTCCCATGGATCGGCATCTCCGCTGCCTAGTGGGGGCGGAAGTGTGCTGCTGGCGGTGCGCACTTGCCCCCTAGCACCACTTTCGCGACCGACGCACCCCTATGTCCTTTCATGCAGCCGAGCCAGCCTGCCGCAGGAAAACTGCAGCGGGCGGTCGGCAAGTGGTTAAAGCACTGTGTATCATAAACAATTGGCATGAGCTCCACCCAAAAGGATAAACTCCACTTGTTTGCACCCTCCACTGCCACATTTGACACTTTTTGGGGGGGGAGTGGGTACCTGATTTTGATAGGTACCCGCTCCCACTTCTGGATAAGATCATAGATTGACAATCTACATTTCCGGCCCCTCCTCCTTCCCCCTGCTGCCTTCTAGGACACACAGAGGTCCCAGAATATGGCGGGACCATTCAGAAAGTGCAGTGCGACTCGTGCATGCACAGTAAGAAACCAGCAGTGCTGGGACAAGGGGTGGGCAGGAGGGACAGCTGCATTAGGCACAATGGTTTATTGCAGGGATAGGGGCGCTCTGACCCTATGGGAAAGGGGGGGGGGGCAGTTTGGCATTTTTTCCCTGGGCACTGGACGACCTTGTCCCGGCACTGGAAACCAGCTGTAAAGCCAGAGGGATTCACTGCCAGTTTTCCTTACCTAAGTTGCCCAGTGCCTGCACCTGAAGCTGATTGAAGAATCGGCTGGGGTGCCGACATCGCAGGATCCCTGAACAGGTGAGTATCCTTATATTAAAAGTCAGCAGCTACAGTAATTGTAGCTCCACTGTAAGGCATTGCAGGAGTGTGCAGGAGATTTGCATGGCATTAGCGATCCGCTGATCACTGGTACAATGCTTTACAGGCTCTTGCAAACAAAAAATAAATGCACATTTTTTTACCTGCAAAAAATGTCCATTTGTTATTTTTTTTTTTAAAAAGTGAACGTATCCTTTAAGGGCCAAACAGTGACTGCATCCTATCAGATACAATCAGTAGCTGAATACTTGGAACCTCTGATGCTGTGCTTCTGAATACAATAGCCAGCAGTGGAGATTCCTTCATACACCCTGGTTACTGTAGATGGGACAATCAGTTGATTTTCTATTGAGAGAAATCTATGTGTGTATAGCTATAGTTTAAAGCTGGGCACAGATGGTTATAATCTAAGCTGGTTGAGCAGGGACCCATGATTGCAGGAAAAAAAAAAAAAAAAAAGCACACCATCTATGGCCAGCTTTAGTAATAGAAAGGATGTCTGACATGCATGTATGACCAACATGCAGCCGGTGTGAGCAGCCTATTGCATACCTCCCAACTTTTGAACTTCAGAATGAGGGACACTTGAGCGAGGAAGCGACCTGCCGCGTGCTACGTGCACTGCGGTAAAATTTGGTGTGGCCAAATTAGCAATGGGAGGGGCTTAAAGAGTGTGGTTAAACAAAACCCTGGTTTCCTTGTACCTATAAAATATGCTTTCATTGCTGTTCCACAAGCAAGAGTCACAGGGATACATACAAACCTAAAGAGCTTCTATTACAAATGGTTTTGCATAAACTATGGAAGTGTGTGTTACACAAAGCGTGGAAGGATTCAGGAGTCCATTACGTACAGAGTACAGGGTTCACAAATGCATTCTGTGCAAAGTGCAGGGTTCAGGAAAGCGTTACCTACAGAGTGCAGGGTTCAGGAATGTGTTACGTATAGAGTGCAGGGTTCAGGAATGTACCACATACAGAGGAATGTGCTATGTACAGGGTTCAGGAATGCGTTACTTACAGAGTACAGGGTTCAGGAATGCGTTATGTACAGAGTGTACGGTTCAGGAATGCACTATGTACAGGGTTCAGGAATGCGTTACGTACAGAGTACAGGGTTCAGGAATGAGCTATGTACAGAGTACAGGGTTCAGGAATACAGGGTTCAGGAATGCGTTACGTACAGAGTGCAGGGTTCAGGAATGCATTACGTACAGAGTGCAGGGTTCAGGAATGTGCTATGTACAGAGTGCAGGGTTCAGGAATGTGTTACGTATAGAGTGCAGGGTTCAGGAATGTACCACATACAGAGGAATGTGCTATGTACAGGGTTCAGGAATGCGTTACTTACAGAGTACAGGGTTCAGGAATGCGTTATGTACAGAGTGTACGGTTCAGGAATGCACTATGTACAGGGTTCAGGAATGCGTTACGTACAGAGTACAGGGTTCAGGAATGAGCTATGTACAGAGTACAGGGTTCAGGAATACAGGGTTCAGGAATGCGTTACGTACAGAGTGCAGGGTTCAGGAATGCATTACGTACAGAGTGCAGGGTTCAGGAATGTGCTATGTACAGAGTGCAGGGTTCAGGAATGTGCTACGTATAGAGTGCAGGGTTCAGGAATGTACTACGTACAGGGGAATGTGCTATGTACAGGGTTCAGGAATGCGTTATGTACAGAGTGCACAGTTCAGGAATGCGCAATGTACAGGGTTCAGGAATGCGTTATGTACAGAATACAGGGTTCAGGAATGAGCTATGTACAGAGTACAGGGTTCAGGAATACAGGGTTCAGGAATGTGTTATGTACAGAGTGCAGGGTTCAGGAATGCTTTACGTAAAGAATACAGGGTTCTGGAATATGTTACGTACAGGGTACAGGGGTTCAGGAATGCACTATGTACAGAGTGCAGAGTTATGGAGTCCGATATGCACAAGGAGCATGTTTTTGGAGTGTTTTACATACATAGTGCAGGGCTCAGGAGAGGACTAGGTACAGACTGCAGGGTTCTGGAGTGCCTTTTGCACAGGGAGCATGGTTCCAGAATGCGGTATGCACAGAGTGCAGGGTTCAGTACAGGGGCGGACTGACCATTCGGGGATTAGGGCACTGCCCGAGGGCCCAGGGTCAGTAGGGGGCCCCATGAGAGGCTACACACTACAGAAAGAAGCCAGGAACTTCCATGCAGGCTATGCTGTGGTAGATATTTAAATGCCCACTCTATGTGGCTGAGCTGCAATTTGTAGGTGGGGCTTTGTGTGACTTGAGTGTGGACACAGGGGGCCCCATGATCTCTGATTGCCCGGGGGCCCCATGAGTTGTCAGTCCACCTCTGGTTCAGTAGAGTGCTAGATACAGAGTGCAGGGTTCTGAAATGCATTATGCACAAGGTTCAGGAGAGTGTGAGGTAAAGAGTGCAGGGTTAAAGAGAGTGCTAGGTACAGAGCGCAGGGTACTGGAGTGCATTATGCACAGGGTGCAGGATTCATGAGAGTGCAAGATACAGAGTGCAGGGTTCTGGAGTGCGTTTTGTACAGGAAGGTGGGTTCTGGAGTGCTTTATGTACTGGGTTCTGGAGTGCATTATGTACAGGAAGATGGTTTCTGGAGTGCAATATGTACTGGGTTCTGGAGTTTATTATGTACTGGGTTTTAGAGTGTGTTGTGTACTGGGTTCTGGAGTGCGTTATGTACAGTAAGGTGGGTTCTGCAGTGCGTTATGTACAGGAAGGTGGGTTATGGAGTGCAATATGTACTGGGTTATGGAGTGCATTATGTACTGGGTTCTATAGTGCGTTATGTACTGGGTTCTGGAGTGCGTTATGTGCAGGAAGATGGATTCTGGAGTGTGTTATGTACTGGGTTCTGGAGTGCGTTATGTACTGGGTTCTGGAGTGCATTATGTACTGGGTTCTAGAATGCATAATGTACAGGAAGGTGGGTTCTGGAGTGTGTTGTGCTGGGTTCTGGAGTGCATTATGTACTGGGTTCTAGAGTGCGCTATGTACAGGAAGGTGGGTTCTGGAGTGCGTTATGTACTGGGTTCTGGCGTGCGTTATGTACAGGAAGGTGGGTTCTGTAGTGCGTTATGTACTGGGTTCTGTAGTGCGTTATATACTGGGTTCTGGAGTGTGTTATGTACAGGAAGGTGGGTTCTGGAGTGCGTTATGTACAGGAAAGTGGGTTCTGGAGTGCATACAGTGCCTTGCGAAAGTATCCGACCCCCTTCAACTTTGCGACTTTTTGCCACATTTCAGGCTTCAAACATGAAGATATAAAACTGTAATTTTTTGTGAAGAATCAACAACAAGTGGGACACAATCATGAAGTGGAACGAAATTTATTGGATATTTCAAACTTTGTTAACAAATAAAAAACTGAAAAATTGGGCGTGCAAAATTATTCAGCCCCTTTACTTTCAGTGCAGTAAACTCTCTCCAGAAGTTCAGTGAGGATCTCTGAATGATCCAATGTTGACCTAAATGACTAATGATGATAAATAGAATCCACCTGTGTGTAATCAAGTCTCCGTATAAATGCACCTGCACTGTGATAGTCTCAAAGGTCCGTTTAAAGCGCAGAGAGCATCATGAAGAACAAGGAACACACCAGGTAGGTCCGAGATACTGTTGTGAAGTTTAAAGCCAGATTTGGATACAAAATATTTCCCAAGCTTTAAACATCCCAAGGAGCACTGTGCAAGTGATAATATTGAAATGGAAGGAGTATCAGACCACTGCAAATCTACGAAGACCTGGCCGTCCCTCTAAACTTTCAGCTCATACAAGGAGAAGACTGATCAGAGATGCAGCCAAGAGGCCCATGATCACTCTGGATGAACTGCAGAGATCTACAGCTCAGGTGGGAGACTCTGTCCATAGGACAACAATCAGTCGTATACTGCACAAATCTGGCCTTTATGGAAGAGTGGCAAGAAGAAAGCCATTTCTTAAAGATATCCATAAAAAGTGTTGTTTAAAGTTTGCCACAAGCCACCTGGGAGACACACCAAACATGTGGAAGAAGGTGTTCTGGTCAGATGAAACCAAAATCAAACTTTTTGGCAACAATGGAAAACGTTATGTTTGGTGTAAAAGCAACACAGCTTATCACCCTGAACACACCATCCCCACTGTCAAACATGGTGGTGGCAGCATCATGGTTTGGGCCTGCTTTTCTTCAGCAGGGACAGGGAAGATGGTTAAAATTGATGGGAAGATGGATGGAGCCAAATACAGGACCATTCTGGAAGAAACCCTAATGGAGTCTGCAAAAGACCTGAGACTGGGACGGAGATTTGTCTTCCAACAAGACAATGATCCAAAAAATAAAGCACAATCTACAATGGAATGGTTCACAAATAAACATATCCAGGTGTTGGAATGGCCAAGTCAAAGACCAGACCTGAATCCAATTGAGAATCTGTGGAAAGAACTGAAAACTGCTGTTCACAAACGCTCTCCATCCAACCTCACTGAGCTCGAGCTGTTTTGCAAGGAGGAATGGGCAAAAATTTCATTCTCTCGATGTGCAAAACTGATAGAGACATACCCCAAGCGACTTACAGCTGTAATCGCAGCAAAAGGTTGCGCTACAAAGTATTAACTTAAGGGGGCTGAATAATTTTGCACGCCCAATTTTTCAGTTTTTTATTTGTTAAAAAAGTTTGAAATATCCAATAAATTTTGTTCCACTTCATGATTGTGTCCCACTTGTTGATTCTTCACAAAAAATTACAGTTTTATATCTTTAGGTTTGAAGCCTGAAATTTGGCAAAAGGTCGCAAAGTTCAAGGGGGCGAATACTTTCGCAAGGCACTGTATGTACAGGAAGGTGGGTTCTGGATTGTGTATGTACAGGAAGGTGGGTTCTGGAGTGCGTGATGTACAGGAAGGTGGGTTCTGAAGTGCATGATGTACAGGAAGGTAGGTTCTGAAGTGCTTTATGTACTGGGTTCTAAAGCTTGTTACGAACAGAGGGCAGGGTTCTAGAGTATGTTATGCACAGGGTTCAAGAAAGCACTAGGTACAGAGTCCATTCATCCATCTAGATCTCAATACTGCACCTCTCCTCAGCTGCTAAAACCTTTGCAACACAAACACACACACCTCTCCTCTGCCCTCATTTTCCCATCCCCCCCTTCCCCAAAGCTCCACCATCTTCCACATGAATACCTTTCTAAAGCCCCGTACACACGTACCGATCGTCGGCCGACAGAACGTCCTACAAATGTTCGCGGCTGGTGTGTTTGTTGTTTGTCTGTTGAAAAGTGCTCAAAACTTGCCCAGGACATTTGTCTTCCGACAGAAAATGACGTCACTACGTTCCACGCACGTTCGCCGCTACAAAAGAGGAAGTGAGTGTTTGGCCGTGACCCTTCTGGGCATCTCGCGCTGATTTCGGTAGCATTTGTTTGGTTGACGACATTTCGCTATTTTCCGAAACATCGTTCGAGAATTTATTATGGCGACCGTGAATTCGTCCGTTGCTGTCGTTAGTGTTGGAGTTTTGGCTCTGAGACGACGTACGAGCAATAGGAAGAAGAAGCGGACCTCCTGGACGAAAAATTGGTTGCTTAACCGTGATCAATTTTCTCATATGTCCTTGCTGAGGGAGCTCCAGGAAAATAATCCTGATGACTTCAGGAATTATTTGAGGATGACGGATCCCATCTTTTACCGTCTTCTTGCCCTGGTGTCCCCCTATATTCTGAAGCAGGATACTTGTATGCGGGTTGCAATTACTCCTGAGCAAAGGCTAATTGCAACTTTGAGATATCTTGCAACAGGGAGAAGCCTGCAGGATCTGAAGTTCACCACAGGCATCTCCCCCCAAGCACTTGGAGTCATCATCCCTGAGACCTGCTCTGCCATCATCAAGGTCTTGCAGAAGGACTATATCAAGGTATGTTTTATTTTTTACATTACATTACATGTATTACTAGTTTCACCCGAATTATGATGTTTTTGGATGTACAGCAATTGACACAGGCCATTATTTGTAAACTACCCTCTGCCCGCATGCACATAGTAGTAAAGATGTAGATTATCTTTAACCATTTGTAAAATTACCCACTAACCACCCCACCATTCTCTCCTATGTGTCCCTAAACGCATTGCCTGTTAACAGTATGTCGAATTTTTCAAATTTTATTGCTTTCCCTCAAACAATTATTCCTTGGCCAATGTTTTAGTACCTAGTTAATGATTTATCTAAAATACATCAGTCCATCCATTCCCACCTATGATTCTGTATGTTTATGTAATGATGTTAAAACCTTCACTGACCACAAGCCCTTATTGATGTATAAATGCCCAGTTTTACTTACCCATCCCCCACCCACATGCTAAATCTCAAAGTCAGCATATACCAAAGCTCAAGTTCAGAGGTCTTCAAACTATGGCCCTCCAGTTGTTCACGAACTTCAATTTCCATCATGCCTAGTCATGTCTGTGAATGTCAGAGAATTACAAGGCCTCATGGGATGTGTAGTTCTGCAACAGCTGGAGGGCCGTAGTTTGTAAATCTCAGCTCTAGCTGGTGAGTATAATGGGCCATACACACTAGAAGATTGTCAGAACAATTTATCCTTCCGATTTACCAAAACCAAATAATATGAGGTCCAACAAACACTTTCAAATCCTATGCAATCTGGTAGGCCCTTGCACTACATAGAAAAGGTAAATCTGCACGAAAAAGTCTTCAGAGAATCTTCTAGTGTGTATGGCCCTTTACAATATAAGAACAATAGGAGGTTGAAAATAAATGTATGTAGATGTTACATCCCCATATCCAAACCTTTGCCTTCCTGTTGTTTATTTTTTTAGCAAGTTGCATAAGCATTTAACAGACAACTGTGTGTGTAATTAATAATGTGATGTGCTCAAGCACTAATTTTTTTTTTTTTTTCCCCACAGTTTCCTTCAAACGCAGAGCAATGGCTGGAGATTTCTGATCAATTTCTGGAGAAGTGGAATTTTCCCAATTGTGGGGGTGCTATTGATGGGAAGCACGTCCGCATTGTCCCCCCTCCGAATTCCGGCACATTTTTTTATAATTATAAAGGTTTTTTTAGTATAGTCATGCTAGCCATAGTTAATGCAAACTATGAGTTTATTTTTTTGGATATTGGCAAAAATGGCCGCAATTCGGATGGGGGAGTTATTGATCAGACGGAGTTCGCTCGTCGTCTAAAGAACGGCACTCTGAACCTGCCATCCAGGGAGCAAACTGTTGAGGGTATGAGCTTTGTGTTTATCGCAGATGAGGCTTTTGCGCTTGGGGAGCATCTCATGAAGCCCTACCCTCAGAGGAACCTCACCCCAGACCAAAGGATTTACAACTACCGGTTGTCCAGAGCTCGCAGAGTTGTGGAGAATGCCTTCGGGATAATGGCCAACCGGTTCCGGATATTCCTGACGTCCATAAACCTGGCACTGTACAAAGTGGATAATGTGGTCTTGTGTTGCTGCATTTTGCACAACTTCCTACGCAGGAATGCACAAAATTATGTATTGCAGCAACTGGATACTGACCCTGCTATGCCAGGTACAAGTGGAGAGGCCCAACCTTCTAACCAAGTGGAGTCCATGACGTCAATGGAAGTTGGACGGTCAGCATTGGCATCACACAGGGCCCGTCAGATCCGCCAGGAATATCTGGACTATTTTGTGGGGAGAGGAGCTGTGTCCTGGCAGCAATCACTGTCACACACCTATTAATCTTGTTAAAGATTGGACACACAAGATAAATGTCAGAGATATATTATTTTTCAACACATTAAAAAAAAATTGCAATGATTCAGTATTGTGGATTCTAATCATTTGGGCACATATGCCAAACACAATTATTTGGGTTAATCATGTGTTATATATGTGTGACTTTGGAAGGGTTAATACATTCATCAGTGTGTTTCTTTACTGTAGTCTCTCACCAGCTGATCCAAAGTGATGATGGCCATGTGTTATTTTTGAGCCAGTGGTGTAAATACAAGGGCCTTCTGCACCCCACAAAATTTACACAAACCCTGTCACATTGAGAACTAGGTCACACCCATGGTTCATCTAATGTCACCTTACATTGGTGGTTCTTGTCCAGAAGTTGCCCATAGTATATATTTAATATAATACATTAGGGTATTAACAACGTACCTACACCTGTTATGTTGTGTTCATTTATGACATCCTTCTCACTGCCCACCAATGTTAGGATATGTCAGTGTTATGTGAAACTTGATCATTGTTCATCTCAAAGTGTTATATATATAAGTAATGGAAAGTGAACTAGAGCAACGAACAAGCAATACACTATAGATTACACTGATCTCCCTACACTGCCAATATCAATGCCATATTGAATCCTAGGACTGCTAGTACCTTGAGTGTTGAGTCACACTTATGCAATGTGGGAAGTCTGCGACTTTGCATCCTTCCTGCATCGCATAAGGGTGACCCACCACTTACTTTTTCCACAGGATTGTATTACACAAGTCTGAAGAACTGTGCCATCCAATCCTGATACATCAGAAATAAAGGGTCATGTGCGACTTGTGTGCGTGTTCAGTGTGAATGTAGCCATACAAAGTGTATGTCTCAATTCGCACTACACTCGCACAAAAGTCGCACATGATGCATTTATTCAGCTGCATCAGGATAGGATTGCACAGTCGTTCACACTTGTATGATCCAATCCTGTATGAAATGTCAGATCGCACTGTGATATGCGTATAAACGGTTGGGATCTTTAACATTTCATTGACACCTCCAGCAACTCGCATATGGCAGTGTCCAAAATGCTTTCATTAACATGTAAATGTGGGAATAGGACAGCCATCATACATGTAATGCTTCTTTACACAGCTTTAGATCTCGACCCCCCAACGAAAGTCAAATAAAGAATGGAACACACATTGTTGAATGTACAAAATTTTTTTTTCAAAACATTCACAGGGTTAGGGTTAGGGTTAGGGTTAGGGTTAGGGTTAGGGTGTTTTCAAGTTTTTTTCCCAAACGTGGGTACACTCTTAACAACTGAGTGCCATCAAGATATCATAAAATATTACAAAACTTTTGTAAGAAAAGGAACCAATAAAAACATAAAAAATGTCTTTAAAACTTTTTAAAATTTGGCAATCATGTCGACAAAATCTCGCATTTTTGATTGCAATGCCGTTGCTGTTTCCTTGATTTGCTCGAGGTCTGAGCAACATTGGAGTGCCTCACGTGTTAATTTTGCTAAAGTGCAAATAGGTAAATCATGATCTGTAAAAAAATATACAACTGAGTCAATGTGAATCACCTACATGAGGTCATAATAGAGAAACATTTGGTGTCCAGGTTATTTTTAATTACTCTCGAGTTAATACCTACCCTGTTCTTATGCTCTTTTGCCCTAGGCTCTTCTTCTTCCTCCTGTCCTCCTCTGATCCTGTTGCTGATGATTCTGCCGGTCTCCTGAGCTTACTATATATTCATTAGGGGTGTGAACGCATGATGACGTCATTGTGAGGGCATGGTCGTAATGTATATATATTAAGCTACAGAGAACAGAGACGGCCAAAATGCACGGCAACAGCATTGGAGGAGGACAGGAGGAAGAAGAAGAGCCTAGGGCAAAAGAGCAGACAACATAAGAGCAGAAGATTGGACAGCAGAAGAGTGGAGAGGAGAAGATCCAAAGAGCAGAGTGGAGAAGACCGGATGAAGATATTTAAGAACATTTCATAAACGTCTCCTGTCGTTATTCACATACACTTCCATTTATGTGGTTAATGTGTAGGGGTACTATGTACCCCATACCCATTCACACAGTGATTGGTGTCCGGGATCTGGGGGCCACCCTTTGTTGAAGGTTGCTTCCAAAGTCCTAGGAACCCCCTGGCCGCATGACCCCCCAAAACCACCAGACAGGGTTGTGGGGATGAGGCTCTTGTCCTCCTCTACATGGGAGTAAGGTGCTTTTGGGTGTGCGGTGCAGAGGCCCCCTGGCCCAAAGCAACAAAACCCCCCCATGTTGAGGGCATGTGTCCTGCTGTGGTCCAGGGGGTGTTTGTTCCGCTTGCTCGTTCTCTTTCCTGGCCTGACAAGCTGCATGCTTGTATAAGGGTCTGGTAGGTGTTTTGGGGGTAACCCACGCTGTTTTTTTGTTGTGGGCATACCCTCAAACTCAATACCACACACAAAAGGCCGGGTTGTGAACTTGGGGGGGACACCCACGGTGGGTTCTTCAATTTTTTGGTGTAGTTCCCCCTCAAAAATCTTCACAACGCAAGTGGCCCCGCAAGTCAGAGCATCCTGATCCGACTTACGGTGCGACTTCCATTCAAATAAAGAGGCTTCCATAGGGAACTAGTGTTGTAAATTGGAGGCTAAAAATAACACTGATAAAAATCATTCTGAAAAAACCTACGTGGGCACACAATTGGCTCTTGGACACTTGGTCCGGGATCCTCAAGATTTTGGGAAGTGGCTTCCACGCTGCATGGCAAGTTGCCAGGAGATCTGGGTTCTGAGCTGGCTGGGGATGCCACATCCTGGCATGATGCAACATCTGCAATGTAAATTTGTAAGGGAATACAAGAATATAAGGTTAAACAATCATTGCAAATACACATATTTCTATGATCCCACTACACAAAAATCTGTGACTACCAACCTTCTTGTTGTTCTGGTGTCTGGTCACTTGTTGGCTCCACCAGAATAACCTCAGGCATAATGTCTTCATCTACATAATACAAAACATTGGCCATATCATAAAAGTCACAAGAGGTACATTTGTTAGGACATGGTGCCCTGCTTGATAGCTCTTTCAGTAACAAATATGAAGACATGTACATGGTTATCTACGAAAAATATGGTACATTAATGTTTGACAGTGCATAGGAACCAATTACCTTTAGTGGAATCTGTGCCACCATCTGGGCCCATGTCCTCCTCTTCTTCCACAACTGCCGATGGAGCTGCCAAACTTCTCCTCCTCCTTTCCCATTGTTTGGCACGGAGTTTACGTTTTTCTCCTATTTAAAGGTTTGAATAATAATCTGTGATTAATAGGAATGTTTGCTGAGAAGATTCGTGCAGGAAAGAACGTTCGTTGCAACACAATACATATATTTTTAACTATGGCTTCCTGACTTTTAATGTCATATACTAAAACATCAACAATAGATCGATCTAATCACGACATGACAACTAAAATGAGTAATCTAACTTTTTACATAGACATTATAATCTAGACATGTTAATACAACATACACCAAATTATAAAAAACATATTGCATGATTAAAAAAAAAAATAAATAAATAAAACTTACTTTTTTTCAAAATCCGATGGATTTGGGAAAGCTGATCCTGCTCACGGTGTTTCAGGTCAGACCACCGTTTACGAATCTGATCTTTCGATCGCTCCACACCGAATTTTTTTACCAAACAGGCCACCACCTTATCCATGATGCCATCTTTCCTGGCATTGGGCCGATCGTAATTTGCCAACTTGCCATCATAGTCCATTTTTTCTAAAATGGAGACCATCTCCACCATTTCTGCCTTTGTCATGGGTGTAGCCCTTGATTTTCTGGTGGCCCAATCACTTCGGCCCACACTAATTGAGCTCCCAGATTGTTGAGACATGGTTCGTAATTAAAAAACGATTGTTCCTCTGCTTCAGGTGTGAGTGTCGCATGTAGGCCTGATCTTCGGCACGTACACACCCCTGCACAAGCCCGCCACTGGAGGAGGAGTTGACGCCTGCGCTGTATTTAAAGGACGCAAGATCGTTCGGCCGACGATTCGCTAGCGGACATATCGAGGGTTGGAGCACGATCGAGCGGCGAATCACGACTTTTCCCCACAAACAAAGGTACGACTCTTTTAATAGAAAGTGTGTGTTTTGGGCCCTATACAGCTTTTATTAGGAATATCTTTATTATGTGCCAAAATACATGCTATTTTAATATGTTTTGTGTTGTGTTGTGTCTTGCAGGCATATACTGTCCTGCAATATGGTGGACAATTACACCAGCCACAACTTTCTAATAAGTTTCATTGATGAGTACAGGCAACTGCCGTGTTTGTGGCAAGTGAAGTCGGCAGAATATAAAAATAAGAAACTAAAAAAACAGGCCATGGAACATTTGGTGGCCTTCTACAAGCCCGTCTGTCCTGGGGCAAATTTTAATTATATACGCAAAAAAATAAACAGCATTCGCACTGCCTACAGGCGGGAGGTAAAAAAAATAGAAGAGTCCACCCAGTCTGGAGCAGGTGCACGGAATGTACATGTACCACGGCTGTGGTACTATGATAACCTGCGATTCCTGGCAGACACCTTGGAATCCAGGCCGTCAATTTCTACGCTGCCTTCGACTTCGGCAGAGGGCTCAGTGTCTGTAGATCCAAGCCAGGATGAGGATTTCCTGGAGGAGAGTTTTACTCAGGTATGGCATTTCACAATATATTGTCTGCTAAAATTTAATCATGTAACAAAATTATAAGCTAAACCATAATTGACCCTTTATGTAAACGGGCATAGCAAGGGGTTGGCATGACAGGCAACCGCCAGGGGCGCAGGCCAAGGGGGGTGGGTCACAAAAACATTGGCATTGTTTTATTGTTTATTTTAACAATCCACTCAGCCTGCACACCCCAGAACCCCCAGTTTGCAGGCGGATTCATGCAGGTGTAAAACATTGAGAGCTGCTTCATGCAGGTGTAAAACATTGAGAGCAGCTGAGCCAAAAGACCAGGAGACTGAGACTGCCTCTCACTGCATCCCCAGCACACCTCCGGTCTTACAAACACTGCTGCATCCCCAGCACACCTCTGGTCCTAACAAACACTGCTGTAGCCTCAGCATTCCTCTGGCTCAACCTTGTTTAATACAAAACTAACAGCTCCTGCAAATGATCCATCCATCCTTGCTTCCATGTCTCTGGTCTCTCACTCTGGGTCAGCAAGGCAGGTGGCTTCCTTATTCCTGTTTCCCTGCACTGCTTCACCCTCAATGCCCTACATCAAGCCCTCTGCAAGTTCAGGCCCCTCTCTCTCTGCAACCCCCTCCTCTCTCTCTCACACCCCCTCTTTCTCTCCCTCTCTCTAGCTCTCAACCCTCTCTTTCTTTTTCACACCTGAGACAATGATTGCCCACTAGAGAGCTCTACACTGGCCAAACAAGGGGCAAATTAGAAACTTTTAATGCCCTTTAATTTTTTTTTGGGGGGTGGGTTACAGTTTTACATTGATCTTGGGGGGGGGGGGGGTTGTTGCCAAATACAGCTCCTCAACAAGGGCACTGGAGACCCTAGATACGCCACTGTATGTAAAGTCTGCTATTTGTTCACAATAATATAACAAACATGACTTTTTATATACACTATAACATTCTAATCAATTGTTCATTTCATCAACAGGGAAGTGTCACTGAGGAGGAGCCAGGTTGCAGCCAGGAGCCTGGGGAGCCTGCGGAGCCTGAGGAGCCTGTGGAACTATTTCCACCACCACCTCCTCCTGCCAAACGGAGGCAAAAGAGGAAGCACGTGGATGATATCACAGACGAATTCCTACAGGAGGCCACCGTAGCCCTACGTCGGAAACCGGAGGCCAATGAGTCCTTCGGCAACATGACGGCCAAAATTTTGGATAAGGTGGACCTCAGGCAGTGTCAGTATGCCAGAAAAATTATCCTCGATGTGCTGCAAAACGCAGAAAACGGCATACTTACTGAGCACAGCCATGCATGCCAGGAGCACCCGTGCCCTCCACCTCCACCTCCACCTCCACAACACCCACCACCTCGCCAAATGCCACATGGCCAGTGGCAATATGGCCAGCAGGATCCAAACCTGCCCTCATGGCAACCTGATTACAGTTACCAGCAACTTTAATTTTTTGTAACCCCCTATTATTTATTTTACCCCTGTTTGCCAGTTTCTAGTTTAATTTTGTCCAAATGGACCTTTTTTATGTTTAGTTATACGGAAAGTATTAATGTTTTCTTTGTTTTTTTTTGCTGAGATACAAAAAATAAAGAAAATGAAAATAAAAAATGGCCTATCTGAATTTGTTAACATGTTTAATATTGTGCATAACCTGAAAAATATGTTTTAGACATTAATTCATACAAGAATAAAGGGTCATATCAATAGTTAGATCTTTGCTGTTTACAAAATAATAATGGTGAAGAGTTCAAATTATTTAATTCTAAAATTTGATAGAACAGATAGAATAGACAAACATTATCTTCATCATAACAGAACACATGCCTTTTTATTAGAAAAGTATGGCATTATGAGCAGCATCTTCCTTCTTCTCACATTTATCAAGATGAGCATGTGCTCCGCATTTCACCTATTTCTTGGACTGCTGCGAGCCGAAAGTTCTTTCTGAATAAAATGATGAGTTTACTAGAGAAAATTCTTCCGGGAACTCATTTGGTTTGATCATGCGTGTTGGGATTTGTAGCTGTGTGTCGGACGAATTCTGTACTGACAGGCGAACAATCGTCCGTTCTGGTGTCCGCAGACAAAAAATTTTCATGTTTGCAAGAAAGACTTTTGTCCGCGGATTGTGCGCAGACAGCTGTCGGAGGCACCATACTAACACGCATACAATCGGCAGATCTTTCGTCCGCCGACGTTTGTATGACGACGATCGGTACGTGTGTACAGGCCTTTAGAGCACCTTTTTGTTGCTGGCTGCCACAGCTTCCTTTTCAGTGCACTAAGTGCACACTGATATTCAGCTCCTGAACTCCCCGAACAGATAGGAGATAAGGATCGTAGTGCAAATTAGTGGTGGGAAGTTCGGTTCCTTCGTGTGAATCGGTTCATTTCGAACTACTCTTTGAAATAAACCGATTCATAAATCGATTCTTCGGTTTACTTGCTGAGTCTGCTGACAAGCAAGTAAACCGTAGCTCTGGATCTGACTCAACCTACTTTTATGGTGGGAATCAGAGGACTCTGATTCACAGAAGTTTGGCAGATCCTTGTTAGGTAAAAAAAGAAAAAAGTGATAATAAATAAAAACTAAAACCATCCCCACCGACCCGATAGCTGCATGTGAATAAACGTGTGTAGGGCATGCACGTGTACTAAACGATGATTCCTTCACACGCTAGGTGTCACAACAAAGATCAGAGTGAGAGCGACAGTTCTAGAAATATAATTCATTGTTAATACTAAACCGATGTCCTGTACAGGCTTTTAAATCGTCACCTATGGAATATTTAACCCTTCCCTTCCTTTTTATCAGTATGATTAGGTTCGTAATCAATGGATGTTCTGTGTTCTAACTATTGCAAGGTCCCATAATGATTTATTTACTATTTAAAAAAAAAAACTCACTTATTAAGGGCCAGTTCACACCACATGCAATCCTGTACATTTTATTTTCTGCATAAAAACGCTATATGGTTTTCAGTGGCATAGTTCACACCAGTGCTTGCAGTTCCAGTTAGGGTTGCCACCTCATCACTTTAAACCAGGACACAGAATTATTACATAGGTTCTTAGGCTAATAAGACACTAAGTGAGTTTAATTACCACCTTAATCAGTCACAGAACCTGTTTAATTAATGTGTGTCCTGGTTTAAAGGGATGAGGTGGCAACCCTAGTTAGAGTGCATTCCAGTTCCAGAAAAAAAAGTAGAACATGCTGCATTTTTCCTGTACTGGACTGTACTGAAATGCTTTAAAACACATAAAAAATGCACCGGAACGCACATGTCCTTATTTAGGGCCAGTTCACACCAAATGCAGTCCATTGCGTTTTTTTTTCTGCATTGAAAACGCATCAAAAGCAAGTTATATGGTTTCAATAGCATAGTTCACATCAGTCCCTGCAGTTCTAGTTCCAGAAAAAAAAGTACAACATGCTGCATTTTTCCTGCGCTGTAAAACACATCAAAAACGCACCGGAACGCACCTAAACAGAAAAGGATCTGGAATGCATCCGGACTGCGTTTCTATGGTGTGAACTAATAGGCTGTCTGTACCTTATCACTGCTGCTACCTAATCATTGGTTTAGTGTATTGTTTTACTGGTGGTGACTCATGATTCTTTGAGTCTTTCTGTGTACTGTGTTCTAACTGGGACTCCTGACTCTTTGACTCAGTAACTGTTATGGAGACTCATGATTCTTTGACTCAGTAACTTTTCTGGACACTCATGATTCTTTGACTCAGTAACTGTTCTGGAGACTCATGATTCTTTGACTCAGTAACTGTTCTGGACACTCATGATTCTTTGACTCAGTAACTGTTCTGGAGATTAATGATTCTTTGACTCAGTAACTTTTCTGGTGACTCATGATTCTTTGACTCAGTAACTGTTCTGGAGATTAATGATTCTTTGACTCAGTAACTTTTCTGGTGACTCATGATTCTTTGACTCAGTAACTGTTCTGAAGACTCATGATTCTGTGACTCAGTAACTGTTCTGGAGACTTATGATTCTTTGACTCAGTAACTGTTCTGGAGACTCATGACTCTTTGACTCAGTAACTGTTCTGGAGACTCATGACTCTTTGACTCAGTAACTGTTCTGGAGACTCCCGATTCTTTGACTCCATAACTGTTCTGGAGACTCATGATTCTATGACTCTGTAACTGTTCTGGAGATTAATGATTCTTTGACTCAGTAACTTTTCTGGTGACTCATGATTCTTTGACTCAGTAACTGTTCTGAAGACTCATGATTCTGTGACTCAGTAACTGTTCTGGAGACTCATGATTCTGTGACTCAGTAACTGTTCTGGAGACTCATGATTCTTTGACTCAGTAACTGTTCTGGAGATTCATGATTCTTTGACTCAGTAACTGTTCTGGAGACTCATGATTCTTTGACTCAGTAACTGTTCTGGAGACTCATGATTCTTTGACTCAGCAACTGTTTTGGAGATTAATGATTCTTTGACTCAGTAACTTTTCTGGTGACTCATGATTCTTTGACTCAGTAACTGTTCTGGAGATTAATGATTCTTTGACTCAGTAACTTTTCTGGTGACTCATGATTCTTTGACTCAGTAACTGTTCTGAAGACTCATGATTCTGTGACTCAGTAACTGTTCTGGAGACTCATGATTCTTTGACTCAGTAACTGTTCTGGAGATTAATGATTCTTGACTCAGTAACTGTTCTGGTGACTCATGATTCTATGACTCAGTAACTGTTCTGGAGATTAATGATTCTTGACTCAGTAACTGTTCTGGAGATTAATGATTCTTTGACTCAGTAACTGTTCTGGAGATTCATGTTTCTTTGACTCAGTAACTGTTTTGGAGATTAATGATTCTTTGACTCAGTAACTGTTCTGGAGACTCATTGATCCTTTGACCACCTGTCCGTTCTCATCTGATCCCATCCGATCCGATCCACTGGACAGATGGAAAATAGGGTTTCCATCCATCCGGATTTCACAGACAGGATAGAAGCGGGTGTCAGCGGACATTTCTCCGCTGACATCCGCTGCCCCATAGGGAAGCATGGAGGATCCGATCAGGTCGGCCTAAAAAACTGACAGGCGCATCTGATCGGATCTTTCGTGTGAAAGGACCCTAACTCAGTGGCGGCCTGTGCATAGGGGGCACCAGGGCGCCGCCCCCCCCCCCCCTAAAAAAAAAGAAAAAAAGATTACAAAAAGAAAAATAAAGTTAAAAAAAAAAAAAATTCCCGGTCGTCGGTCTCAGTGGTGGCTATAGACCAAGCAGAGGCGCCGATTGGCTGCCTTCTGGGACGTAACCTGGGCGCAGGTCATAGCGCTAGGACACCCCCACTTTCGTGATATCCTGGCTGTGATTGGTCCAGTCTCCAGCCTGGACCAATCATCATCCAGGACATCCGATTGCTGACCCCGCTGACGTCGCAATGGGGGCTGTGCCGGTGCGTGCGTCAGCCACGCACCGTCACCGCCCGATATCCTTCCCGCCGGACGGATCTGAAGAGCCAGAAGAGGAAGACAGAAGAGGACGAGAGGAGCAGCGCCGTGGACGGTTCCCGGAATCCCGCCGCCGTCAGAAGAAGAGGATGAGAGGAGAGTAGCAGCGCCGTGGACGTCTCGCAGGCAGCCCAGGAGGAGACCAGGTAAATGATTGAAGCCGACCTGTGACCTCACCTGTGCCATGCCTATACCATCACCTGTGCCATGCCTGTACCATCACCTGTGCCATGCCTATACCATCACCTGTGCCATGCCTGTACCATCACCTGTGCCATGCCTATACCATCCCCTGTGCCATGCCTAAACCGTCACATGTGTCATGTCTGTACCATCACCTGTGCCATGCCTATACCATCATCTGTGCCATGCCTATACCATCACCTGTGCCATGCCTGTACCATGCCTATACCATCACCTGTGCCATGGCTGTACCATCACCTGTGCCATGCCTATACCATCACCTGTGCCATGCCTGTACCATCACCTGTGCCATGCCTGTACCATGCCTATACCATCACCTGTGCCATGCCTGTACCATCAACTGTGCCATGCCTGTACCATCACCTGTGCCATGCCTATACCATCACCTGTGCCATGCCTGTGCCATGCCTATACCATCACCTGTGCCATGCCTGTACCATCACCTGTGCCATGCCTGTACCATCACCTGTGCAATGCCTATACCATCACATGTGCCATGCCTTTACCATCACCTGTGCCATGCCTGTACCATGACCGCAAAGTCACGCAAATTTTTTACCGCGTTTTTTGCCGCAAAGCAATACCTATTTCATTTTTCTTTTTGCGCCCCCCCCCCCCCAAAAAAAAATTTTGAGCACCAGCCGCCACTGCCCTAACTGTTCTGGAGACTTCATGATCCTGTGACTCAGTGTACTGGTGTACTCTTGACTATCCAGTTCTTGATTGTCAGTGTACTGTGAGCTGGCTGATTGGTTACAGGGAAGGGCTGAGCTCTCTCAGAGGAGAAATAGTTGTAATGGGTGAAGGACTACTTTAGGGAGGTCATCACTGACCTCCGTATTTAATAAACAGGTGGAATAAGGCTGGCCATACACTACAATTTTCTTATTCAATTTCCTTTAGATTTACCTTAAACTATGTAGTGCAAGGGCCTGCCTGACTGCATACAAATTGAAAGTGTTTAGGTTTGACCCTATATTACATGGTTTTGGTAAATCTAAAGGAAAGTTGAACAAGAAATTTGTATAGTGTATGGGCAGCCTAAAGAGGGAAGGTGTGTTTTTGATAAATCCAGCTATTTTTGTAGAAAAATTAGTGATGATTTTACTGTGTGTTTTGAACACTCTTACCTTTTGAAAGAGTCATATCATAAACATCAAATGTTCCCAGCTACATCAATTCCTCTTAAATGGTGTTACACAGTTTGTGAACAAACATACAAGTAAATGCCACATAGTCACATAATCAGGATAATAACATTTCACATCTGACCTCTAGCTCCAGGAATGTCTGTAATTTATTACTTAAAAGGCATACTGTTTCTGAACTAGTCTTAACTGTTGATCTGAGCTTACTGTCAAGTCTTTGCTGTGAACTTATTTGTTCTTGTTCAGTCCTCATAATAAATGAACATATCTGACACTATTTTATGGGTTGAAGCTACCTTTACGAAAAATTCATCTTCATTGAAAAATATTTATAGAGAGAATGACCAAGTGTTCTATTTACTGTTTCATACTGTTTTAAGAAACGCCTGATTGATATCATTTTAGGCCTCATCGGATTATTATAGAGAAGCGTGAGGTTTGCTTTACAGAAGGGGTGCTCAACTTTTTGAAGATTGAGGACCACTTAAGTTATTTGGTAACCGGTCATGGGCCAGAATGATTAATAGGGTTTTACAGGCCTCCAAACCACAAGTGTAAATTACCTCTTACTGTCCTGAGCTCCTTATAAGGCTGCTTTCACACTGATACGCTGCGGTTTACCTGCACTGCGCTACACCCGTGGCCTTCCTGATGGTTGGCTGCACTAAGCCATAGACTTCTATTACATTTTGCAGGTGTGGTGCACTTTCTGAAAGCACACCAAAACTCTTGCATTCAGGAGCTTTGGGGCGCTTTCAGAAAGTGCACCACACCTGTAGGATATAATAGAACTCTAAAGGGCCATACACACTATAAGATTTTCTGAAGACTTTTTCCTTCAGATTTACCTTTTCTATGTAGTGCAAGGGCCTGCCAGATTGCATACAAATTGAAAGTGTTTAGGCTTGACCTCATATTATATGGTTTTGGTAAATCTAAAGGAAAAAGTCTTCAGAAAATCTTATAGTGTGTATGGCCCATAAGGCCCCTTTCAAACTTGTACAACTCCAAAGTTGTGCCAACTTTGGAGTGCAACTTTGGTGCAACTTTGATGGAACATTGACATGAATTTAGATGGGTGGAACTTGGATACAACTTTGGCTTTGACCAATTTTAATAGACAACTGTTGCATACAAGTTGCATTGTATAGCATTCAGGTATAACTTTCATGCAACTTGAGGGTTAACATTGAATTCTTTGGCGCTCAATTTGCATGAAATTTGGGCCAAAGTAGTGCATAAACTACTTTGAAATTGCTGCAACTTTAAATTGTGCATATATGAATGGGTATCATTGGAAACAGGGGGAACGACATGTTCTGCAACTCTGATGTTCAAAGTTGCATGACAAGTTGTACAAGTGTAAAAGGGGCCTTAAGCTCAGTGCAGCGAAAAGCCACATGTGCACTGCACTGCACTCATGGATCAGTGTGAAAGCAGCCTAATAACTCTTTTTGCTAATATGCCCATTGCAAATGTGCAGTGTATGCGATGCACTGACCTTTTTTCCTCTTTTAGCTTCTGCTGGAATCACTCTCCAGACTGCTAGAAAAGTCCCAGGTTAAGTGCAAATGGTGCACTGGTGCTACAGAGGAAGCATTAATTTATGTGGCTCCTGCTCCCTCCGTGGCCGCCTGCTCCCTCCGTGGCCGACTGCTTCCTCCGCTGCTGGCGACTCCTCTATGCACTTTGATGTTGTGGAATGGGAGTTGGCAACCCATTGATCACGATCTTGGCTTGCCGACCTGCCATTGCAGAGCATGGGCATACAATTCCTTGGTTTGAGGTCAGAGGCCACATCAGAGGGCTCAGTGGGCCACGGGTTAAGCACCCCTGCTTTACAGTGAAAAGTAAATAAATAGGCACATTGGCTAAAGGGATTTGTCTTCCTAGGCCTCTTTCACACAGGTGGCTGGGCTGTAAAAACAGGTGACTGAGCTGTGGTTTTACTGCCCCCTAACTGCTCACTTCAAACCTACAATACAGCTGTAGGGGGCTGTTCACTTGCCGTATCTGCAATGCTTTGTGGCACCATTTGTCAAAGTTCACTTATTGGGGCTAGCCATCACCTCTGAAGAAACAATGGCTAAAAATTATGCACATTGTGCTTACTACAAAACAAAAAATATCCTGCTCTTGGTATCCTCAGGGTGGGGTCTAATTGAATACATCCTAGACTGCTGCAGGCTAAAAAACAGCCGACACGAGGCAAATAGCAAATCTTATACAAACAATAGTGCGCTGTCCCCCTAAGTGGTTAAATAAACGTGTAAATAATCACATTATACAAACATACAGTATCTCACAAAAGTGAGCACACTTCTCACATTTTTGTGAATATATTTTTATATCTTTTTATGTGACAACACTGAAGAAATGACACTTTGCTACAATGTAAAGTAGTGAGTGTACAGCTTGTATAACAGTGCAAATTTGCTGTCCTCTCAAAATAACTCAACACACAGCCATTAATGTCTAAACCTCTGGCAACAAGAGTAAATACACCCCTAAGTTAAAATGTCCAAATTGGGCCCAAAGTGTCAATATTTTGTGTGGCCACCATTATTTTCCAGCACTGCCTTAACGCTCTTGGGCATGGAGTTCACCAGAGCTTCAAAGGTTGCCACTGGAGTCCTCTTCCACGCCTGCATGACGACATCACGGAGCTGGAGGATGTCAGAGACCTTGCGCTCCTCCACCTTCCATTTGAGGAGGCCCAACAGATACTCAATAGGGTTTAGGTCTGGTGACATGCTTGGCCAGTCTATCACCTTTACTCTCACCTTCTTTAGCAAGGCAGTGGTGGTCTTGGAGGTGTGTTTGGGGTCGTTATCATGTTGGAACACTGCCCTGCGGCCCAGTCTCCGAAGGGAGGGGATCCTGCTCTTCTTCAGTACATCACAGTACATGTTGGCATTCATGGTTCCCTCAATAAACTGTAGCTCCCCAGTCCTGGCAGCATTCATGCAGCCCCAGACCATGAAACTCCCTCCACCATGCTTGACTGTAGGCAAGACACACTTGTCTTTGTACTCCTCACCTGGTTGCCACCACACACACTTGACACCATCTGCACCAAATAAGTTTATCTTGGTCTCATCAGACCACAGGACATGGTTCCAGTAATCCATTTCCTTAGTCTGCTTGTCTTCAGCAAACTGTTTGCGGGCTTTCATGTGCAGCATCTTTAGAGGAGGCTTCCTTCTGGGACGACAGTCATGCAGACCAATTTAATGCAGTGTGCGGCATATGGTCTGAGCATTGACAGACTGACCCCCCACCCCTTCAACCTCTGCAGCAATGCTGGCAGCCCTCATATGTCTATTTCCAAAAGACAACCTCTGGATATGAGGCTGAGCATGTGCACTCAACTTCTTTGGTCTGTTCTGAGTGGAACCTGTCCTGTTAAACCGCTGTATGGTCTTGCCCACTGTGTTGCAGCTCAGTTTCAGGGTCTTGGCAATCTTTTTTTTAGCCTAGGCCATGCTGGCAGCCCTCATATGTCTATTTCCAAAAGACAACCTCTGGATATGAGGCTGAGCACGTGCACTCAACTTCTTTGGCCTGTTCTGAGTGGAACCTGTCCTGTTAAACCGCTGTATGGTCTTGCCCACTGTGTTGCAGCTCAGTTTCAGGGTCTTGGCAATCTTTTTTTAGCCTAGGCCATCTTTACGTAGAGCAACAATTCTTTTTTCAAATCCTCAGAGAGTTCTTTGCCATGAGGTGCCATGTTGAACTTCCAGTGACCAGTATGAGAGAGTGAGGGCGATAACACCAAATTTAACACACTTGCTCCCCATTCGCACCTGAGACCCTGTAACCCTAACGAGTCACATGACACTGATGAGGGAAAATGGCTAATTAGGCCCAATTTGGACATTTTCACTTAGGGGTGTACTCACTTTTGTTGCCAGTGGTTTAGACATGAATGATTGTGTGATATTATAAATATACTGCGCTGGATTTGGAATAATTGAATGTAGAAAGCAGCTGACACAAAATCTTCAAATTTATACAAAAGATAAAAAGCAATTAAAATAAAATATGCAGCGCTAAGTAGTCTCTTCGAACTCCTCATCAAAGGAAGGGAAAGTTCCTTGGGTCATGCATAGAGGAAACCACCACCAACACCCGAATTCACAGCCTTTTACCAAATAGCATAGACCCCCATTACAAAGGTCTATGTAGGCAGATCAATAGATGATTTGTTCAATGTCAATGTCAGCAGTGTCAGATTCCAATAGCCTCCAGTATATGTATCTCCTCAAAAACTCAGGCAGATACCTTCATGTGGGAATAAATAGGAGATTCCTCATTGTGCATACCATCAAAGTCCACTTTATTAAAAATATAAGCACTTACAAGCAAGTAAAGAATGGACAGCATCCTACTCTCAGTGTGGTGTAATGTTCAACCAATCGGGCCTGTGTGGCAGAGTGGCCAGAAGGAAGACACTCCTCAGTAAAAGGCACATGACAACCCACCTTGAGTTTGCCAAAAGGCACCTGAAGGACTCTCAGACCATGAGAAACCAAATTCTCTGGTCTGATAAAACAAAGATTAAACTCTTTGGCCTGAATGGCAAGCATCTTGTCTGGAGGAAACCAGGCACCGTTCATCACCTGGCCAATACCATCCCTATAGTGAAGCATAGTGGTGGCATTATCACGCTGCTGGGATGTTTTTCAGTGGCAGGGACTGGGAGACTAGTCAGGATCGAGGGAAAGAAGAATGCAGCAATGTACCGAGACCTCCTTGATTAAAACCTGTTCCAGAGCGCTCTGGACCTAAGACTGGGGCAAAGGTTCATCTTTCAACAGGACACCAACCCTAAGCACAAAGCCAAGATAACAAATGAGTGACTACGGGACAACTCTGTGAATGTCCTTAAGTGGCCCAGCCAGAGCCCAGCCTTGAACCCGATTGAATATCTCTGGAGAGATCTGAAAACAGCTGTGCATCCACACTTCCCATCCAACCTGATGGAGCTTGAGAGGTCCTGCAAAGAAGAATGGAAGAAACTGCCCAAAAATAGGTGTGCCAAGCGTGTAGCATTATACTCAAAAAGACTTGAGGCTGTAATTGCTGGCAAAGGTGCTTCAACAAAGTATTGAGCAAAGGTTGTAAATACGTATGTACATGGGATTTTTTTTTGTTGTTTTTATTTTTAATAAATTTGCAAAGATTTCAAACAAACTTCTTTTACATTGTCATTATGGGGTATTGTTTGTAGAATTTTGGAGGAAAATAATGAATTTATTCCATTTTGGAATAAGGCTGTAACATAACAAAATGTGGAAAAAGTGAAGCGCAGTGAATACTTTCTGGATGCACTGTATACAGTGCCTTGAAAAAGTATTCATACCCCTTGAAATTTTCCACATTTTGTCATGTTACAAACAAAAAAGTAAATGTATTTTATTGGAGATTTTATGTGATAGACCAACACAAAGTGGGTCTCTTAGCTGCTTTTATTGCTCTCCATGCCCGGCCTGTCAGTTTTGGTGGATGGCCAGGTCTTGGAAGGTTGGCAGTTGTGCCATACTCTTTCCATTTTCGGATGATGGACTGAACACTGCTCCATGAGATGTTCAAAGCTTGGGATATTTTTTTATAACCTAACCCTGCTTTAAACCTCTCCGCAACTTTATCCCAGACCTGTCTGGTGTGTTCCTTGGCCTTCATGATGCTGTTTGTTCACTAAGGTTCTCTTACAAACCTCTGAGGGCTTCACAGAACAGCTGTTTTTATACTGAGATTAAATTACACATAGGTGGACTCTATTTACTAATTAGGTGACTTCTGAAGGCAATTGGTTTCACTACATTTTAGTTAGGGGTATCAGAGTAAAGGGGGGCTGAATACAAATGCATGCTTCACTTTTTAGTTATTTGCAAAAAAACTATGAAAACCATTTATCACTTTCCTTCCACTTCACAATTTTGTGCCACTTTGTGTTGGTCTATCACATAAAATCCCAATAAAATACATTTACGTTTTTGGTTGCAACTTGACTAAATGTGGAAAATTTCAAGGGATGTGAATACTTTTTCAAAGCACTATATATATATATATATATACACACAAACACGTGCTAACACTCGCACATACAGGTGCATCTAAAAAAATTGAATATAACTAAAAAGTTAATGAATTTCAGTTGATCAATTAAAAAAATGAAACATGCATTTTATTTAGGTGCGTCACACACATAGTGATGTATTTCTATCTTTTAATTTTGATAATTATGACACACAGCTAGTGCAAACTCAAAATTCAGTATCTCAGGAAATAAGAATATTGCATAAGACCAATAAAAAAAAAAGGAATTTTAATACAGAAATGTTGGCTTACTGAAAAGTATGTCCATGTACAGTATAGTATGCACTCAATACTTGGTCGGGGCTCCTTTTGCACGAATTACTGCATCAATGCAGCGTGGCATGGAGGTGATCAGCCTGTGGCACTGCTGAGGTGTCATGGAAGCCCACGTTGCTTTAATAGCAGCTTTCAGCTCATCTACATTGTTGGGTCTGGTCTCTCCTCTTCCTCTTGACAATACCCCACAGATTCTCAGTGGGATTTAGGTCAGACGAGTTTGCTGGCAAACCAAGCACAGTGATACCGTGATCATTAAACCAGGTATTGGTACTTTTGGCAGTGTGGGCAGGTGCCACGTCCTGCTGAAAAATGAAATCAGCATCTCCATAAAGCTGGTCAGCAGATGGAAGCATGAAGTGCTCTAGAATTTCCTGGTAGAGGGTTGCGCTGACTTTGGACTTGATAAAACACAGTGGACCAACACCAGCAGATGACATGGCTCCCCAAAATCATCACTGACTGTGGAAACTTCACACTGGACCTCATACAACTTGGATTCTGTGCCTCTCCGCGCTTCCTCCAGATTTAGACCTTGATTTCCAAATTAAATGCAACATTTTCCACAGCCTGGTGTGCTGCAGATGGAGGGGCGGGATCAGGGCACGGTTTTGTACCGCCTCCCTGCAAGGATTGGAGTCTGATTGCAGGCCCGCCCTCAGTCTCCTCAATAAATAAAAACAATGCCGGGGCTTCAGCGTCGGGTAACCATTGTGACCCAAATACACAGGTAGGCCGCTGGATACAAAGTAACAGTTATTCATAACTGTTAATGTAAATGTTACTTTGAATATCTTTATCTCTTATTATAAACACTGTCAGATGGTTTTTCATAGCAGCAGCTTCTGCAGAGGTACTCCTCACTTAACGACCGGGTTCCGTTCCAGCGACCAGGTCGTTAAACGAATTGGTCGTTAAACGAGGAGCCACAAATAATCAATATTTTAAGCATTCTTAACTACAGTACTGTACTGTATTCTGGGAAAAAAAGGTCTGGACACAACTCCAACTCAATAAAGTTGTTTTATTTGCATAAGTACAGAACAAAAACAAACAACAAAAATCTTGTACATTACTGTACTGTATTGTACAGGATATATAGTAATGATGTACAGTGTCTAAATAAGTAACTGTTTACTGTACAGTAGACATTTAAAGTAACATTTTAGTCATCAAATCCTTCAAAAGGTGATAGTGCTTCAGGGTCGACAGTGTCATCATTGGAGTTACCATCAGTGTCATCATCTGAAACACCAGCAGGATCAACAGTGTCATCAAACATACAGCCAATATCATTAAAATCACTTAAGGACGAGGCCTACCTCTGACATTTGTTGTCTACAAGTTAAAATCAGTATTTTTTGCTAGAAAATAACTTAGAACCCCCAAACATTATATATATATATATATATATATATATTTTTTTTTTTTTTCTTTAGCAGAGACCCAAGAGAATAACATGGAGATCATTGCAATACTTTGTCACACCGTATTTGCGCAGCGGTCTTACAAACACAATTTGTTTTTGGAAAAAATACACTTTTTTAAAATAAAAAATAAGAAAACAGTTAAGTTAGCCCAATTTTTTATATAATGTGAAAGATGTTATGCCGAGTAGATTGATACCTAATATGTCGAGCTTTAAAATTGCGCACGCTCGAGGAATGGCGACAAAACTACAGTACTTAAAAATCTCCATAGGTGACGCTTTACATTTTTTTACAGGTTGCCTGTTTAGAGTTACAGAGAAGGTCTTGTGCTAGAATTATTGCTCTCGCTCTAACAATCACGGTGATACCTCACATGTATGGTTTGAATACCATTTACATATGTTGGCGCAAATTATGTTTTGATCACTTTTATTCCTATTACAAGGAATGTAAACATCCCTTGTAATAGAAATAAGCAGGACAGGGTCTGTTTAATGGGAGATCTGGGGTCAAAAAGGACCTCAGCTCTCACATTTACACTTAAATGCAAAAGAAAAAAAAAATGTCATTTGACTTTTACATACAAAAAAAATTTGGCCCTTTAAGGCTGTTGGGCGGAAGTGACGTTTGATGTCGCTTTGGTCCTCCAAGGACGTAAAGTTGAGTGGGAGCCATCTTGCCCTCACTTGACTTCCTGCCCATCTCTCAAGGGGATCGGATCATTTCCCCCTCTACTGATGTCAGCTTGCTATGGGGGCATCCAAGCCGAGCTGCAGCTCCGTGTGTCCATTCAGACACAGAACTGCTGTTCGGCCCCGTCCTCTCTCTGTCCTGATTGGCTCACTGACTTTGATTGGCAGCTGTGGGAGCCAATGGCTCTGCGGCTATATCTCAGCCAATCAGGAGGGAGAGTCCCAGGACGGTCGGGGGACTCGTGGACATCGCTGGACATAGAGGGGGCACAGGTAAGTATTAAGGGGTGCTGGGGAGGCTGCTACACACAGAAGGCTTTTTATCTTAATGCATAGAATGCATTAAGATAAAAAACCTTCCTGACTTTACAACTCCTTTAACCACTTACTACCCGCCCACTGTCAAATGACGGCGGATCGTGTATCTATTATCCTGGGACGCCGTCATATGACGGCGCACAAGAACAGCCTCTCTCGGGCGCGCGGAGCGGCGATCGTGACTGCGCCGTGTTGCTAGGACACGGCACGATCCCGATCTCGGTAAAGAGTCAATCGCATGACTCTTTACCCATGTGATCGGCTGTTTCCAATCACAGCCGGTCACATGTAAATGAAGAAGTGCCGTTATTCGGCTCTCCTTGCCTCACACTGTCAATGTGTGAGATGAGGAGAGCTGATCAGCGGCTCCTCCTCACAGGGGAGACAAATACAAGTAATCCGGGCACTGATCATCAGTGCCCTGATTACACAAAATGTAAATAAAGTGCCAGTTACTGCCCAGCATCAGTGCCCACACTGCCCGCCATCAGTGCTCACAATCAGTGCCCACAATCAGTGCTCATAGTGCTGCCAGTCAGTGCCATCAGTGCCTGCTCATCTAGGCACTGATGGGCACTGACTGGCAGCACTATGGGCACTGATTGTGGGCACTGAAGGTGCTGCCCATCAGTGCCACCCATCAGTGCCCATCAGTGCCGCCTGTCAGTGCTCATCATTGCCACCTATCAGTGCTCATCTGTGCCGCCTATCAGTGCCCATCAGTGCAGCATATTAGTACCTCATCAGTGCCCATAAGTGCCACCTCATCAGTGCCCATCAGTGCAGCCTATCAGTGCCCATCAGTGCCGCCTCACCAGCGCACATCAGTGAAGGAGAAAAACGTATTTATTTTCAAAATTTACTCACAGAAAATAAGAAAAACTTTTTTTTTTTCAAACTTTTCTGTCTTTTTTCATTTTTTTTGTAAGAAATAAAAAACCCAGTGGTGATTAAATATCACCAAAAGAAAGCTCTATTTGTGTGAAAAAAATGATAAAACTTTCATATGGGTACAGTGTATCATGACCACGCAGTTGTCATTCAAAGTGTGACAGCTCTGAAAGCTGAAAATTGGCCTGGGCAGGAAGGGGGTGAAAGTGCACTGTAGGCAAGTGGTTAACCTTATTTTAGAGCTGGTTGTTTTTTCTTTATTCTTAATTTACAGTATTTTTTCACACCTGCCTAAAACTTTTGCATAGTACTACAAATTTCCACGCTTTGATTTTGCAAACCGTCTCCACATTTTGTCGTTCTTTAATTTTTTTTTCTACATATGTTTGCTTCTTCCATGCAATCATACATGCATTCTCAAACACACATACAGCATCACAGAAGTATATGTGTCAGGTAAAGATTTCTTAGTTGATGGATTGCACGCAGGGCCACTGATAAGGCAGTAGAACCGGCCTTCCTGGCCTGGGCCCGAGCCTGGATGCCATCAGTTCAACAGGGGGCCCGGGCTCGGCACCTGACAAGCAGGAGGTCTGGTTCTACTGCTCTATCAGCCTAAAAAATATAAAATAGGGAGCTTTCTAGAGTAGGCACTTGTGTAAGCCAAACTTGAAACAATGTAATTTTCTCACTGTTTTCTTTACCTGTCCCTTGCTTGACACAAAACAGCATAGCACAGCATCAAATTAAAATGGTGACAAAATGACATTGTTTAATGTTTGGATTACACAAGTGGATTCTCTAGAAGCACTATTATATTTTTTTGATTGATACTGTTTCTCTGTCTTTTGAGATTATCTAGTGCAGCTGCTGAACAAAAAGGGTCAACATTTCCTGGCAACTTGGTTTTTATCTTTAACTCTTACTGTGCACTCCCAGCTCTCTTGCATACAGCTGCAAGAAAAAGTATGTGAACCCTTTGGAATGATATGGATTTCTGCACAAATTGGTCATAAAATGTGATCTGATCATCATCTAAAGCCCTGTACACACGCGTCGAAAATCGGCAGGGAATTTTCGTCCGACGACCGATCTGCCGATTTTCGGCTTGTTAGTATGATGCTTACGACAACCGACTCCGACTTTTCGGCCGAAAAAAATTTGGTGTGCAGGCTATAAAATTTTTGTCCGCCGTCAAAACACGGCCGATTTTCGTGCAGTCAGTACAGATTTCGACAGGGAAAAATCTAATGAGCAAGACTGGGCATGCTCAGAGAAGAAAGAACACAAAGAAAGCAAACCAACACATGACATCACTTCTGAAGTAGAATTTTGTCGGGCGAGAAAATTAGTGTGCAGTCTAGGCACATTCCAAACAACAAAACACCACTCTGGACAAAAGACGGACGATCGGTCGGCCGATAATCATTGCGTGTGTACTAGACTTAAGTCACAACAATATACAATCACAGTCTGCTTAAACCAGGGGTCCTCAAACTTTTTAAAATATGAACGAATTTCAATGCACATATTTTATTTATACTGCACAAAAAAACAGGAAAAACAATAGAATATTTAAAAGGAAGAACAATTTTAATCAACATAAACTTATTGGTATTTCAATGGGAAGTATGAGCCTACTTTTGGCTAATGAGATGGTCAATATCCAGTTCCATATCTGTCATTGTCATCCTGTGCCCTGCTCATCCCAGAGGTAGCACACCATACAATGATGATGAGGAGGATGAAGGTGGTGCTGGCCCAGTGCACAAGGCATGCATGTGATGACAGGGTTGACCTAATCACCCCTCCCCCCTATAGAAGCCCCTATTCCTTGCACAGTATTAGATAGGACACGTGTGTACAGTAATATCTCCCCAGACCTCCATTCAGCACACAATGGGATCGATAGAGAATTGTGCATCCACCCCCCCCATGCAGCCGCTCCCCTGGTCCCCCAGTGGTGTCAGCCTAGCCCTAGACGGGCGGTGTAATGTCCCCGGTGACAGACCCCCACAACCGGTCCCCTGTACCTTCTCACCCAGCGCCTCCACTTCCTGCTGCCCGGGAGCCAGGTGAGAAGAGCGGCAGCCTGGAAGGAGGAGCTCCCAGTCACTGACACACTGGGAAGAGGAGGAGTACAGAAGGAAGAAGCCGCCCACGGTCACTCCCCGCATTCAAATCAACGGCAGCAGAGTCTCTGCCTCCTGTATTGGCTCCTGTCACAGGCGGAGTGCATTTCAGATCACTCCGCCTGTGACAGAGCCGGACCTATACAGGAAGCAGCGGCTCTGTCACTGACATCCTAAGTCTCCCGCGGCAGCCAGGAGATCGCACGGCACTTGCAGGTGTCCGTGAGCCGCCGGCCAAAGGCGGGAGAGGTGGAGAGCTTAGTAGTCCCTCCTCCTTGGCTCCTCTAGGTTGCGGCTCGAGAAGCACTCTTAACAGAAGCAGCAGTCTGGTTATATATATATATATATTTATATAAATATAAATATAAATATATATATATTAAAAGACTGCTGCTTTGTATATTATATTTACTGCTGATATATAATATTAGGGATCACACAAGACTGCTGCTTTATTGTATATATTATATTTACTAGTAAATATAAAATTTACAAAGCAGCAGTCTTGTGTGATCCCCATTATTATATACAGCAGTAAATATAATATATACAAAAGCAACAGTCCTGTGTGATCCACAAAAGTATTATTATTATATAGCGCAGTGTGTGTGTGTGTGTATATATATATATATATATATATATATATATATATATATATATATGTGTGTGTGTGTATATATATATATATATATATATATATATATACATATATATACATACATACACTTGACAGTATATGACAGTATATTATACATCACTTTACTGCTATATAATATTGGGGATCACACAAGAATTCTGCTTTCATATGCATTATATTTTCTTGCTGACATATAATAATTTGGATTATAATATATCATTTTCTAATACTGCTGCCTATATATATACTGCTGATTTAAGAATATCCTCCTGTTTCCTCATCATACACCGGCCCACCCCCTTCCCCATCTCTTCTCTTACCTTCTCTTCTAGTTCAAACCATGTGTGTCTGTGTGTCAGCCAGGGACTGTGGGCGCCTTTGTCTTGTGGGCGGGGACGAATGACATCATGATGACTCAGCACTTCATTGGCTGGAAGCACCCATCCGTCCTGTGTGAGGCCTGCACACTGAGTGACAGGCAGTCGATGGAGTCCTGGAGGATCGCGGGGATCGCGGTGCCGCGATAGCCGCGATAGCCGCGGCCGGCGCAAAACATGAATGATCCATCCATCCGGGCCAGCGGGCCGTGTTCAGGACCCTGGCGGGCCAGATGCGGCCCGCGGGCCGTAGTTTGAGGACCGCTAGCTTAAACTAATAACACATAAAGAATGAAATGTTGCCATGTTTTTATTGAACACACCATGTAAACATTCACAGTGCAGACGGAAAAAGTATGTGAACCCCTAGACTAATGACATCTTTAGGAGCTAATTGGAGTGAGATGTCAGCCAACTGGAGTACAATCAATGAGATGAGATTGGAGGTGTTGGTTACAGCTGCCCTGCCCTATAAAAAACACACACCAGTTCTGGGTTTGCTTTTCACAAGGAGCATTGTCTGATGTGAATGATGCCTCACAGCAAAAGAGCTCTCAGAAGACCTATGATTAAGAATTGTTGACTTGCATAAAGCTGGAAAGGGTTATAAAAGTATCTCCAAAAGCCTTGCTGTTCATCAGTCCATGGTAAGAAAAATTGTCTATAAATGGAGAAAGTTCAGCACTGCTGCTACTCTCCCTAGGAGTGGCCGTCCTGTAAAGATGACTGCAAGAGCACAGCGCAGACTGCTCAATGAGGTGAAGAAGAATCCTAGAGTGTCAGCTAAAGACTTACAAAAGTCACTGCTGGCAAATGCTAATATCCCTGTTAGCGAATCTACAATACGTAAAACACTAAACAAGAATGGATTTCATGGGAGGATACCACAGAGGAAGCCACTGCTGTCCTAACAAAACATTGCTGCATGTTTACAGTTTGCACAAGAGCACCTGGATGTTCCACAGCGGTACTGGCAAAATATTCTGTGGACAGATGAAACCAAAGTTGAGTTGTTTGGAAGAAACAGCCAACACTATGTGTGGCGAAAAAGAGGCACAGCATACCAACATCAAAACCTCATCCCAACTGTGAAGTATGGTGGTGGGGGCATCATGGATTGGGGCTGCTTTGCTGCGTCAGGGCCTAGACGGATTGCTATCATCGAAGGAAAAATGAATTCCCAAGTTTATCAAGACATTTTGTAGGAGAACTTAAGGCCATCTGTCTACCAGCTGAAGCTCAGCAGAAGATGGGTGTGACAATGACCCAAAGCATAGAAGTAAATCAACAACAGAATGGCTTAAACAGAAGAAAATACGCCTTCTGAAGTGGCCCAGTCAGAGCCCTGACCTCAACCCGATTGATATGCTGTGGCATGACCTCAAGAAAACTATTCACACCAGACATCCCAAGAATATTGCTGAACTGAAACAGTTCTGTAAAGAGGAATGGTCAAGAATTACTCCTGACCGTTGTGCACGTCTGATTTGCAACTACAGGAAACGTTTGGTTGAAGTTATTGCTGCCAAAGGAGGTTCAACCAGTTCTTAAATCCAAGGGTTCACATACTTTTTCCACCTGCACTGTGAATGTTTTAAATGAGTTAGAAGATGATGTTGATTGGCTAATATACCAGTTGAGCCAGTGGATCTATAGGTCTTACTAATTAAAATCTGTTATGTTTTGGGCAATTAACTGTGTAGCCACGCCCATATGGGTGGCATCTCCTCCCACATCTCTGAGGGTCATGTGGAGGCCTAGTCTACTATATTTAAGCCATGGATTTGGTCATGGCCTCCAGGCTCTGAGGAAGAGGCACGGCCTCGAAACGCATCAGCCCTCTGCTTTTATGAGATATCGGACTCCTGTAATGATGCTGCTTTATGGAATTGAAATGCTTGACTTTCACGCATGTTTGTGAGTAGCTGATTTTTATCTTTTTATTATCAATAAACACGCTGAGGATAATGCGCTAGGCTGGTGCGCCCTTTCTTTGCTTTGTATCTACTGTGAATGTTTACATGGTGTGTTCAGTAAAAACATGGCAACATTTCCTTCTTTGTGTGTTATTAGTTTAAACAGACTGTGATTGTCTATTCCAAAAAAGTGAAAAATACACATAATCCCACGTAGCAGCGCTCAACTCAGAAAAGTGCACACAATATATGTGAACAAAATAAACAAACAATTGAATCAATATATGTGTTCAAATAATCAATGAAAATCCAATCCCAAAATTAATTGAACAATGAATCAAGTGAAAAAAATCTGTGAAAAAATTCCAGTGAAACACACATGAATAAATCAATGTATAACTATAAATCCAATAGTAGGAGAATAGTGAAATGTGACGATCCAGTGAGATTCCAGTATAAGCTGAACAGAAACACACCAACAAAGTGTCCACCACCTTTGTGCTCCACTCCCCTCAGCTAGAACACTCACCCCCACTTTTTGCCCTCCACTCTCATGGATAGGGCTGATCACGCTTTGGAATATGCACCACTGCACAGGATATAGGGAATAATGGATCCTTGGTGATTCTCAAGATGCCGCTCCACATGTACTTGCTTCGGACGCGTGATGTACCAGCGTTCGGGTCCAGGACTCTCCGGTGAGACACCGCCGTTCACGCGATCAATCACCAGGCACATTGTATGGCCACGTCCCTGACGTTTCATCACTTACTGACTTTTTCTAAGGGGGGATTGTCTATTGTTGTGACTTAGATGATGATCAGATCACATTTTATGACCAATTTGTGCAGAAATCCAGATCATTTCAAAGGGTTCACATACTTTTTCTTGCAGCTGTAGCATATGTTTTTTTAATATAGATTTTGCTATATACACTAAAGTGTCAAAGTATTGGGACACCTGCCTTTACACGCACATGAACTTTAATGGCATTTCAGTCTTCAGGCCCCGTACACACGATAAGAAAATCGAAGAAAAATTTCTTCTGAAGAACGATCTGCCGATTTTTGGATTGTTAGTTTGTTTTCGACAGCCGATTACAAATTTTCGGATGACAAAAACTGGATGTGCAGGCTATAAAATCTTTATCGTACGTGAACACAACGTCCAATTTTAGTTTACTTAGTACAGTTTTCGTCTGAAAAAATCATAAGAGCAAGACTAGGCATGCTCATAAATGAAAGAACACATATAAAAACAATTCAACACATGACATCACTTCTGAAGTTAAATTCAGTCATACGAGAATTTTCGTATGAAAGTAACCTCTTCACTTTCCATATGAGACTAGCATGCAACAAAAAACGAAAAAAAATTCATCCGCTAATCTGATCATGTGTATGAGGCTTAAGTTCATATGGTTCAATATTGAGTTGGCCCACTCTGCAGCTATAACAGCTTCAACTCTTCTGGGATGGCTGTCCACAAGGGTTAGGAGTGTGTCTATGGGAATTTTTGACCATTCTTCCAGAAGGGCATTTGTGAGGTCAGGCACTGATGTTGGACGAGAAGGCCTGACTTGCAGTCTCTGCTCTAATTCATCCCAAAGGTGTACTATCGGGTTGAGGTCAGGACTGCAGGTGCAGGCCAGTTAAGTTCCTCTACCCCAAACTCGCTCATCTATGTCTTTATGGACCTTGCTTTGTGCACTGGTCTAAATCATTTGGTGGAAGGGGAGATTATGGTGTGGGGTTGTTTTTCAGGGGTTGGGATTGGCACCTTCGTTCCAGTGAAGGGAACTCTTAAGGCGTCAGCATACCAAGACATTTTGGACAATTTCATGCTCCCAACATTATGGGAACAGTTTGGGGATGGCCCCTTCCTGGTCCAACACGACTGCACACCAGAGCACAAAGTAAGGTCCATAAAGACATGGATGAGCGAGTTTGAAGTGGAGGAACTTGACTGACCTGCACAGAGTCCTGACCTCAACCCCACAGAACACCTTTGAGATAAATTAGAGAGGAGACTTTTCGTTCACATCAGTGCCTGACCTCACAAATGGGCTTCTGGAAGAATGGTCAAACATTCCCATAGACACACTCCTAACCCTTGTGGACAGCTTTCCCAGAGGAGTTGAAGCTGTTATAGCTGCAAAGGGTGGGCCAACTCAATATTGAACCCTATGGACTAAGACTGGGATGCCATTAAAGTTCATGTGCGTGTAAAGGCACGCGTCCCAATACTTTTGACAACATAGTGTAAAGATTGGTGGCCCTGGTAACAGAAGTAAATTTGTTTTATCTGGTAAAGTAACCTCAAAATATAAACACTGTGCATTCTATGCTTTAGCCATGGTTCAAACTGAATGCGACTTTAAAATCATGCTACTTCATGTGAAGGAATTCTACTTCACTTGAATTAGCATGATTTCAAAGCCGCAGGTCAGTGTGATTTCAGGTGTGACTTGCTTGACATCTTCCCAACTTCACGCACAGATGTCAATGCAAGTTGTACCAGAAAACGCAAAAAAAAAAGTGCTGGAACTTGTTTTTTCAAATCAGTGCAGCACTGCAAAGTCGGAGTCGCACTGATTTGAACGGTTCCATTGTCGACAATAGGGTGCGACTTGTCATGCGATTTGGAACTGTCAAATTGCATGACAAGTCGCACCGGTGTTAACGGGTGATTAATCTATGAAATTGATCCCCCTTCAATGCAGCCGGTTTCTCCTCCTCCCCCTCTCCTCACCTGGCTACTGCAGGGAGAGCCACAGGGGGATTGGTTACAGTCATTGCAACAGAGGGTATAATTCCTGCCATGGAGCATGAAGGAAAGCATTGTGACCATGGCACGTGTACTCTCTAAGCTGCTGCTTCTGCAGCTGAAGGGGGTAGAGGTTGGGGGGCAGAAAAATCGAAGCTCAATCACTGGGTTTTACTGCCTCCTTCATATTGGTGCTCTGGCTGTGTAAATTAGTGATCGGCCAATGTCCTTTTTTCATTGCCGATACCGATGCCGATATCTTGTTCATCGCGTATCGGTATCGGCCGATATGGGCCGATATTTTCGTACACTTTATACATTTTTTTTTTCTTTTACGTCACAGGTACTCTTGTGGAGGGATCTCGGGGTCTGCGGCTTTGATCGGGTCTTCGGCGGCTGTGCAGGCTGGTTGCCCGGGGCTCCTGGTGGGACGGGAGACCCGGGCAAGCCACGGAGGGCCCCTCCCGCTCCCTGTAATGACAGCCGAGCGGTTTCTCAGCCGCATCGGTTGTCATTATAAGACAGCCGACTGTCGGCTATGGATGCCGGTACCGGGCCGATTCCGATATATCGGGGAAAGTGCATATCGGCCCTCGATATATCGGCTTTGCCGATAATCGGTCGATCCCTAGTGTAAATTATCTGTTAGTTCATGTGGCTGAAGTCACCGGTTACTTTATGGGGACATAGTGGCTGTACGATCACAGCCGCGGGTCCAAATTTGTAAGGTTTAGCTAATAATGGTTTTAGTGAATTTTTAGCGAAAAAATTGTTTTGATGTTTTCTGGGGGGCCCTCTCAAATAGGCTATATGTGCCCCATAATTTCAAACAGCAGCCCAGATTGCACGTACCTATTATTTATGGTCGGTACTAGGTATTATACTTCCAGAATGACATAGATAACCTCTGTACTTTAAGGTACCTCCTATGTTGCCAGTGCAAAGAAAACTACATGACTGCTTTTCTCATTTGACATTCCCTATGGGCCAGGGGGGAACACACAACACAAAGTTGAAAGCTGGCACTGCCATCTAGTGGTTGTAGTAGGTATACCTGATCTAACAATAGCCGCGCTACATACAGGCATACCCCGCTTTAAGTACACTCACTTTAAGTACACTCGCGAGTAAGGACACAGCTTGTTCAACTTGGCATGACACTACTCCCGGTTTTTAACATTGGCGTCTATAGGAAATCTTGGTCAGCTTGACATGGCACTGCTCCCAAACCATAAGTGACAGGGATACCAAACTTAGGGAGCACCGAGAGGGGACACAGGACTACAACATATCCTGTTTGTGGGTGGCCAGTAATCTACTATGTCATAGTCCTGGATCCCCTTAACATGCTCCCCAAGCTTGGTGTCCTTGTCACATGGTTTGGGAGCAATGCCATGTCAAGCTGACCAAGATTTCCTATGGAGCTAGTGTATTTACATGCATTGAGAAGTGAAAAAGGGTATTGCTTCACTTTAAGTACATTTTCGTTTTACATACATGCTCTGGTCCCATTGTGTACTTAAAAGTGGGGTATGCCTGTATTTACAATCATAAAGACACATGTATTGATTCAAACTGGTCGATAAAACAAATGGTTTGATATTTCAAACAAATCTAGCAAGTGTTTATTGTGTTTCAGAACTATTCTGAAACTATTCTGATCTCTTTTGACTAATTTCCTTGCATGGAAATGAACCGAGAATGGGTAAACTTTTGGCTGACAGCTCAAATAAATATTATAGTCAGCGTCTTTAACCACTTTACAACCGGAGGATTTTGCTGTCTTCCGTCCAAGCCACTTTTTGCGATTCGGCGCTGTGCGACTTCAACTGACAATTGCGCGGTCGTGCGACGCCGTACCCAAACGAAATTTACGTCCTTTTTTTCCCACAAACAGAGCTTTCTTTTGGTGGTATTTGATCACCTGTGCGATTTTTACTTTTTGCGCTATAAACAAAAAAAGAGCGTTTATTTTAAAAAAATAACAATATTTTTCACATTTTTTTATATGAAATTCCCCCCAAAAAAGATGTAAAAACCAATTTTTTTAAAAGTTTTTGGCCAATTTGTTTTATGCTACATATGTTTGGTAAAAAAAATCGCAATAAGCGTATTTTGATTGGTTTGCGCAAAAGTTATTGCGTTTACTAACAAAGGGAAAGATTTCTGTCATTTTTGGTGTTTTTTTTTTAACGCGTAATGGCGGCGATCTGCGATTTTTTTTGCGGGACTGCGACATTGCGGCGGACAGACCGGACCCCTGACTGACATTTTTGACACTTTTGGGGGTACCAGTGACATTACTGCAGTAATCAGTGCTATATATATGCACTGTTACTGTAAAAATGACACTGGCAGGGAAGGGGTTAATTTTATTGGAGAGGGAGGGGTTAATGTATGCCTGGTGCTTACTGACGTGTAGGGGGGGAGGTGACTATGTGATTCATGGACAGATCGGATGTCCAGCTATGCTGAACAGTCCGATCTGTCACTCCCTGTCACTATGGAGATCCGCCCGCTGTGTTTACACACAGCGGGCGGATCTCCAGACTCGATCCCCGACGATCGGGTAAGAGCAGCGGCGATCGCCGCTGCTCCTCCCCTGGCCCGACTCCCGCTGTGAATGAAAACAGCGGGAGCGAGCCTCCGGCGGCGCGCAAGCGCCGCCCAGAAGGGGGAGTGTCCAGTCACGTTAATACTACGTGGCTGGACGATAACGAACCACTCTGCCGCAGTAGTATTACTGTGAGCGGTTGCAGAGTGGTTAAGATAAATTTTGACTCAACAACGGTAACAGTTAACATAACCAAAAATGAAATTGATATAGACGATTTTACTGTAGCTATTGTATTAAACAATTTTGTATGCCATTCAAATCAAAATGTGATGTTTGATGTTGTGTATGGCTATAACTTATTTCTGTATGGCCAGAATTAGCCCGGCAAAACACCATCTGATTTTTAATTTTTATATGACTAATTTAAAAACAGTTAGCTAAAACCAACAGAGTAGAGATTAACAAGTAATCACAGACATACATTTACAGTATACATTAATTAGTATGTGCATTGACGTGTAGAGCCCACACCTTTTGCAAACCATTGCATAGAACTTCTGTATGCTTGACTTTTTGAAAGCACACTAAACATAACCAAATATTTGTGAATTAAACAGTTCAACAGAATGGCATAGTTCTATTATCATAGCTATACAGTGCTGAGGTTTTAACATGAGTTCTTTGTAACAATTATCCAATATAATAAACTCAATAATATGCATGTATTCAGAAGGGTATTGTAAATAACCCCACGTCTCTCAATCTGATATCCTATTCTGTATATAATTAGCAGCCTATCTATTTTATTTCTATTAAATTAACATAGAACTAATGAGTTTAAGACAGTGTGGAAAGGAGTGGAGGAGTCAGAGGGAGGCAATTGTAAATGGGTAAAAACTCTTAACATCAGTTGACCTCCTTAGGATAAAGCCAGTTTGGTCAATGTTAATCAGGGATGAAGGATCATCAACAGCCTAGTTTCTAAAATTTTTGTCAAGATCTTAAGTTCATAGTTTAGTAAAGAAAGTGGCCTGTAGGAGGCCCACTGAGACCTGTTCTTGCCAGGTTTGGGGATAAGGACAATGTAAGCTTGGTACAAGGAAGGGTGCAAGGACATCTGATCTTTCAATTCAGAATAAAGCTGAAGGGGTCTAGGTGCAATTAAAGAGTCCTACATTCTGTATCACTCAAGGAAAACCGTTGGGACCTGACGTTTTACTGCTGGGAAATGAGCGAATAGCTGCCTCTATTTCTTGAACCGTGAAACCTTTATACAGATACTCAAGGTCATCCATTGAAAGAGTGGGCAGATTTGTGGTACCAAGATACTCCAAGAGCGCATCTCCTGACCCACCAGGAATAGCTCTATATAGATTTTCCTAATATGCTCTGAATTCATTGAACATGCAGTAGGGGTCAGAGATCACTTGTCCATCCATGCAACGGATTTCAGATATCACAGTCTGTGTTTTAGAGTCAGCTACAAGATGTGCCAGCAGTTTTTTGTTCTTATCCCCAGACTCTTCCAGCCAAGGAATTAGGATCAAGGTAAGTGGCTGAAGTGAGATGTAAAGACAATGTTCTTCTTGCATCAGCAAGTTGACTTAAATTATCCAGAGTCGGAGAATCAGAAAAAACTGCTACTGCCCTGGTCTCATTATCCTCTAATTGGGAGGATAATTCAGATTAAACCATTTTACTAGCAAGAATGTATTCTCCACGCGTATTAGCCTTAAAGGTCCCAAACCATAGGGACCAATGCCGTACCTTCATTAAGTTCCCAGTGTTGCGTCAATTTAGAAAAAATCAGCTCCCCAACCTTTGGGTCTTGTATCCATTTAGGTGCTAAGCAGCAGAAACTGTGATGTCGGGTTTCTGACAAATCTAGGCTGATCTCTAGGGGGGCATGATCGAAAAGACCCACAGGGAAATAGGATACCTCCTTCACTGCCAACAGGTCATGGGCATTGCCAGACAATGTCAATCCTGGAGCCAGATTTATGAGCAGTGGAAAGAAAGGAGTATGCCCTTGACGACTGGTGCTTCCAACACCAAATTTCAGTGTATTCAAATGCTTGAGCCTAGTGAAGTCAGGGGTATAAGCTCTATAGGGGTTAGAGGAGTCCAGGTGTGGGTCTAGTGTGGAATTAAAATACTCAGCAATATATAGTCTAGAGAATTGTAAAGTAGCTTATTTTTCATACACAATACAAGACCCACTGGTTGAAAGGAGGGGGAACATATACATTCACTAGGGCATACACCATCGCTTTGATCTCCAGTAAGAGTATAATATACCTTTCCTTCTGATCAGTTATTAAATTTAAAACCTTATGTGCAAGTTGCTTGTTCAAGAGAATAGCAACACCCCTCACATAACTAGAATAAGTTGTTTGGAACGCTTGTTGTACTCAGGGTCTATAAAGAGCTAAAATCTTGTTACCCAAAAGATGAGTCTCTTGCAGAAACAAGATATGGGGTTTATGATGGTTCAAATACTTGAACACGAATGACCGTTTCAGTTAGACCCCTGACATTTCACTTAACAAATTTCAGTTCCATTTGGGACCTTTAATATAAACGCTAGGGAACACATTTTTAGGGGAGCAAGTCCCACAAGGCAGCTAAGGGAAGGTGCAACTCTCTGAGGCCCTGAGTGAAATGCATGGTGATTGGTCATAATAGATACATTGGAGCACAAGTGGAAAAACATTACAGTACAGTACAGTACAAAACATAAAAAAACGTCAAACTCCCTACTGACCATGGAAGTACCCAACAGTAACTAGATCAGTTTTATACCCTTAACTGGTAACCAGTATCTTCTATGGCAGCAAAGTCCATCCAGAAACAAATCTTCACATGGGGAAATCGTTTCCAAAGGCGGTAGGCGGTTGGATTCTTTCAGTGCAAGGGAACAGCATAGCGTCACTGTGTGGTCGCCCCCTAATGATCCAAAACCATTTTGAAGCAAAAAATGAGGGTAAGCATGCAAACTGGAAAATATTTGAACAATTTAAACATGGTAAGTTAGAAGAAACAGTCAGTCTGCAAGCAGTAAAAATTATTCCCCCGTTAAATCAGAAATGCGACTCCAGAGGCCCCATTTGGGTCACATAACTGATATGTTTCCTGCAGCAAGAGGTACATTCTATAAAAGTCTTACCACAGCATGGTGAGCCAATTATCCGCCTCAGCTGGGGTATTAAAGAACTTTGTTGTTCCTTCGTGTTGAACCTTCAGACAGCAAGCATGTTGTACTTTATGTTGCGCTCTCGAAAACGGCGGCGGACATCATTAAAGGTCTTGCACTTGATTTGGAGTTCTTGTGAGAAGTCTGGAAAAAGCTTGACTGTGCATTAATGTATTGCAGGGTTGGGTGCTTCCTGGCCTCAGAAAGAATGCAATTGCGGTAACTCAGGAACTGAACCAGAAAGGGGCGAGGAGGGGCCCACTGGGCTCACTGAGTGACATACTTGGCAGAGACTTCTAGAAGGTTCTGGCCTCTTTAAAATATGCCTTTGCAAAATCTGCTGGGTGGTCCCCCTCAGCCCCCCTCAGGAAGGCCAAGTAACCTCACATTATTGCGGTTTTTGGCATTGTCATTTTTTGCCACGAGGAGTTTAACCGTGTGCTGCAGCTCAGCATTCATGTCAGCTTGCCGCCCAGTGCAATCCTCCATGGCTGAGACATGTGCTTCAGACTCTGATAAACTGCCCCTGATTTTATCCTGGTAATTTCTAATAAGGTTACATTCCTCTGCAAGGTGATCAATGCAGACTAGCAGTGAGGCTTTGCTCTGCTCGATAGGTGTAAGGATCAGAGAGGTGTCCGTTGTCAGCTGTTGACTGGCTGGCAGGAGAGCTTGTTGCAGCACTCGCTTCCATGTCTGCTAGGAAAGCCTGCAGTCCATGAATCTAGATGGCGTTTGCACCCAGTAAGAAAGCAGGAGCCACTGTCTGTCCTCGGCTGCTCTGAGCCGCAGAAGATTGTTGCTTGGAAGGCATGAGGCTCCTGAGCCTAATGAGCAGGAAGGGGAACCTGAAAAAACTAAAAAATCAACAGGATTATAGCAGGATGGCAGGAGCTCCACACAGGCATATCTCCTCAGGTCTCCATTCGGCCAAACCCCAATTAATTGTAACATATGTTACACATGCTTTGGGACATTGGTTATCTGGATTGGTTGGTACACAGCATGTGCCCCCCATAAAAGATGTCAATGGCCATATATGGACATGACCATTAGGGTATAGCAGTTGGGGGGTCACACACTTTTTTTTTTCTTGTGGGAGGTCCATCTAAAAATAAATACCAGGCCTAAAGGGCCTGTTATGAATGGGGGGTCCCCATGCATTTTTTTTTTTTTTTTTTTTATACATCCAACATCTTTTTTGGACATCTTTTAAGCATCTACATTAGACCCTCATCAAGGACAAGGGTCTAGTATAAATGAATATAATTCCCTGTTGATTTGTTTTCAAACAGAGCGAAGCAGCTGGAAGTTGTAATTTAGTTGGCAATTTAAAGGACAACTCACTGACAGCTCACACAGCTGCGTCATTCATTCACAGGAATTTATGAATGAATATACTACGTACATGTCCCATCCTCCACCACGGCAGACAGACTTGTGGTATCAATGAACTGCGATTGTGCTGATCAGAATGCTTGCAGTTCATTCACACATCTCAGGAGCAGTCTCCCTGTACAGAGGTATGGGCAGAGAGCTCTAGGCATTGTATGCAGAAGCCTGACACTGCATCTGCGATCAAAAGAGTGCGGGGACACCACTTCACAGGCAAGGTAAGGGCATCCCCCAGGTGCGTTATTTTATGGAGTTTTTTAAATTTATTTTTGCTTTGGTACATGTTCTCCAGGGCAGTGCTGTAGGCTTATGATATGGGCTGTATACATGTTTTTTTCTTTATTTTGGTCTTTGTATGGTGATCTGATTTTAAGTTTGCATCATGTCCTTGAGATGTATGGCACTGTAAATTCCCATCTTTCTTTCCAGAAATGTATTCTAACATTGAGTTACCAATTACTTCAATGGGGTTTGGATTCATTACTTGAACCATAGTAATGTTCGCTGAACCTGCTCGAACTGAACCCAGGTATGTTTGGTTCATTGCTATTGTTGACTCTGTGTAGCACATAATACTACAGTGAGTTTCAGCGTCTCCAGCAGCCCTCCTGACACATTCATTTTTACAAGTAAACAAGCTGGCCCAATGAAAGTTTAAGATATATATAATCTGTGAGTTTAAGATTAACTGGCTCTCACCTGCCATATTGTAGAATTCTGGATGGGACCTCTCTTGTTCTCATTCTTGCCACTACGGCGATCGGTGGTGAGCTGTGTCCCTTGGACACAGCGCATCACCAATGGGGTAAAGAGCCAATGACAGTGGCTCTTTACCACGTGATTGGCTATGTCCAATCACAGGCCATCACAAATGTAAACAAAGACCAGTAACTCGCTGTTACACTGTTGTCTCACTGGAACAGTGTGTGAGGAGAAAAGTGTCAGCAAACTGTGAGTTACTGATTTTGTTTTCTGTGCTGTGCACAACACACCCCCTAAATAAGGATAACCTTTTACTTCACCCATCAGCAGTGTTACAGTCCTCATCAGTACCCATCGGCAGTTTTACTGTCGCCGATCAGTGCATCTGTCACTCATCAGCAGTGCTACTGTCGCCCATCAGTGCTCATCAGCAGTGCACCTGTCACACATCAGTGCCCATCAACCCCATCGTCAGCAGTATACCCGTCACACAGCTGGCAATCAGCAGAGTACCCATCACACAGCCACTATCAGCAGAGTACCTGTCCTACAGCCGCCCATTAGCGGAGTACCTGTCCTACAGCCGCCCATTAGCAGAGTACCCGTCCCACAGTCGCCCATTAGTAGAGTACCTGTCCTACAGCCGCCCATCAGCAGAGTGCCTGTCACACAGCCACCATCAGAAGTCTACCTGTTGCAGTGTCACCAGAGCCAGCCATGTCTAAAAAGGTTTACACTAGTGAGGAGGCATTTCAAATCCACGCTATGATTGACGAGAGCAGCAGGGAGCTCTCACAGTCCGATTCCAATTCAGTGTATAAACACATAAAAACTAGTGGATCGGCGACCCAATCAGATAAGGAAAAGGTCCCTCCTAAAAAGGTATGGCGCTCGGAAAACCAGGCAGCGACATACAGTTCTATGGTCTATCAGCAAACGCCAATGGCACTAGACCCCAGGATAAAAGGCCCAGTACTAGCACTGGAATATCACATCCCCCAGGATTCAGGGCCCATATACAGTATATCTCCCAGACGCTCTTGGCAACCCATTATGGAGGCCTTCCAACTCGGGATCAGCAAGTATTCCAACAGCACAGCCAGGTGTGCAGGCCAACACTGAAAACTTTTCAGAAATGGATTTGTTATTTATTTTTGCCCGACGTTTTTTTGTGGACCAAACCAATCTTTTTGCTCAACAGTATATTGCTAACGACCCCAGTTAATCCTATGCCCTTCCATTTGAGTGGCAACATCTTACAATGGAGGAGTTCAAGTTGTTTTTGGGCCTCACTCTTACTGTAATGCCCAGGTCACGCTATGAGATGATCATGAGCTTCCTTCATTTCAGTGGAAATATCCAGTGCCCTCTCAGAGGTCATCCCAACTATGACAGATTATACCAAATTCGCCCATTTTTTCTTTGGAAATCTTTTTTTCTTTTGGAAATGTATTTTTATAGTTTTTTTTTGCCCCCCTTTTTTTTTTCCCCCATAGACTTGCTGAAACTTTATGTCCTTGACCAAAACATATGTCTGGATGAGTCTCTTGTCCACTTCACTGGCCAGCTGAGAATCAAGCAATACAGTCCAAGCAAAAGCGCTAGATATGTAGTAAAGCTCTACAAGCTTTGTGAAAGAGCCACAGGATATTTGTATGTGTTTCACATGTACGAAGGAAAAGATTCCAAGCTCCAGCCCCCAGAGTGCCCAACCTACATTGGCACAAGTGGAAAATGTGGCTTTTTCACAAAGGTTATCACATCTACCGAGACAATTTCTATTCCTGTCTGCCCCTTTTCTGCCACCTGTACCGTAAGAAAACCTTAGCCTGCAGAACCACCCGAAAAAAAAACCAGGAAGGACTTTTTACAAAGTTTAGTGAACACAAGGCTACAAAGGGGGGAATCTGAGAAACAACGAAGTGTTGGCCGTGAAGTGGAAGGATAATAGAGGTGTATGTCCTGTCCACCATCCACAATGAAACCTCAGTGGAAATTCCTGGAAGACACGGTCTCATCCAAAAGTCTGCATGTGTCCAAGATTATATAATCTCTACATGGGGGAGGGGGTGGAATTCAATGAATCGATGCTACACCCCTATTTAGCAATAAGAAGGTCCCATTTCTGCAATTTATCTTATTAATTTGCCCATTTATAGTGCATATGTCACCTACACCATATCCACAGAAAGACCCACCCCCTTCCTCAAATTTGTAGAAAAAATTGTCCCACCCTTCATCTGTCTGCAAATACCCCCCCCCCCCCGAAAACTTTACTCTGATTCTGTGAGCATACTCTATAAACGCCATTTCCCTAAGAGCATTTCACCAACAGAAGCAGGCTAAAGATGCCAAAAAAGATGTTGGTTATGCAGCAGAGGGGGAGTTAGAAGAGACACCAGTTTTCATTGTCCCCAGTGTCCCTCCCAACTGGGCCTATGCATTGGAGACTGCTTCCGATTGTTTTCACACATCACTAAAATATTAGGCCATATTGCTAAAGGCCTGCCATTTCCCCGTTTTCAATATCTGTGCTGATCATTTGCCTGCTACCTCAACCAACCAAGCCACTGCCTTTCACCTTAAAGCGGATTTCCACTCTGAAAAAAAATGTTTTTAACAAAAAATACCCCTAGGACAGTCAGGGCTAGTGCATTTAAGCAACAATAGCCTCTGAACTGTCCTCTGTTTAGCTTACCTGTGAGAAGAAAAACTTACCTTGAACATGTTTTGTCCAGCTCTGCCATCTCCGGTGTGGGCAGCTGAAGCCGGAGCGTCCCTCTTTGTGTCCTCTTCGGTGATGTCAGAGTCCCAGAATGCCCTGCTTGTCACTTCCGGGGCAGGCGCGTCATCCCGCAGCTGGTTCTGCGCATGCCCAGAAGCTGTTCTAATCCATCGGCAGAGAATGACATGCCTGCACCGGAAGTGATGAGGGACACAGGTACAGGCGCATTGACTCCTGGGATTGATGACGCTCATCTCCCAGGAGTCAATGCAAAGGAGGAAGTGAAGTCGGGGGACGCGGCCGCAGGAGGAGGAAGTGGAGGGAACGCAAGTTAATTTTCTGAAAAAATAAGGTAAGTGAAACAAAAAAATATTATAACTATCCAATTCTTTTTCATGATCGTTTAATCTAACGGAAGGTGCAAAGTTCAAAAATAGGGTGGAACTCCGCTTTAACTAACCCTGGCCTGTTTATCGACTTTGCCTCTGCCTTCCGTCTCCATTGTTTATCCACCACTTTTCTGCTTTGCACCTGAACTGAACCTGGCTTGTTTATCAACTGTGCTTCTGCCTGCCGTCTGGATTGTTTATCAACCACGTTTCTGCCTTCTATCTTTACTGACCTTGGCCTGTTAATTGCCTATGTTTTTTGCCTGCTGCTTGAACTGATGTTTTGCCCTACTACTGTAGTAATGGGATTTAAGATAACACAGAGGTCTCCTGTGGTCCAGGCTGCCTAGACCAATACTTTTGCTGACCATATCTCTGCCTACTGCCTGTACTGACCCAGGACCTTTTATGGGCCATGTTCCTGCCTGCTGCCTGGACAAATACTTTGGCTGTGCTGACCATATTTCTGCTTGCTGCCTGTAATGACCCAGGACATTTTATGGACCATGTTCCTGCCTGCAGCCTGGACCAATACTTTTGCTGTGCTAACCAAATCTCTGCCTGCTGCCTATACTGACCCAGGACTTTATATGAACTTATGTTCCTACCTGCTGCCTGGATGTTAGCCTGCTGCCTGTACTGACCCTGGCATGTTTATGGAGCATATTCCTTCCTGCTGTCTGGACTATTCCTTTGGCTGTTGCAGACCGTGTCTCTGCCTACTTCCTGGACCAATGTTCTTCTCAAACCATAGGTAATCTTTTGTTTACATTGTTGTCTATACAGTGTTTGTTGATTTTTGTGTTACACAGGTTACAATGTTGGGTACATAATCTGTTCAGATATTGAAAAGGTATTACACATGTGGTATACCCATAATCAGGAGGAGGAGTAGAATGTATTTTGGGGTGTAATTCTCTGTATGTTAGAAATATCTTGTATAAAAATACATTTTCATTTTCTTTCCATATTTTCTAAATGTGGCAAAAAAATGAAATGTTCAGAAGACTCATTATGCCTTTTAGATAATATTTTGTGGGGTTTGCTTTCCAAAATGTGCTAATTTTGTCACGTTTTCCACTGTCCTGGTGCTCCAGGACCTTCAAAAAATATGATAGGTAGTCAGGAAATGATATGTGTAATTTATGTCACTAGAACGCCTGGAGATGCTACTTAGATGTTGGGCCTCCGTATGTGACCAGGCTGTAGAAAAGTCTCACACACATGGTATTGCCATACTCAGAATGAGTAGCAGAGTATATTTTGAGGTGTAATTTTTGGTATGTACATGCTGTGTATTAGAAATATCTTAATGGACAACTTATTGTAAAAAAAAAGAAAAAAAAATGTCATTTACTATCCACATTTTCCAAAAACGTATGTAAAAAAATTCAAAAAACTCATCATGCCTCAAATTGTACATTGGGGCGTTTGCTTTACAAAATGGAGCCATTTGTGGGTGATTCCATTGTCCTGGGGCTCCAGGGCCTTTAAAAGTGTAATAGGTAGTCAAGAAATTAGATGTGTAATTTATGCCCCTAGAACACCTGAAGGTGCTCCTTGCATGTTGTGCCTCTAGGCTGCTAGGCTGTGAAAAAGTCTCTCCATAAGACCTGGATGAGTGAGTTTGGGGTGGAGGAACTTGACTGGCCTGAACAGAGTCCTGGCCTCAACCCAAAAGGACACCTTTGGGATGAAATCGAGCAGAGACTGCGAGCCAGGTCTTCTGGTCCAACATCAGTGCCTGACCTCACAAATGCTCTTCTGGAAGAATGGTCAAACATTCCCATAGACACACTCCTAAACCTTGTGGACAGCCTTCCCAGAAAAGTTGAAGGTGTTATAGCTGCAAAGGATAAGCCAACTCAATATTAAACCCTACAGATTAGGACTAGGATGCCATTAAAGTTCATGTACATGTAAAGGCAGGCTTCCCAATACTTTTGGCAATATAGTGTATTTGTACTAATGCTAGCAGCATAAGGATTGAAAATAGTCAATGTTGATTGAAAGAGTGGAGTTGCGCTTTATGTGATCTAGTATTCTAATGTTAAATATCTATAACAGGTAACTAGTTCTTCTAAATCTGCGACCTCTAGGGACGTTTGTTTCTTGAAAGCAGGCATTTTTAAAGGAACTAGTTAGTTTTTAGGTTAGTCAGGTCATTTTTGTAATTTCTTTATTTTTTTTTTAATTTGTGACATCAATTTAATTAACTGTCTGTGTATTATGTAGTAGCATACTAACATACTATGTTTTAGCAAAAAAATAGAAAAGTATGGCCATCTACGTTCCCGGATGGTGTGTATTTGCTGTGCTGTAAAAGCATGTAAACATGTCATGACCAAAGACCCACCTCCAAACTTTTGTCTGTCAGTAGTTGGACAGAATAACACGAACACAATCTAACCAGTCAACACCTCGCTTCCACCCACACATGATCAGAATTGCTGCGTTACACCCTTTGCCCATGAAAAACAAGACACAGGTATGCAATGTAACCCCTGCTGAAAAGCTACTTAATATTCTGTGCCTGTCACCTATGTTCCCTTTGCTGTTGTTTGCACAGGGAGGTTTGTTTAAATTTATCGTGGCTAAAGAATGTGGCTTTTGTACATATGATAGGAATGACAGTGAATGACCCTTGCAGCTGGAGTATATATTCAGTTTTGTTATTCTTCCCCGTCCTTACGTCTTTGTTATTTCTCATTGTCTATTAGTATAAAAATTTTAAAGAGATTTAATTTATTGCTGTCGAAAGAATTGGGAAGCGGGAGGAGCGTAGAACCAAAGCTAATGGTGCCCCTAAATCAGCTTGCCGCCATGTAAGTGTGCGTATCCTATACCTGTTGGACTGCTGTGGAAGTGGATAATCACTGTAGTAGGTATTGTTACTACAGTGATCGCCACAGGGGTGGACTTACTAAAGAGATTAAAGCCTCGTACACACGCCACGAATTTCCGCCGACCGGTCGTCCGTCTTTTGTCCAGAGTGCGTGTCTGTTGGTTGGAATGTGCTCTAGACTGCACACAAATTTTCCCATACGACAGAATTCTACTTCAAAAGTGATGTCATGTGTTGGATTGCTTTGTATGTGTTCTTTCTCTCTGAACATGCCTAGTCTTGCTCATAAGATTTTTCCCCATCTAAATCTGTACTAATGAGACGAAAATAGGACGTGTTTTGACGGAGGACAATGCCTGCACACCAGGATTTTGTCAGCCGAAAAGTCGGAGTCAGCTGTCGAAAGCACCATACTAACAAGCCGAAAATTGGCAGATCGATCGTCAGACGAAATTTCCCGGCCGAATTTCTTATTGTGTGTACGGGGCTTTAGACGGTGCACTCTGTAAATGCAGTTGCTCCAGAGCTTGGTAAGCAAGGTTAAGCTCCACTGACTTCCATCATCCAATCCTCTGCAAGCAAAAAACACTGCTTTTTTTAACCACTTCTAGATTTGCTCCCTTAATGACCAGGCCATGTCTTGCGATGCGGCACTGCGTTACTTTAACGGAAAATTGTGCGGACGTGCAACGCTGTACCAAAATAAAATTGATGTCCTTTTTTCCCCACAAATAGAGCTTTCTTTTGGTGGTATTTGATCACCTTTGCGATTTTTTTTGTTTTTGTTTTTTGCGCTAAAATCAAAAAAAGCGACAATTCTGAAAAAAAAAAGTCACATTTTGCTATATAACACCCCCCCTCCACCAAAAAAAAAAATTTAAAATCAAATTTTTTCATAATTTTAGGCCAATTTGTATTCTGCTACATATTTTTGGTTAAAAAAAACCCCGCAATAAGCATATTTTGATTGGTTTGCACCAAATTTATCGTATCTACAAACTAGGGGAAAGATTTATGTCATTTTTATTTATTTATTTTTACTAGTATTGGTGGAGATCTGCGATTTTTAGTGGGATTGCGGCAGACAGATTTACTTACATTTTTGATACTTTTGGGGGGACCAGTGACTACAGTAATCAGTGCTAAAAATATGCACTGTTGCTGTAATTATGACACTAACAGGGAAGGGGCTAACCTAGTGGGTGATCAAAGGGTTAAGTGTGAGCTTAGGGGAGTGTTTACTAACTGTGGGGGGAGGGGCTTGTGAAATGACCATCGAGACCTGTGATCCTATATAGAAGGATCACAGGCACTCTGTGATCATTTCAGAGAGATAGAACGGTCAGCTGTGTTTACAACAGCTGACCGTCCTCTCTCAGCGGGAAGCGATCGCAGGTGCCCTGCGGCAATAATGGCTGCTGGCTCCCGTGCATCAGCATTCCCGTTGCCCCCCAGCACCACGCCCGCGACCGCGTAGTACTACGTCGTTACACGCAGCCGAGCCAGCCTGCCGCAGTAAAACTGCGGTGTGCAGTCGGCGAGTGGTTAAAAACTTTCCTTGCATGTGTTTGTGAGTTCTTTATGAAGTGAAGCTGTACTTAATTTACTAAGCTCTGGAGCAACTGCATTTGCAAAGTGCAGTCAACTTGCCTTTAGTAAATTACCGTCCATGTCTCCCGGGTCCCATACTGAGCGGTTGCCCTGCTGCATAGTAAGCACAGGGGGTTGCTCTCTTGGCACGACTACCGTTCTGAGAATGCCTTGCATTTTTCTCAATGAAGCCAGATCATTCTTAGATTGGCTGAGGGGGAGAAGAAGGCTGTTGACATCACTATCTCCACCTCGTCCAATCAGAGAATGCTTTGCATTGGACCCAGAAGACTGCGGCGATCACTGTAGTAGGTGTGAAAAATACAGTGATTATTTACCATAGTTTTGGAATATGCATACTTTCATTGATCCAAACTGGACCAATGCAACTCTACAATACAAACTATACCTGAAGTTCAGCTTTAAGGCTCCATTCACACTTCACTTTTTCTGAATGTGTGACTGTGGCGAGACCCTTGCTCGCTCGCTTCCGCTCTCCCGACACTCCTCTGTTTCTAGTGAGTCAGCTTGCAGATCGCAACGTCTGATGGTTCGGTCAACCAAGGCTCCGGGATCGGAACTACAGCTATGTGCCGTTCGGAATCCATTAGAACAAACACCAAGCAGGCTGTATGTAAGTTCAAACAGGAAGACCATTTATTGGAAGTACACAGTACACTTTTATACAGAATTTGGAACATCCTGCCCCCAATAACCGCTTTCCCATTGGTCAGTTGCACAGTACATGCCATTCTCCTTCAGGTCCTCCTTAGCCATGCAAATGAGGACTTGAAAATGAGTCAGCAGGGATTGGCCCGTTAGCTTGATTAGAAGGACTGTTATGTGTAATGAGACAGAAGCCCCCCAGGGGACAATCAATGTACACAATAGCCAGACACAGAACAATGGTTCCATAACGAGCCCCCAATACACATTACTCTGAGTGTCAATACATCCCTTAGCAGACAACAGGTGGGTTCATTAGTACACTCGACAATAGGTGAATGGAAAGCCACCTCAGACAAAAGCAACATTGTTAGACAGTCAGTCTCCTTGAACTTCCTGGAATGACCATATTAGGAGTTGTACTTCCTGGTCAGAGACCTCATGGCAAATGGGAACAAATCTCAATATTTCTACATGGAGACCTTGCTGACAAATATGAAGCAATCCAAACCATCATCCATCTGTCCTTAAATTCCAGTGACGGTGAATACCGTCACAGTGAAAAAAAACACACAGGAAATGTGCATTTTGCAGCACAATTTGGAAACCCACTGTAGACCTGCGGCACGCTTGCAGTGTCATGAATTGTTAATGGCACCCCAAATGCGGTTAGCAGATGTGCGTTTTGCCACAAATCTGCCATTGAAAAAAATGCACGACACTCTATGCCCAAAAAACGGTTCTGGAGCATCTTTGGTGCGTTTGTTGCGTGTAGTGCTGCGCTATGTATGATATGCAGAAAAGTCAGCAGGAACGGGAGTACCCACAATGCGAGGATGTGAATGTGGCCTAATGGAGCAGTTTTTATCATGATAGGGAAGAAGTGTTTGAACTTAAAATTACAGTATAACATGATATAGTAAAATACTGATACATACCATATTCCAGGGGCGTAACTACAGGGGTTGCAGGGGTTGCAATCGCTACCGGGCCCCATGCTCCAGGGGGCCCGGTAGCAAACCAGTGGGTGAACTTCTAGGATCTCAAAGGTCACACTTGCGACCGGGCCCTGGCATTTCACCACTGTGGGGAGGCCCCAAGATTGCAGGAAGGGGGCCCACTGCAGAACTTGTGAAAGGATCCTGATGCGGGACCATAATAAAAGGCCATGCAATGAGAGTAAAGAGCCCCAGGATTAGTGGGAAGAGCCCCGGGCTTGAAGGGAAGGGCCCCGGCCAGGGGTCTGGGGGGCCCTTCATGGTTTCTTGCATCGGGGCCCTGAAGGTTCTAGGTACGCCTCTGCCATATTCGTTTACTTAAAAGTGTGAGTTTAGGTGCAGTTTAAGATGTTCTTTAAGGTAAAAAAAAAATGGCATGAAATTAATTTGAAAAGCAATCATATTTATTATCTAGCTGAGATCTAGACACATATTTAATTTATTCACATCTTTGTTTGTGGTTTTTATTTGATTTAAAGGGGATGGGAGAAGGGAATGAGTGGGATACTCCTTGAGGCTTAACTAATTACAATGTGGACTTTACTCCTGAAAATGCCCGTTGGCACTTCCTTGACGCCAGCCGGTGCTCAATAACGCCGAGAATACTTTGTAGAACACAGAAGTGCTAAATCCTCGACTTTTAATCTAGAAGACTCAGGACTGAGAACTGTAGAACTCCTGACACTGTTGTGCTGTATAAATCACTGAATACTGTCCTCCGCTTTGGCCAGCTTTAGGTAGTATGAAGTAGAACTCTGTATAGCTGTACTTGCAACTGACACATTCTATACAATTCAGGGCCCAGCTACAGGTGCCCCCCCTTTGACTTTAATTCTTCAGGGTCCACTGACTATGTACCCCCTTTGTAACTTCAAGTTCCTCAACCTAGGTACCCCCTTTGCAGCTAACTGACACTGGATCCCAGAACCTCTTTCAGCGTGGTCCCCTCTAACTTCAGGCAGACCCCCAGGGGCAATCCTCAGTACTCATGACCTGTGTAGGCTTTCCTGGGACTGGACCCCTTTCTCTCTCCGCAGGCTCTTGGCACACCGGATCCCCTCAGCTCAACTCAGCACTCTCTGGACACCATGAGACATCCACCTTCCTCAAACAGGAGGAGAGACAGCCGTACTCTCCTTCCTGGGACTCTGTTCCCGCCAAGGACACCGTGCCACGCACTTCCCCCCAAACTTATACCCACTCCCAGAATCCTTTGCAGCATAATCTGCCTACTGGTGTAGTTAAAAGCTGGGATGTGTCCCCTGGTTGGGCTTCCCACACTGCCCTATGAGAAGCCTCTCAGTGGGGATACTTCTCCCCTCAGCAGGCACATCTGGTATCCCTGACACCCTAGCTAAATAAATCACAGCCCTGCTGTTAGGCAGACAAGGCCCACTATACATTTACCTAGCACCTACCTGTAAGGTGCTACACTTCTATTTTCCAATTTTGGTGAGCCTGTGCAAATTGTAGACTCAGTTTCCTGTTCTTAGTTGACAGGAGTGGCACCTGGTGTGATCTTCTGCTGATGTAGCCCATCTGTTTTACGGGTCGATGTGTTGTGTGTTCAGAAATGGTATTCTGCATAACTTGGTTGTAACAAGTGGTTATTTGAGTTACAGTTGCCTTTCTATTATCTCAAACCAGTCTGCCCATTCTCCTCTGATATCAACAAGGCATTTTTGTCCACACAACTGCCGCTCACTGTATATTATACCATATACCATTCTCTGTAAACCCTAGAGATGGTTGTGCGTGATAATCCCAGTAGATCAGCAGTTTTTGAAATACTCAGACCAGCCCGTCTGGCACCAACAACCATGTCATGTTCAAAGTCACTTAAATCCTCTTTACTCCCCATTCTAATGCTCAGTGTGAACTTCAGCGAGTCATCCAAGTGATTGGCTGATTAGCAATTTGTGTTACCAAGCAATTGAACAGGTGTACCTAATAAAGTGGCCGGTGAGTGCATATTCTTTATATGTGACATAGTATGTTTGTATTTGTACAGATTTTTATTTTGGCAGCCACTGTAAAATGTAACATATGAAACGATAGCTGTTACTTTCATGCCTAAGGTCAGCTTTACACACCCCTGTTCAGCTAATCTTGTGATCCTGACTGCAGTACATAGATAAGTAGTTCTGTGTGAGATGGTCACAAAGGCCATACAAGGAGTGAATGACACAGCAATAATGTCACAATGCATGTGGCAGGAGAACACAAAACAGCATACTGCTGTACTCAGCAAACTCAGTCTGCAAAACTAAAATACACTATGTCTCATAGGTAATTCAATAAAAACAGCATTCAGGGATACGTATGTTAGTAAAATATTTGTGAGTCTGAGCTAATCGCACAGCAATGTTTAACCACTTCACCTCTTGAAGGTTTTACCCCCTTCATGACCAGGCTAGTCAGCACTGCGCTACTGAGAATGGCGCAGTCATGCAACGCTGTATCCAAACAAAATTTATACCATTTTTTTTCACACAAATTGAGCTTTTTTTGGTGGTATTTGATTAGCACTGTTTTTTTTTTTTGTTTTTTTTTGCAATCTAAACCAAAGAACAACATTTTTGAAAAAAGAAACAATATTTTTTACTTTCTGCTATATAACGTATCCAATTATGAAAAAAAAAAAAAATTCTTCATGAATTTTGGCCAATTTTTGGCCAAAAGTGTATTCTGCTAAATGTTTTTTTTATTATAAAAAAAAGTCCCAAAAAGTGTATATCGATTGGTTTGCATGAAAGTTAGTGCCTACAAACTATGGTATATATACTGGAATTTTTTTTTTCATTTACTTCTAATGGCAGTGATCAACAGCTTATAATTGGACTGCGATATTGTGGCAGACAATCTGACACTAACTGACGCTGGGGGAAACTGACTAACTGCCACTGAGATCACCAGTGCCATTATTACAGTGATTTGTGATAATAGTATACATTGTCACTGTACTAATGACACTGGCTGGAAAGGGGTTAACATCTAGTGCGTTCAAAGGGTTAAATGTGTGTAAAGTGTGCTGCTTTTAACAGATTACCTCTCAGGTTCTTATCCCTGCTTTGCAGGGATGAGAAAATGAACTGACAGATCGCTCCCTGTGTACAGAGCTCTCTGATGAATTTTAGCACAGAGCTTTTGACAGTGTCCTGCCTTCACCTACCTTGACTGTCCTTGACTTGCTGACAGACTTCCGCTGTGTACAATTACAGCGGGAGCCGGCCGGGTAAGGCCCGCATGCCCATGTCCTAAACCCAGAAGTAAGCAGCGTCTTACCAGTACAACGCTTTGCGTACAGTGTTCACGCATCCGCAGTACAATGCTGATTGGAGGGCGGTCGTTAAGTGGTTAAAGTGATACTAAACAATATCCTTATGTTAAAAAAATAATCCATGTACATCCCCTACCTAATGGCCCTGTAATCTGTTTTTCAGGAAATTGTTCCTTACTAGGTTTTCTATAAACAGACAGTATAATCAGCGCAATCAAGCCAATCACAAATTGCAGCTGTACACTCAAGGCCAGTATTACAATGCCCCAAACACAGATATAAGCAATAGATTAGTGTAGCGCAAGAATAATCAACACACTAAATGCATAAAATATGAATATATAAATAAAGCTGGATTAAAGTTCATAAGAGTTCATAAAAGGAACGGACGCAGATCCCAAATGGTGGAAAGATGTGCATTGAGGCAAAAAAAAAAAAAAGTGTCTCAATCCGTGCAGTGCCTCCACCATAGACATGTATGGCTGCCCACCTGACACACATGACTCCTTAGTCAACCGATGGGTCAAACACGCATGCCCTTGTCAGGGTATAGCTCCTTGAACCAATGGGGAATGATCCCTCCGTGCAGGTAATAAAGCCGGTAGCAAATAAAGAGAATATAGTGCTCTCTGCTAAACCAACACTTTTTAGAACCAAAGATAAAAAATGTATTGAAGAATTATTTTTGCTACGATCGTCAGTTCTATTTGCAGACAAAGGGAGTAGCAATGGGTGCTTGCTTTGTTCCCAGTGAGGCCAATTTATTTAAGGCCCACTGAGAAGAAGAAGTTGCTTTTAAGGACCGCCCCTCCCAGTTGGTTTGCTATAAAAAGTACATTGATGATCTGATCATATTTTGGGAAGGTGACCTGTCCAGTTTGGAGGTGTTTATGTGAAAACTTAACCAAAACACTAAGAATATTACCCTCTCATGGAATATAGATTTGGAACTAATGAGTTTCTTGATTTGGAGATTTTTAAGGATGCTGATTGTTTCCAGACATGCAATTACTTCATGCTGACAGATCGCAATGCCTATATACCCTTGGAGAGTTGCCACTACAAGTTGTGGCTGTGCAACATCCCTAGAGGGCAATTCATTAGGCTAAGGCGTAATTACTCTTGGGAAGATGATTTCCTCTCCCAATCTTAGGTATTATCTTTTCGATTCCAACAGAAGGTCTATGAGAAGGCTACTATTGATAGGGAAATAAAATAAGATCACTAGATACTGTAGGTGTACAATGACTTCTAATATAAGAAAAGAGAATAATGGAAAGAAAGAGAAATTTTAATTACTTTTAGACTATAATGTCCATTAGAAGAAATTTGAAAAGATTGTTAATATTGGATAATATTAATATTAATAAATTGGATAATATTGAAGCAGAATAAGGTCCTAGGTCCGGTGCTACTATTTTGCCTGCAATTCATCTATAGCAGGGGTATACAAACTATGGCCCTCCAGATGTTGCAGAACTACAAGTCCCATGAGGCATAGCAAGACTCTGACAGCCACAAGCATTACACTCATAGGCAGAGGCATGATGGGACTTGTAGTTTTGCAACAGCTGGAGGGCCACAGTTTGCACATCCCTGCTCTATAGAAAGGCACCCTCTCTTCGAGATTATATAGCCCCAGGGGTCGTTGACCTCCTAAATAATACTGGAAATAGGCTTTTCTCCTTTCTTACTACTTTCTATTCATGTTGGCGTTGCACTTCCTGTAAGCATTCTAAAGTCATTAACAAAAAACGTAAAGAATCTATTTCTACAGTAACGAAGAAGAATATAGTATTTGAGACCTCATTACATATACAATGTAAGGGGTAGTTTAATGTTAGAATGCGAGCATGGGCTTCAGTACTTTGGCAGAAAGTTCAGGTCGCTTCATGTCATGTTGGGGGAGCACGTTAATAAGGGGTGTATACCCATAGGGGTTTATTTACTAAAGCTAGAGAGTGCAAAATCAGTCCTACTTCTGCAGAGAAACCAATCAGCTTCCAGGTTTTATTGCCAAAGATTAAACAAGCTGAGGTTAAATGCTGATTGGTTTCTCTGCGTAGGGATGATCGAACGGTTCGGGTCGACCATCGGTTCGACCCGAACATTGACTGTTCGAAATTCGGCCGAATTCCGAACTTATTACTGAAAAAGTTCGTAATTCGGCAACCAGAACAGACCAAAATGCAATGGGACAGGAACTGGGCTTTAAAAGCCAGTGATTGGACCAGAACCATCAGTAAAAGCCAATTGAGGGGGCAGGAGAATGCTAGGAATGTGATTGGAGTGACTAGGGGGTCCAGAGGCCAATCATTAGTGAATACGCCCCCAAGTATATAAGATAGCCCCGCCAAATCTATAGCATGTTAATACAGGGATGTGGACTAGAGTGTGGAAGCAGTTCTTTTACTTCTGCTCTCAAAGTGTCATTTAGCAATTATTAGTGTGAGGAAAGGGATATCTAGTGTAGTTAGGGTACTATTTTCCACTATAGTTAGATTTAATAATCTAGTTTCTGTAGGGAAAGTGTTAAGTGTAAGGGTGACCGTAGTGTAGTGTAGGGTTAACTGACTCTGACTGCTATGGCAGGGTGACAAAACCCTTCCATGTCAGGGTGACCGCTATAGAGAAAAGATTGTTTCTCTTAGAACACTTATAGAACAGGATGGTGGCTTCACCCCTGTCACCCGGCTTTTTGTTGCAGGCGTTTTATTGGGCTTTTTTGAGGACATGTTTGGAGTCAGGCATGACACCTGAACTTCTGTGTAGGGGTATATATGCACACACACATGTATGTATATATACACATACACATATATAGGTGTGAAAGTAGCAGAAACCTATGCTTGCGCTAATGAAATTATTAACAGGCATAGGTCTTCGCTCCTATAACATCTATATGTGTGTATGTGTATAAATACATATAAGTGTGTGTGTATATATACCCCTATACAGAATTTCAGATGTTTTGCCTGCCTCCAAAGACCCCCAAAAAATGCCCAAAAAAAAAAACGCCTGCAAAAAGACACCTGGGCTTTTTTGTAGCAGGCGTTTTTTTTGGGCATTTTTTGGGCGTCTTTGGAGGCAGGCATAACATCAGAACTTCTGTGTAGGGGTATATATACACACACACACATGTATGTATATATACACATACACATATATAGGTGTGAAAGTAGCAGAACACTATGCTTGCACTAATGAAATAATTAACAGGCATAGGTCTCCGCTCCTATAACACCTATATGTGTGTATGTGTATAAATACATACAAGTGTGTGTGTATATATACCCCTGTACAGAATTTCAGATGTTTTGCCTGCCTCCAAGGACCCCCAAAAAATGCCCAAAAAAAAAAAACGCCTGCAAAAAGACACCTGGGCGTTTTTGTAGAAGGCGTTTTTTTGGGCATTTTTTGGGCGTCTTTGGAGGCAGGCATAACATCAGAACTTCTGTGTAGGGGTATATATACACACACACATGTATGTATGTATATATACACATATACATATATAGGTGTGAAAGTAGCAGAAACCTATGCTTGCGCTAATGAAATAATTAACAGGCATAGGTCTCCGCTCCTATAACACCTATATGTGTGTATGTGTATAAATACATATAAGTGTGTGTGTATATATACCCCTATACAGAATTTCAGATGTTTTGCCTACCTCCAAAGACCCCCAAAAAATGCTAAAAAAAAAACGCCTGCAAAAAGACACCTGGGCGTTTTTGTAGCAGGCGTTTTTTTGGGCATTTTTTGGGTCTTTGGAGGCAGGCATAACATCTGAACTTCTGTATAGGGGTATATATACACACACACTTATATGTATTTATACACATACACATATATAGGTGTGAAAGGAGCGGAGACATATGCCTGTTAATTATTTCATTAGCGCAAGCATAGGTTTCTGCTAATTTCACACCTATATATGTGTATGTGTATATATACATACATGTGTGTGTGTGTATATATACCCCTACACAGAAGTTCTGATGTTATGCCTGCCTCCAAAGACACCCAAAAAATGCCCAAAAAAACGCCTGCTACAAAAACGCCCAGGTGTCTTTTTGCGGGCATTTTTTTTGGGCATTTTTTGGGGGTCTTTGGAGGCAGGCAAAATATCTGAAATTCTGTATAGGTGTATATATATATACACACACACTTGTATGTATTTATACACATACACATATATAGGTGTGATAGGAGCGGAGACATATGCCTGTTAATTATTTCATTAGCGCAAACATAGGTTTCTGCTACTTTCACACCTATATATGTGTATGTGTATATATACATACATGTGTGTGTGTATATATACCCCTACACAGAAGTTCAGATGTCATGCCTGACTCCAAACATGTCCTCAAAAAAGCCCAATAAAACACCTGCAACAAAAAGCCGGGTGACAGGGGCGAAGCCACCATCATGTTCTATATTAATTCTAATACAAACAAACTTTTTTTTTTCTGGTTCTGGACATGCTACAGAGCTGAAACGTCACTGGTACACTTTTTAGACCCCCCAGACACTAAATCCAAAGAAATCTTTTTTTTTCAATAATTTTTTCAATAATTGGCTCTCTATCAAAAATGACAATTTTTAAGAACTTTTTTTAGTGTGATTAATAGTCCCTGGGGCATGACCCAGAACCCTAGGCACTTTTTAGGGGCATTTATTGGGTTTTAGGGCTTCAAAATGGTGTTTTTTGATTACCATTGATTTCAATGGGGTTCTGAAATCCGGGCCAAACTTTCTGCAAGTTCGGGTGTTCTGATCGAACCGAACTTTTGAAAAGTTCGATCATCCCTACTCTGCAGCAGTGTGACTGATTTTGCACTCAGGAGCTTTAGTAAATAAACCCCATAGTGTCTCTAAGCACTTTAGAATGTTCCACAATAGGCCCCCTAGACGCCTCAAATTTTGGGGCATAGAATAGGTAAAAAGCACTTGAGAGGTGAAAACTTCATTAGACAATTAAGCCGCAGGGAGTCTTTTTGGATATATTAGTCCAAGGTCTCAACCTCTGCAGGCCTAAATGTTGAATTTGATTTAAATTGCCTTATTTCTGATAGGTAGTTTTTATACAATTTATTATATAAATATTTATTATATAAAATATTTTATTCATTTTTTTAATTGCTGATTGTATGTAAATATTGGTGTTAGGTATTTTTGTAAAAGATGGCCGCAGAGTGATAGGCTTTAAATAAATGTATATATTTCATAATATTTTAATATATGACAAGTTGGCAGGTCTGATTATGTCATGATTTACAGGGGCGGAGTTTTGTTGCCATGGGAAAGGAAAATGCGTTTTAACAAATGTATAATATCTCGAGGTCCAGAGGACTCCTTTTAATATGCGATAATCTGGCTGTGCCATACAGGTCTATGGTGGAGGCACTACACGGATTGAGACACTCAGGTTTTTGCTTTGATGCGCATCTTTTCACCATTTGGGATCTGTGTCCCATATTTTTATGAACTTTCATCCAGCTTCATTTTTATGTTCATATTATATGCATGAAGTGTGTTGGTTATTCTTGCGCAGCACTAATCTATTGTTTGCTATGCTTTCTGCCTCCTTATAAAACCTTCTTTGAGCTCCCAAATATCAAATTTTTTCTCTTATTTTTGTTTGCTTGGAAAGCGCAGTGCACATTGTGGTCATATGTGCACTGCGTACACTGCTCTATGTACACTATAGATCTAACAGGAAGTTGGTTCACAGCAGCAAAAAAAATGGAGAAAAAAAGGAGGAGTTTGAGAGCAATAAAATGGAAAATTGTATCAGAAACTTACCATAATTATTCCAATCCTGATGCCAATCCATAGCAGCATACATATGATATAGCCCCACCCTATATCCACCCACAGGACCTGTTTAAATCTATAGAAGCCTGACTGTAAGCAACCTCCCCCATTCTTTGTATAAAGAACAATGATCAGAGGGAGGGTTCGTATGCTGCCATGGATTGATGTCAGGAAAATTATGGTAAGTATTTGATACAATTTTCCATTTTCCTGACGCCAACATGGCAGCATACATATTAGAAATAGCTGGCTATACTGGGAGGGCTAAAATGTATATAGCAGGATTCCCAGCCATTTTGCTGGATGTGGGTACGCCAGGGTTACCGCTAGCAACAACAGCACATTTAAGCATGCTCTCCAAGTGTGAGCACTGAGACAAGAAACAGTCCAGCATCTTTGGGGTTTGTATTTATTTAGGAACTTGGATGGGAGAAGGGAATGAGTGGGATACTCCTCTGGCTCAACTATTCACAATGTAATGGGACAACTGAGAAAAATGCCTCTTGACGCTGACTTGATGTCGGCTGAAAGCCGATCAACGCCGGTAGGCGCTTGTTAACGCTGACTTGCGGTCTGTTAACATTTAACTGACTTTGACACTCCCCGGTGACACAAAGTCCTTTGTACTGCTCCCTTTAGCTCTCCTGGCTGCTTCTAACTCTTCAGGGCCCGCACCAGCACCCTCTTTACAGACTTCTCTTCAGGGCTTAGACTCTGGCACCCCCTTTCTAAGCCTCCTCTACTGGCTAGCTGGCTCCTGAATTTCTCTGACCTTCCGGAGTGTCCCCCTGTCCTAGGCAGACCCCTGGGCAGTTTTCAGTACTCATGACACTGCTTTCCTGGAAACGTCCGCCCCAACAACTCCACTTGGTGCACAGCACACTGGATTCCTTTCTGCAGTTCAGCTCAACCTGCTGTCCTCTAGGCTGACTGCCGAGGACACCTTCCTCACGCTGACAGGAGGAGAGACAGCCATCACCCTCCCCCTGGGACTTTGCTTCACACCAAAGACGCTCTGTCATGTGCTCCCCTCAGACTTACTCCCAGGATGCATTGCAGCATATTCTGCCCTCTGGGATAGTGCTATTGGTCAGGTTTCCCCCATTGGACACAGTGGGGTGACTCCCCAAGCTCAACAGGCACACCTGGGAACACATGACAGCCTAGCTGAACAATCAAGGCCCCCCTGATAAGCAGACAGGGCCACCCATATACTTTTCCTAGCACCTACCTAGGAGGGTGCTACATGTATATTCAAACTTTATTACAATAGACATAGAAGCCTGGACCGTCATTTTGTTGAAGTCCATTGATGTACAAGCCCCTGGATTTTCCCTGTAGTGCCGTAGGCAAGTGCACCGTGCCAACCAGCCTGCTGCTTTGCAGAGGTCCCTATAGGCAAATGCCCATATTTAAAGATGTCAAAATTGACTTAGCTGAATGAGCCTGTATCACTTCTGGAGGCTTTTGCCTGGCCGCACTGTAAGCTTTACCTTGACTCTCCAAGATGACAAGATTTTGCTGTAAGTTCCTCCTCCAAACTTGCCTGTTGAAAGCACAAACAGCCTTCTGGAGGATTTTACCTGGTAAGCTGCTTAAAAGTAGGCATTTTAGACACACTGATACATCCAGTGTAGGTTAGGCACACTTGTATAAAGTACTCGAAACCCATACTTGAGTAAAAGTACAAGTGCTCGATCAAAAAGTGACTTGAGTAGAAGTGGAAGTGCTCTATCAAAAAGTGACTTAAGTAGAAGTACTAAAGTATTCAACATTTTTGTACTTAAGTATTGCAAGTAGTTTTTTTTTTTAATTTTGCTACTCAAGTACTAAAAGTAAAAGTACCAGTAGTTTTTTTTTTTTTTTAAAATTGCTACTCAAGTACTGAAAGTAAAAGTACAAGTACTGTGTTATGTAGTTATTAAAAAAAAGAAGTCAAAAGTTTGAACATCATATTGTTTTTTACTATTTCAAATGATTAACCTAAAGGACAATCACAATTCCTTTGGCTGTAACTTTTTGTAAACAAAAACAGATAAAGTATGTCTCTCCCTTCCCCCTTTAAAGCATCCCATCCTTTTTTTTTCTCCACCACTTATTGGTGCGCAAAATCATATATAAACCAATGTGATATACAACAATATATTCCAATAATGAAAAAAAAGGAAGAGTGTATGAAATCAAAGTCAATAAAAAGTCCATATATATAATGCCATAATGCCATAATACCATATATATATGTTACAAAACAAGATAAATATATATTCAAAGGTGCAGGAATCAAACAGGTGCTATTCCAAATAATAGGTGCAGACCCCCACCACCTTGTGGATTTCCCCCTTACCCAGCGGATGAAGGTAAGTGCAAAATAATATCCAAACAGACTCTTCCAGTGAAACAAAACTGCAAAACCTGTGCTCTCAGCTTCCAGTGAAAAAAGCAAAATCAGCCTCTTACCAGAAAAAAGGTCTATGTACGCTTGTGAATCTCCTTGGTTGGGAGGTTCTATTTCCCCTTAACAGCAGATATGTAGACCATTTTATTTATACATACAGTAGCATTTATTTTCGTATGCGCTGATTTACACATGACATTATACACATTTTTAGAACTTCATGAAACCTGCCATCTACTGTTCTGGCAGTGGTCATTTTTATAATTGTAACGAGTAACTATGCAGCACAAAAAAAATATCGGAGTAGAAGTATTGAAATCATCAAAAAAAATGTAGTGAAGTAAAAGTGGAAGTAGGAGGAAAAAATTCTACTCCAGGAAAGTACAGATACCGCCTTTCGGTACTTAAGTACAGTAGTGAAGTAGTTCTACTTAGTTACTTTACATCTTTGAGGCTAGGTACTATCACTGCTGGAAAGGATGGAACCGCCACTTTATAAGATGAAAACAGAAACCGCCTTTGTCCGGAAGAAATAAGATGTAGGACTCTGTAGCTCCAAGTGTTTGCAGAGCCGATACTTTGCCCCTTGAAGTTATCGCCTGAGGTTATCGAGGGACACTGCCTCTCGAGTGATATCCCACTGAGGACTGCTTTCTGATGATGCAACATGAGTCCTGGCAAGAAAACCAAGACCAGAAGAAAAACCTACAGGGGAACATTATCCCTGTACCCAAACGAAATTGATGTCCTTTTTTCCCCACAAACAGAGCTTTCTTTTGGTGGTATTTGATCACCTGTGCGATTTCTTTTTTTTTTTTTTTGCGCTATAAACAAAAAAAGAGCGACAATTTTGAAAAAATAACAATATTTTTCACATTTTTTTATATGAAATTCTCAAAAAAAATGTAAAAACCAATTTTTTTAACATTTTAGGCAAATTTGTTTTCTGCTACATATTTCTGGTAAAAAAAATTGCAAAAAGAGTATTTTGATTGGCTTGCGCAAAAGTTATTGCGTTTACTAACTACGGCAAAGATTTATGTAATTTTTATTGTTTTTTTTTTTTTTTACTAGTAATGGCGGCAATCTGCAATTTTTTTTTTTTTTGCGGGACTGCGACATTGCGGCAGACAGATCCGACCCCTAACTGACATTTTTTACACTTTTGGGGGTACCAGTGACATTACTACAGTAATCAGTGCTAAAAATATGCACTGTTACTGTAAAAATGACACTGGCAGGGAAGGGGTTAACTGTGTAGGGGTGTGATTCTAACTGTGGAGGGGTGTGGCTTGTGAAGTAATCACAGAGACATGCGATCCTATATAGCAGGATCACATAGCCTCTGTGATCACTTCAGAGAGAATGACAGCCGTCTGTCCTTCTCTCTCTGCTGCGGGAGATCGCGAGTGGCCGGCGGCCATCGGAGCCAGCGGTCACATGCGCTAGCTCCCCAGCTAACAAGCGGAGGTGGGAGCACGCCGGGGGCTGCGCACGTTCGCCCCCTACAGCCTCCTGAGCGAGCGACATAGTACTACGTCACTTTGCCCAGGAGCACCTGCCTTACGCAGTAAAACTGCGGTGGGCGGGGCTAATGAATGACTGGACCCAAGAGGCACTCAAAACCTGCTTAGCCTCTTCAAGGAGGACGATTGACCCTCTTCTACCTCTGTTGTAGCAAGGTGTAAGGCAGGGGTGAATGGCTTGGATAAAGGTGCCCTCAGAGCCAGGAACAAAGTTGGCTGTAATGGGCTTGGGGCCTCCTTGGTTACAAGGGCTTATTGTGATGCCCTGAACTCATCTGCATTGCTGTGTCCTTGAAATTGCGCCCGGAGTCCGCTGGCATAAGTGATTGGAGAACTCAGTTAGAAACTCACTAACTACTTGCCCATGAATGACCATGACTTACTGTTGGCTTACAGCATTCTTTGTCATTGGAGAGGTCTCGGGCGGCAATATCCACAGACATTTTAGTCTGGTAATAGCTTCACGCTGCAGGCCCAGCGCTTCTTACCCTTTTGTCGCTATTCACACTCAGGTGAGGACACTCACTGGTAACTTTCTGCACCTCCTGGGCAAAACCTGCAAGGATGGATGAGCTGCTGTTCACACTGGACTTGTCATGACATGGCAACTCTCTTTTAGCTTGACCTTATGCAAGAGTGGGCTAAGTTGCATCAAAAGACGAAGGCCACACTCCTGGAAAGGCACTCTTTTTTCCTCTTCTTACTTACTAGACTGATGGTCCGTAAGTAAGCACATGAAGGTCTTTGCTGTGTGGCAGAAAGTTGCTTTTGGAGCAAGGATGTCAGCACTCCGCAGAAAAAAAAGAAGCAGACTCATACAAAGAAGCAAACCGATTATAGACATGTGCCTGAATCACCTCCCACCCCTCCCCCATTCACCTGCAACATAAGAAAGGGAAAACAGAAGATGTTTCCACTGCAAAAACCACCTTATGCATGCGTGAGCCTGTACATGCCATAGCAAAGATGGCTGCCACACAAGGCCCTCTGCACAGTGCATGCTTGGATGCCATAACCAGCCCTGAGACCGGAAACAGCCCCAAAACCTGGACCAGATGTGAAAGGAAATTCTGACCCCATCTAATGAAATGTGTGCAGTATTTGTTGTGAATTATGAACTGAAATCTCTGCAGTGAACTTGTGTCTTTGTTTTGTGATCCTAAACACATTTCACCATTAATAGTGCATAGGGTCATTGGTTGAATTTAGGTGGAAAAATGACAAGGACAGATCTAATCTTGTGGTGTGTAGGCAGCACAGAACAACAATCAGAGGAAGATCTGCAATCAAATTTTAAGACTAAGGCCCCTTTCACACAGGGAGTCCGTTGTGCGGACTCCGTTTTTCTCAGCGGGGGATCGATTCACCGTTCCCCCGCTGAGCAGGCGGATGGCAGCTGTGTCTCCATGCTATGTGCGGAGACACAGTTCTCAGGTCCCGCTGTTCTCTATGAGGGAATCGGATGGGAACGGACCGTCTGTCCGTTCTCATCCGATCCGATCTGCTGGACGGATGGCAAATAGTGTTTCCATCCGTCCAGATTTATCGGATCGGATGTTAGTGAATATGTCTCCCCTGACATCCGATGCCCCGTAGAGATACATGAGGCATCCGTTCAGACCCGCCAAAAAAATGGGACAGGCGGATCTGAACGGTCCGCCTGTGTGAAAGGGGCCTTATGAAGTTAGAGGCAAGGGAGGAAAACAAAAAGGGATAGCACATACAGTACCTTTTAGAAAAAATAAACCAGCATCAGGATTTGGACACATGCATGATGGACTCCAGCAAACAATCAACAGCACAGGTTTGTAGAGAAACACATGCATGATGGACTCCAGCAAACAATCAACAGCACAGGTTTGTAGAGAAACACATGCATGATGGACTCCAGCAGCCAAACACCATCTCAGGTGCACCACATGAGGTTCTGTTGTCTCTGGTTAGAGACCTCCTCAGCCCCAAAAGACCACCAGAAGGCAGGGCCGTTTGAAGGAATTTGGGGGCCCCAAGCAAAATGGATATGGAGGCCCTCCTGACCCCCCGCACACACGCAAAGCCTACAGTGACAGATCGGTCAGTGTCAGCTAGTCAGTTAGTGTACCCCCCAGCCAGTGTCAACTAGAGTCAGATTGCCCACCATACTATTACATTCCCACTATACATTGCTGATCATCGCCATTACTAGTATAAAAAGAAAAAAAAATGTCATTATATATAATCAGATGCTATAACTTTCATGCAAAATAAAGTCCAGTATCTATATCAGATGCTATAACTTTCACGCAAATTAAATAATATACACGTTTTGGGATTTTTTGTTTTTAGCAAAGACATGCAGCAGGATACATTTTAGCCTAAATTCATGAAGAAATTACATTTTTTTTTATTTTTATGGGACATGTTTTTAAATAAAACATATGTCTTTTTTAAAAATTTCTGTTTAAATAAAACCCAGTGGTGATCAAATACCACCAAAAAAAAGCTCTATTTATGTGAAAATAATAGTAAAAATTTCATTTGCATACAGTGTTGCATGACCATTGCAATTGCCAGTTAAAGTAACACAGTGCCAAATAGCAAACAATGCTCTGGTCATGAAGGGGGGTAAAATATTCCGGAGGTCAAGTGGTTGATAAAATTATGTTTTTAGGTTTATTACCGATTTAATATCCCATTCATTTATTATGTTGCCACCTGTCTTTTTACCACCAAACTCAAATCCTTATTTTGAGGAAGACATGCTGGTATCTTTAAGTTGGATACACACTATACAATTTTCTTCCTTTAGATTTACCAAAACCATATAATATGAGGTCAAACCTAAACACTTTCAATTTGTATGCAATCAGGCAGGCCCTTGCACTACATAGTTGAAGGTAAATCTAACAACAAAGTTGTATAGTGTGTATCCAGCCTTAAGCCTCGTACACACGCAACGAATTTCCGCCGACCGGTCGTCCGTCTTTTGTCCAGAGTGCTTGTCTGTTGGTTGGAATGTGCTCTAGACTGCACACTAATTTTCCTGTACGACAGAATTCTATTTTAGAAGTGATGTCATGTGTTGGATTGCTTTCTATGTGTTCTTTCGTCTCTGAGCATGCCTAGTCTTGCTCATAAGATTTTTCCCCGTCTAAATCTCTACTAATGATACGAAAATCGGACGTGTGTTGACGGAGGACAAACATTTTAATGCCTGCACATCAGGATTTTTTCAGTCGGAGTCAGCTGTCGAAAGCACCATATTAACAAGCCGAAAATCGCCAGATCGGTCCTCGGACGAAATTTCCCGGCCAAATTTCTTATCGTGTGTACGGGGCTTTAGTCCTGGAGAACACAGTGCACATCCATCCATGAATGAGCCCTCCCTTTACCCATTTCCTATCATTAGAGGAATTAGCTCTCAGCTGATGTTAATGGACATTTGCTGCATGTATTGCTGTAGACAGGCCAAATGCATACAGACTAATATTATTATCACTGGTGATTTTATTTCTGATCGAAGTCCTCCTTTAATGGTGCTCAGTAAGCTGTAGAATTATATAAAGCAGATGTATTTGGCTTATTTAAAACAAATATAACTGGTTGCATACATCTATTTTATGTTATATAAACCTTGTCTGTAGTAAAGGGAAAATGTGATCATGATCTTGCTGAAAAGCACTAGTATCCCAATGTGATTTCCTGGGAAGATAGAGTTACACTGATCTCCAGGTCTCTTGAACCTCCTCCTTCAATCAGGCACTCCCTGCAGGACCTTGATCTCAGCAAGAAACCAATGTTCTGTTTTATCACACATTCTTACACATTCAGAGCGTGGATCTTAAGGCTACGACATAAAACTCATAAAAGGTAAGGGTTATTGGTGGACAGCGTTCTAAAGCCTATTCATGTTACAGAGACAGGGGCTGATTTACTAAAGGCAATGGACTGTTCACTTTGCAAGGGGAGTTGCACTTTGCCAGGAAATTTTCTTTAGAGCTTAATGAATGCAGTTACTTCCATCATCCAATTACGTGCAAGCAAACCTGCGACATTTTTCCTGGCACATGAGTGAGAATTTTTCTCAAAACGAAATGTCACCACGTTCACTAAACCCGTTATAGTCTATTTGCCTTTAGGTTTACCAATAGGGTTAAATAGGAAACAAAAGACACGTGTGCATACTAAAATGCATAGATGTGTATTTTTAATCTGAAGTTAAATTCTATTTTAGTGGCAAAAGATGTATGCCATATCACAAAGTGGTCAATTGCTGCTGTAATTAACAGATATACACATATCTTTCTATCTACTTACTCCTTTTCATCATACTTCCATTGCAGAGCAAAGCCTAAATAATATATAAAGCATTTAGATAACCTTGAAAAAAATGTCCAATGAAGCCAAGCCATGGTGCCATTCTGTTTCAGTGTACAGAAAAGAATTTATGAGTGTGGCACGTTAAGCTATTCTGTGTCATTACGCCTGAGTTAAATATGGAAGGATGTGTTTCACCTAATATGTAATACACATTAATCAACCCAGTCTTTGATTTTATTACTTATTTATCATCTACAGTCTCCATTTCTAAAGTGTGCCAAGCTCCTGGCTTCACATTTAAAAGATTGCTTATTGCTAGCACATTTCAATGCAGGATTAATCTATCTTTTGGTTTCTCTTGTGATTCCTAAAGTCTTAAACTTATTTAAAATGCTTACAGGTGATTTAAAGTGTACCAGTCTTTCAACACTATTCATAAATCGATAGAGCATATGACAGTATGACAAAATCACATCATTATTTTGAGTGAAATATATCTATTTCTTTTCATTAAAAAAGGAAACCCCCAAATGTCCTCATTTAAAGCCTAACATGGTCTTTGCCAGGCAGGTGCACTGCGGTTGTTCTATGTCATTAGAGACTACAGAGAACTTATTGTTTTCATTAAGGCCCCTTTCACATGGGTGGTGCGCCTGATGGATTCCGTTTCGCTCAGCGGGGATCGATCCGCCGATCCCCGCTGAGCAGGCGGATGACAGCCATGTCTCCGTTTACTTTGCAGAGACACAGCTGTCAGATCCCCGCTCTCCTCTACGGGAGATCGGATGAGAATGGGCAGGCGGTCCATTCTCATCCGATCTCCCCATAGAGGACAGCAGGGATCTGACAGCTTTGTGTGTGCACACACAGAGCGGAGATGGAGCTGTCATCCGTCTGCTCAGTGGGGATCGGCGGATCGATCCCCCGCTGAGCAGAACGGACCTCTTCGGACGGCACACCATGTGAGAGGACCCTAACACACACTGATAGAAATGTTTTTGACTGCTTTCAGATGTAAGTTTAAAATAATTTAAAGTGGTTGTAAAGCCTTAGGGTTCTTTTTTTTTTTACCCTAACGCTGCAAGTGTCCCCCCCCCCCATACTTACCTGAGCCCAATCTCGATCTAGTGATGTGCACAAGAGCAGCGGCTCTCCAGACTCTGTCCCTCCTCACTGCACAGATTGATAGCAGCCATTGGCTCCTGTTGCTGTAACGAGGGAGTGTGAGGTGGAGCTGAGCTGCCCTGTCTGTGTCAATGGACGCAGACAAGGCAGATTGTGAGTGAGCCCATACGAGAGCCCCCATAGGAAGCAACTTTCTATGGGGGCACTCACCGAAGAGGAGGAGCTAGGAGAGCCAGTGGGAAACCCCAGAAGATGAGGAACAGGGCTGTTCTGGGCAATAACATTGCACAGAGTAGGTAAGCATGATATGTTTGTTATCTATACTAGAACTATATTTCCCTTTACATTTCTATTTTAATTTTAGGAATGTATGCGTAAACCCCAATCATGACCTTCTGTTATTTGATCCCTTTTGGTCTGTTAACTATTGAAAGCATTTTGGGATATCTGTTCGATCAGTGTATAAAATACCTGTTGATTCTGCCAGAAATCCAGTCTGGCCTTGTGCCCTGTGCACAATCTAATGTCAAACAATGATATCAGTGAGTTAGAACAAGAGACTATCTCACCCTATGTGATATGGTGTAGTAGAGTTTAAAGTTTTTTTTTTTTTACCCCCAAATGGGTTAAAAGTAAGTGGTATCATAAAAAAATAGTAAAAACGACTGGCTGGCGGTCAGCTAACAAGCTGCACGTCCTCTCTGCAGAGTGGCGAGCGGAGCTTCCGGATTGTGTTCCACCTGGCGTGACGTTGTTACGCTATGCGTTCCAATCCTACGTGTTTCGTCACTTCCTGTGACGTCTTCAGAGATCATCTGCAGATCACGTGCAGCTTGTTAGCTGACCGCCGGCCAGTCGTTTTTACTATTTGTTTTATGATACCACTTGCTTTTAACCCATTTGGGGATAATAACTTTAAACTCTACTACAACATCTGGAGCTTTTCCTTTTCCCACATATATTTGACTTACACCTCGGCGTGAGGAGGAGCTCTACACCAATCCACAGGAGATTTAAAGGGGAACCCATCCCGGCCTGGGGGGCCAACTAAGCATGAGTGGTCCTAATGCCATATGGTAGATAGTATTCATTGAATCTGGTAAGTCATTTAATTTACCCACACCATGGTGAAAAAAGCCGATGTCACAAGAATTTATGGATATCCACTTTTGAGCACCTGCACCTTGAATCTACTGGATAAGCACATTTGCACAAGGACTTTTATTATTTGAATTATTTGAACTGTTTTGGCACAGCAGTCACATATTTGGACTCAATTGTTTTACATTGTATACTTATCACGTGCACTTTCATTAATTTATCAATATTTAGTGATTATTTTGTATTGCGATTTAATTTTTTAATTATTTATGCAATTAGGTCACTTACTGCATCTATATATTGGTCATTTATAAGAATTTGATATATACTTGAACCACTATTGTTTACACGCTAGGGGTATATTCAGCAAGCGCTGTAGCTGGCCTTACTATTAAGGCTATCATTATGTCCCACTGTTGTTGACAGTGGGGGGAATACAACTTCAAAGGCAAGATAAAAGCAAGCAAAAGGAGTTTGGAGACCAGTGCTCTAGAAGCGTGAAATCATTGTAGTAGACACTGCTATTTCAGTGATCTCCACTAGCTTCCGGGTTCCACAACAAGTGGCTGCCCTGCTGCATTATGATTACAGGAATGTCATGGGTGCCACTCAAAGACCTCTTTGCATTTACTCAATGAATCCAAAGCATTCCCTGACTGGATGAGGTAGAGAGGTAGGGCAGTGATGCCACTATCTCCTCCTCATCCAATCAGAGAACACTTTGCATTTATTGAAAAAAATACCCAAGCATTCTTTGAATGGTGCCCACCTCGAGCAGCAGACCTCATGTGTTCACAATGTATCAGAATATCCACTTGGCACAGGACCTGGGTCCTAGTGTAGATCATTGAAGTAGCAGTAATTTCCAGATTCTCAAAAGATCCCACAAGTATGGTATATGCAAGTTACATTGGTCCAACCTGGACCAATGTAACTAAGTAAAAAATGCTATACCTGGATTTCTTTTCAAACAGCCCTTACCATTCACAGCTACTAGTTGTGCATGCCAGCACACCATACATGAATTAGTGCTTTGTGGTGCAATTCATTTTTAATGGCATTTGAATGCACTAAGTCAACGTCACATGCATTGTAGTACATGACAGTGCACTACTGTGTGTTGGGGATACTGTGTTAGGTACAAATAATGCTTGTCTGTTTATTGTACAAATAATGCTTGTCTGTTTATTGTGCTGTTTTAGAGTGTCAGTAGTTAATTCAGATGAAAGGGCAGGCTCAAAAATTATTATTAACATGCGTGCATAAACACACAGCAATACCCCACCAGCTAAAATAAAATAACATGCTTAATCTGTAGTATGAATGTAAACTAATTGTTCCTCTTCCTATAACAGTAAATAGGGCCACTAATCATGGATTCCCAGGATGAAGTTCCATTTCACATTGTCAGCCCACTGAAGGAAAGCTCTGCATTGTCTAGGAGGGCTGGAACCCGGGTTCTCATAAAACTGGAGAACATACAGCCAATGGGCTCCTTCAAGATACGAGGTATAGGACACTTTTGTCAAAAGGTAAAGTAGCAAGATGTTTTTCATGATCATTTATTATGGTTGTCTGCCTTTTTGGAGAGTTCCTTCTTTAAAAAAAAGTTCAGATTGTGGGAAGACCTCTTTTTTTGGGGGAGCCAATTAAGCCATTCACATATTTGTAGGAAAGCAGTACGTAGCACCTGAAAGACAAATAGGCCACAATCCCATGTGCGTGTTCTGTTTTTTTGCATTTTCTTTGCGTGACAGCATATGGAAGCACATTCACTTGAATGAGCTGCCCTGCACAGTACAAATGTACCAAAGTAACACTTGTACTCATTTCTGGCAGTGATCCTTGCGTGCTTATGCAATGCAACTGCTACCTGCGTTTTTGGGGTGCCATTAAGAATTGATGGCACCACAAGCACAATGGCCATCTTGTCACATTGTTTGTGCATTTCTAGGAATGCACACAGAAACACACATTTCTGTATGCATTCCTGGAAAGTAAAGGTGTGAATGGGGCCTTAAACTTTAACTGCATGTTTTTTAAAAATGTAACTTTTGTACTTGGTCTAGCACCCATTGAAAAAATATGAGTATGATATACAGTTGTATTACCTTTTCTGGAGAAAAGTTGGGTGTCCTGCAATATCGCCTGCAGCCTCCTGGTTCTGAGTACATCCCACTCCCACATCCCATTACTGCTTCCAGGGTTTTTCCAGATTGGAGGGTATTTATAGTAGCTAGTATTATGTTGTTAGGTGAAAGTAGGGAAAAATGTATACGATTAAGGCAATCTTCTGATTCTATAGTAGGGATTGTGGCCCGAGATATGTAAAGGGTTTGATAGTACTTGGTGAACAAATTGTTTAAAGGTTTCGGGTGAGTCAGGAGCAATCCTTCCAATTTCTGGGCATATTAATGCAGGGGCTTTGGTCTCTTGCAAATCATGCAAGGGAGCAGCCAAAATTTTCCCCTTGTTTGAAAATATGTTGGGACTAATGTATTTATTAGGTGGTGGACTGTAGATCTCTATGTACCTTGACATTATGAGATTGGATAAGTGATGTGTCAAATTTGCTTTTGAGTATTCAACATGTTTCTTAGTTTCCCTTCATACTTTACCTATAGTAGATTGATTTTGCCCTTGAATGAATGTCTTAGAAACACACCACAGGAAGTAGTGTTATCATTGGTGGCCCATACTCCAAAAAGTGCAGCAAGGATCTGGGGCTCTATCTTGAGGTCTGATATCCAATATCTTGAGGTCGTGATTAGTTGGAGTTGCAAGGGGGCATGATCCAAGATTCCCTATGCAAGTATTTGTTTGGAATGTACCCTATATAGCAGTGTATTGGATGCATAAAGAAGAGTTATTTTAGACATTGGAGGGGATTTACTAAAACTGAAGCTCACAGAATGTTGTGCAACTGTGCATGGTAACCAATCAGCTTCTAACTTGAGCTTCAATTAAATTGATTCTAAAGTCTATTTTTTTTTTTTGGTTAAAAATAACGAACATGTTGTACTTACCTGCTCTGTGCGGTAGTTTTGCACAGAGCAGGCCAGATCCTCCTCTTCTCGGGTCCCTGGTCGACGCTCCTGGCCCCTCCCTCCAGCCGAGTGCTCCACCAGTAAGGAGCTTTGTATGGGGGCACCCGAGCCAAGCCGTTGCTCTGTGTTCCCACCCCTGTCTCTCCTCATTGGCTCACTGACTTTGATTGACAGCAGTTGGAGCCAATGGCAGCTGCTGCTGTCTCTCAGCCAATCAGGAGGGAGAGTCCCACACACCTGAGTCTCTTGTGCAACATCACTGAATCAAGATGGGGCTCAGATATGTATTAGGGGGGCTGCTGCACACAGAAGGTTTTTTATTTTAATGCATATAATGCATTAGGATACAAAATCCTTCTGCCTTCAGAACCCCTTTAAGCTTTGACAATAAAACCTAAAAGCTGATTGGTTTCTATGCACAGCTGCGGGAGATTCTGTGTGCACTGGTTTTAGTAAATTCCCCCCCCCCCCCTGTTTTATGAGATGCAGAATTTTCTACCACTAGTGTTTTTCCACAGATAGATGTTAGGAAGCTGGCAAGTTTTTGCCCATATTGGGACAGAACCTTTTGGAATTAGATTGTATGCATGTACCAGTTCCCAACAGGCACACAAATATGGGACAAGCACCGAATTCTAAAGAGTGCCAGAGAAGGAAGGGAGGGGGAGTCAAGAGAACACCTCAGAAAAACTGTCTACCTCCAATAGAGGAATTGGTGGTGGTGGGGGAGTTATGATGCAGTGCAGCAGTGTAGGTCCAACATAAGCTATTTAAATAATGTGTCCCCCAAACCAAATAAAGCAGAAGGAAGTACAATACTGGAGAGTTAGTACCTGCATCCTGAAGTATTTTTAGCAATGTAGAAACTTTAATCTTAATTTGGTAGAAAAAAAGCATATTATACTTAACGCCCTGATGACGTTGAATGATCTACAAAGCTTGTGTGTTTCCACTGAAAAGTCCAGGAACAGCAGTTTAGAATTTCCCTGTCTCTAGATGGGCCTGGTTTTGCTGGCATTTGGTGTACACTGTACACTGTGCCTCTAGTACAGACTGTAGGAAAAGCATTGAGGAAGAGTTTCAGCATGTAAAAGTTGTTTTTGCATCAATGCATTTCTGGTTCTTGTCAAGGACCTATCTGGGGAGTCCAATATCAGTTTAAAGATTGACTATTTTAGATGCCAAAGCCATTTGTCAACATATAACGACCAACTTGATAGATTTAGGATTAGGTTAGTCAGAGGCATCCATGCTCTGATCCTTCTATGGGTGGTCATACTGGATAGAGATGAGGTCAGTGTTCCTGCCATTTTATCCAGGGAGGGAGTTTGCCAATGATGCAAACAGGTTTGTTTCCCCCTAGTATTCTTTAGGGTGTCACACCAGAGTGTATGACTATTTAGGATGTGTTTTTAGTGTCTGTAAGGTATGGAGAAGCAGATAAAAGTAGGTTAGGTAGCAAAGCTCCTGGCTTTTGCATCTACTCTCCTCACCATCTTGAACAGGTCCCCTGAAAACGACTGTTTAAATTATTTTGGGTGAATTTGTAAAAGCTGTCTCCAAGGTAAAGTAAATGCTAGACTGGTCCCCTCCATGGTGATCACAGTGTTGGATTTTAGGGGTATGAGGGGGTTTTCCCTCACCCTTGGTTTTTTTTTTCTTTTTCTTTCATAGGTAAGGGGGGGGAGGGGGTATTATAGCAGATATGGTATAACATGTTTTTTCTAGTTGAATACATTTAAGACTAGGAAGATGTTGATAACTGTATCTGTGTTGCCGGAATGTGCTTTTTTTTTTTCTCTCTTGGGTGATATTGTGTAACACATTGTTTGTAACTTCCAGCAACGATAAAATAAAAAAAAGATTTAAATTAAAAAAAAAAAAAAGTAAATGCCACTGAGACAGGTATATGAATGAAATGTCTATTGTAGAAATGTGCAGAACGGAAAAATTTGTTTAGTTTCAGATAAATTCTTTGTTACTTATTTCCTTAAGACGGAGGACCCCACACCGTTTAAAAAAAAGAAATAAAAAATGAATTGCCCCCATTTTTTTGTTTGCATCCAGCTGTTAGTGGGAAAAACCACTGACAGCTGAAGAGTCGTCAGTTGTTGAGGACGCGGCAGCTGGTTTCCTCTGCCCACTCCTTAACAACCAGCTATTTTTCGTACAGAATTTGGATCAGTTGATACATTTTTTTTGACCGATTTGAATTAGAATCATTCTGAAAATTGGTATTCGTTAGTAAACTAATAAACAAAATGTAACTAAATTAGTTACTATTGTTATTCAGAAATTCGGACACATCCGAATCTCTGATTAACCAAAAATTCATCCCAATTTAGAATTGGACCGAAACAAATTTCACATGTCTTGTGTATTATACTATGCATATGTAAGATGCACATACTCCATTTATGAGCATATTACACTTCTATGGGACACAGTATACAAGGTAAACACAAGGAGAAGCAGGCCCGGACTGGGACAAAAAATAGGCCCGGGCATTTTAGGCTGAGCAGCCCATTTTTTTTTTTTTTAAACAAAATGACCAATGATGAACAACTACCAGTTTCTCTGTTTTTTAGTTATATTTAACCTGCACACCCATGCGATCCGATTCTGCAAATCGCACTGTGTTTTGAAAACCGATTGCGGGGTGTCGTTAACCTAACATACACTCCGCAATCTGTTTGCATGGACGGGTTGCTATTTAGATGCAGTCCGCATTTGGTGTGAACCCAGGCTAAGAGATAACAGGTAATTTTAGGGTACATTAAAAATATATTACCCAATTTTTGGGTAAAATATAAAAGATAGGGGATAGGGATGACATCAGTAGTGGTGGTGGTGGGATAGGGATGACATCAGTAGTGGTGGTGGTGGGATAGGGATGACATCAGTAGCAGTGGTGGTAGGGATAAGGATGACATCAGTAGCAGTGGGAATAGGAATGACATCAGTGGCAGTGGTAGTGGGAATTGGGATGACATCAGTGGCAGTGGGGATTGGGATGACATCAGTGGCAGTGGTAGTGGGGATTGGGATGACATCAGTGGCAGTGGTGGTGGGGATAGGGGTGACATCAGTGGTGGTGGGGGATAGGGGTGACATCAGTGGCAGTGGTGGTGGAAATAGGGGTTACATCAGTGGTAGTGAGGATTGGGATATCAGTGGCAGTGGTGGTGGGGATAGGGGTGACATCAGTGGTGGTGGGGGATAGGGGGGACATCCGTGGCAGTGGTGGTGGGGATAGGGGTGACATCCGTGGCAGTGGTGGTGGGGATAGGGGTGACATCCGTGGCAGTGGTGGTGGGGATAGGGGTGACATCCGTGGTGGTGGTGGTGGGGATAGGGGTGACATCCGTGGTGGTGGGGATAGGGGTGACAGCAGTGGCAGTGGTGGTGGGGATAGGGGTTACATCAGTGGCAGTGGTGGTGGGGATAGGGGTGACATCAGTGGTGGTGGGGGATAGGGGTGACATCAGTGGCAGTGGTGGTGGGGATAGAGGTGACATCAGTGGCAGTGGTGGTGGGGATAGGGGTGACATCCGTGGTGGTGGGGATAGGGGTGACAACAGTGGCAGTGGTGGTGGGGATAGGGGTTACATCAGTGGCAGTGGGAATAAGAATGACATCAGTGGTAGTGGGGATTGGGATGACATCAGTGGCAGTGGTGGGGATAGGGGTGACATCAGTGGTGGTGGTGGTGGGGATAGCGATAACATCAGTGGTGGTGTTGAGGATAGGGATGATATCAGTGGGAATGATGAAGATAGGGGTGACATCAGTGGCAGTGGTGGTAAGGATAGGAATAACATCAGTGGCAGTGGTGGTGGGGATAGGAATGACAATGTCTGCCACTGATGTCATCCCTATGCTCATCACCACTGCCACTAATGTCACCCTTATCCCCACCGCTACTGATGTCATCCCTATCCCCCCCATCACCACTGCCTCATGGGAGGGGGGGAGAGATCAGACAGAGGGATGGCGGTGGGAGAGATGGGATCCGGCAGAGGTATGGCGGTGGGAGAGATGGGATCAGGCAGAGGTATGGCGGTGGGAGGGATGGGATCAGGCAGAGGTATGGCGGTGGGAGAGATGGGATCAGGCAGAGGTATGGCGGTGGGAGGGATGGGATCAGGCAGAGGTATGGCAGTGGGAGGGATGGGATCAGGCAGAGGTATGGCGGTGGGAGGGATGGGATCAGGCAGAGGTATGGCGGTGGGAGGGATGGGATCAGGCAGAGGTATGGCGGTGGGAGGGATGGGATCAGGCAGAGGTATGGCATTGGGAGAGATGGGATCAGGCAGAGGTATGGCATTGGAAGAGATGGGATGAGGCAGAGGTATGGCATTGGGAGAGATGGGATGAGGCAGAGGTATGGCGGTGGGAGAGATGGGATCAGGCAGAGGTATGGCGGTGGGAGGGATGGGATCAGGCAGAGGTATGGCATTGGGAGAGATGGGATGAGGCAGAGGTATGGCGGTGGGAGAGATGGGATCAGGCAGAGGTATGGCAGTGGGAGAGATGGGATCAGGCAGAGGTATGGCGGTGGGAGGGATGGGATCAGGCAGAGGTATGGCATTGGAAGAGATGGGATGAGGCAGAGGTATGGCGGTGGGAGAGATGGGATCAGGCAGAGGTATGGCGGTGGGAGAGATGGGATGAGGCAGAGGTATGGCGGTGGGAAAGATGGGATCAGGCAGAGGTATGGCATTGGGAGAGATGGGATGAGGCAGAGGTATGGTGGTGGGAGGGATGGGATGAGGCAGAGGTATGGCGGTGGGAGGGATGGGATCAGGCAGAGGTATGGCAGTGGGAGAGATGGGATCAGGCAGAGGTATGGCGGTGGGAGGGATGGGATCAGGCAGAGGTATGGCATTGGAAGAGATGGGATGAGGCAGAGGTATGGCGGTGGGAGAGATGGGATCAGGCAGAGGTATGGCGGTGGGAGAGATGGGATGAGGCAGAGGTATGGCGGTGGGAGAGATGGGATCAGGCAGAGGTATGGCGGTGGGAGAGATGGGATGAGGCAGAGGTATGGCGGTGGGAGGGATGGGATCAGGCAGAGGTATGGCATTGGGAGAGATAGGATGAGGCAGAGGTATGGCATTGGGAGAGATGGGATGAGGCAGAGGTATGGCATTGGAAGAGATGGGATGAGGCAGAGGTATGGCGGTGGGAGAGATGGGATCAGGCAGAGGTATGGCGGTGGGAGAGATGGGATGAGGCAGAGGTATGGCGGTGGGAAAGATGGGATCAGGCAGAGGTATGGCATTGGGAGAGATGGGATGAGGCAGAGGTATGGCATTGGGAGAGATGGGATGAGGCAGAGGTATGGCATTGGGAGAGATGGGATCAGGCAGAGGTATGGCGGTGGGAGAGATGGGATGAGGCAGAGGTATGGCAGTGGGAGGGATGGGATGAGGCAGAGGTATGGCAGTGGGAGGGATGGGATGAGGCAGAGGTATGGCGGTGGGAGGGATGGGATCAGGCAGAGGTATGGCAGTGGGAGGGATGGGATCAGGCAGAGGTATGGCGGTGGGAGGGATGGGATCAGGCAGAGGTATGGCGGTGGGAGGGATGGGATCAGGCAGAGGTATGGCGGTGGGAGGGATGGGATCAGGCAGAGGTATGGCATTGGGAGGGATGGGATCAGGCAGAGGTATAGCATTGGAAGAGATGGGATGAGGCAGAGGTATGGCATTGGGAGAGATGGGATGAGGCAGAGGTATGGCGGTGGGAGAGATGGGATCAGGCAGAGGTATGGCGGTGGGAGGGATGGGATCAGGCAGAGGTATGGCATTGGGAGAGATGGGATGAGGCAGAGGTATGGCGGTGGGAGAGATGGGATCAGGCAGAGGTATGGCAGTGGGAGAGATGGGATCAGGCAGAGGTATGGCATTGGAAGAGATGGGATCAGGCAGAGGTATGGCGGTGGGAGAGATGGGATCAGGCAGAGGTATGGCGGTGGGAGAGATGGGATGAGGCAGAGGTATGGCGGTGGGAAAGATGGGATCAGGCAGAGGTATGGCATTGGGAGAGATGGGATGAGGCAGAGGTATGGCGGTGGGAGAGATGGGATCAGGCAGAGGTATGGCAGTGGGAGAGATGGGATGAGGCAGAGGTATGGCTCCGGGAAAGATGGGATCAGGCAGAGGTATGGCATTGGGAGAGATGGGATGAGGCAGAGGTATGGCATTGGGAGAGATGGGATGAGGCAGAGGTATGGCATTGGAAGAGATGGGATGAGGCAGAGGTATGGCGGTGGGAGAGATGGGATCAGGCAGAGGTATGGCGGTGGGAGAGATGGGATGAGGCAGAGGTATGGCGGTGGGAAAGATGGGATCAGGCAGAGGTATGGCATTGGGAGAGATGGGATGAGGCAGAGGTATGGCATTGGGAGAGATGGGATGAGGCAGAGGTATGGCATTGGAAGAGATGGGATGAGGCAGAGGTATGGCGGTGGGAGAGATGGGATCAGGCAGAGGTATGGCGGTGGGAGAGATGGGATGAGGCAGAGGTATGGCGGTGGGAAAGATGGGATCAGGCAGAGGTATGGCATTGGGAGAGATGGGATGAGGCAGAGGTATGGCATTGGGAGAGATGGGATGAGGCAGAGGTATGGCATTGGGAGAGATGGGATCAGGCAGAGGTATGGCGGTGGGAGAGATGGGATGAGGCAGAGGTATGGCAGTGGGAGGGATGGGATGAGGCAGAGGTATGGCAGTGGGAGGGATGGGATGAGGCAGAGGTATGGCAGTGGGAGTCTGTGTTTTTAAAGTGTGCTGCTGGCCTGCTGCCATTCTTTCCTTACCTGTTGTTGAGGCCTTGGCTCTGGTCGTGGGTGGTGGTGTTAATGCAGCTCCAGGGCAGGCACTAACTTGACACTGACGACTCCTCCACACTCTGACTCACTTAAGTTCAGACAGTCACTGTCTCAGACTCAGACACACTGTCAGTGTCTGTCTGCGGCGACGGCGACTGCTCACTTCCCGCTTCTTCCTGTGACAACAAGGCAGCATGGGGTCCCCGCCGGCCTCTAGCTCCACCCCCGGCCTTCACTTCACTTCACAGTCACACGGACGGTCCACCCACCGACTCCACCCCCTCCTGAGCTACGCTGGAGCCTGGATGCCGCTGCGGAGCCGGCTGCCAGCTGAGCAAAGTTAGGAGTGGGGAGTCGGGGATAGCGGCGGGCGGCCAGAGTGCCGTAATGCGGGGCCGGGGCAGTCGGGGACAGTGGCGGCCGGCGGGGTTTGGCCAGATTGCGGTAATGCGGCGGCGGCCCTCAGACTCCGCGGAATCGGCCGCGGAGAGGCAGGCAACGGCCGGACGGCGGACACTGTCTTCCATTATAATGTGCCTGGCGCTGGACTCGGAGCGGAGGCCTCGGCGGCCCACCGGGCATATGCCCGCTGTGCCCAATGGTCAGTCCGGCCCTGAGGAGAAGCACAAAACAATTTATCCAATGTGATATGTATGGGGATTTTTCTCAAGTGTAGTTCATTTCCAATGATTCCACTAAAGTCAGGAACTGTTTCAGGGCTTGATGGCCCCTTATTAATTATAAGATAAGTAAAGTTCAAAACATCAGTTGCCCTCACAGGGGTTTCCACCATCAATCCAAGCATACAGGAAAAATGATACCAAGCCTATTGGCTTCCTGTTCAGGCCTTAAGCTATGGCCTTTGGTAGGTCCCTCATTCTGTTATACAGCACTGCTGTGCTAACGTACAATTCTGTGCCTCTTGCAGCACTGTCTCTCTTTTGCAGCTCCTGCCACACAGGCCCATGTCCTGTCCTCTCGATAGGGGACCTCCTGACTCCCGGGTGAAGCCCTCTTGTCTCCTGGATGGGGCCCTCAACTGCAGCAAGGTCCCAGATTATAAGGGCTGTACACACCTGCAAACACACCCTGCTGGACTCTGGCAAGACCCTGACACAGGATCAAGGGCTTCATCCCTCTTATGACTCTTTAAAGCCTCTGAACTACAGAAACCGGAGAAAGCTATGAAACCAATTTTTCCAGCACAGATTCTCTGGAGCCCCTCACTCTGCTTTCCTAAGAAACCTGTCTCATTTTTATCTATTTTTACATGGTGGCAGGGCCTCGCGCTGTCACACCACAAAAGAACTAAAATAAATGAATGTTCTTTCTGGGGACTGTTTGCCCCCTTACAACATCTCAATCTTTTTACAACGATGCTGGGTATCAACAAATTTGTATAAATTCTTATCCTGCAAAAAAAAAAAAAAAACACATTTGCTGAGCGAACAAAAAAATGCTCTTATAACAACAATAGAGGTATAAACTTTCAGCAGATGAATTTGAAGGTCTCCTTTTGAGTGAACAAATAACTGTAATTACCATATAAAGGTTACAAAGAGATACCCTATTAAAGAGAACCCTTTTTTTTATAATTGTTGCTACAGAACTATTTATGTCACAGTATAGAAAATTCTATCCAATTCAGTGGCAAAATATCACTTTCAAGAAATCATAGAAGAAGAGCTTTAAAAAAGTTATCAAATAAAGTCAACAGAAATCATAAATGCAACTCAAATAAACAAGATACGCTAAAAGAATAGGCACTTCAAACACGTAAAGAAGAGCTTTCATCTATTCATTTATTTAATCTATTGCTAACTTACGCTTGCCATACATGTAGGCTGAACAAAAAAAAACAGCCAATAGATTACTAAACAGTCTGGACGAATTTCCTGCTGCGACTATTTCTAGTCTGACAGCCAGCTTTGCTAACTGTCAAAATACCTGAACAGTGCCTGCGTCTGATCGGATACAGGTGCTGTTCTTCACACATTTTCAACCCAGATCCTTCGATTTTTCAAAAGATGGTGAGCAGGAAGGCACTAACAAGGCCACCCTTGATGCAAATTTCACACAGTTCATCAGGAACTGGCCAAAGTCTCTCCATGAATGGCCAGCTTTCCAATGCCTTGTTTCACACTGTGGGGTTGATTTACTAAAACTGGAGAATGCTAAATCTAATGCATCTCTGCAATATAAACCCATCAGCTTCCAGGTGTTATTGTCAAAGCTTAATTGAACAAGCTAAAGTTAGAATCTGATTGGCTACCATGCGCAGCTGCACCAGATTGTGCACTCTCTAGTTTTAGTAAATCAACCCCATTGTCTCTGTATGGAGGTGGTCAGTTTGGTAGAGCAGCATGGCTTTATTTTCTTATGTCAGAGCTGCCCCTGAGATGACCGGTGATCTGATGGAGCAGCAGGAGTGGTGTAGCAAGCACAGATCCACAGAATGAATAAAGCAGAAGCAGGGAGATCCTTACATTGCAGGTCCTCAGGCACAATTCTCACCCCAAATCTTTTGAAAATATCATTGATCCAAGGCAAGGGTGGCAAGACATGCCAAAGATACCAAAACCTCACACTGCAGATATGCAGCTATAAAAGTACACTGCGGCAGTACCCAGGCACAGTCACATGCCGTCAACTGCATTGGTATTTTTTCAGGAAGATTCAAGGCAAAAAGTAAATTTAATCCTACTGCTTAGCTACAGAAAAAAACATAATGTTTAGGGAGTAGAAGAAAAGATTCTATTACCTGCCCTATTCCCTGTTCCATTGCAGTGCTTTTCTTCTGGAAGCTCTTGTCTATGGGCATTTCCTTAGCATCATTACATACAGTGCAGGATCATTAACATTGCATTTTATGTTGAGAGGGCAAGTGTGCAACTGCTGCCATGAGTGGTTTACTGAGGAGGCAGTGCTGGTCCAGCTGCACTGATAGAGGGAGCCTGAGGGAGTAAGGTAAGGGGGCTGCACTGAAAGGGTATTTTTTTGTTCTAGCGTGGAGTTCAGCTCTAATTGTGGGCTGACATCTTGTGGTGGTTTGGTGTTTACTTCTGCATTTGGTACATCCTTATATTTATCTCTTCCTGTTCAGTGCTAATTGGAATAGTTCCAGCTAGGCTCTTCCTGTTTTTTTCTTATGGTCCTTCAATCAGCATTAAGCCTCGTACACAATAGTAGTTTTCTTTTTGGTTCAACCCAGCAGGGCTGAATGGAAAGAACTGACAGCTCAGGTCGGAGCCGCTGTACTAACTATCCAACGTTAGTACCGCAAACTCCCCTGCTGTTCTATTGTGTTCTGACAGGGGGACGGCCCCCTGCCAGAACACTGTGTGGTCAGTGTTCTCAGCTATTGTCTGAGAGTGTTGATCAGGAGATAATCGGCAGACCTTTTTTGGTCATGCCCTTTCGACAGAAGCCAGACGAATGACCAGCTTCTGTTGGACCGATTGCAGAACACACATGCCGAAGGTTGGCCGGTTTCTATTGAACCAACAAATGCCGCCCGACATTTGGCCCTTGTGTACTAGGCTTTAGTCATTGCAGGGGCAAGGATATGTCATTGTATTCCTATACTTCAAAAGACTGTAAAAACATCCCCTATACAGCAATTATCTGGCGCAGAGTTAAAGAGTTAAGCTGCATGTGGAAGATTTAAAGCAGTATTAACCACTTCCATACCGCGTCATTGTAAAATGACAGCGGCAGGAAGCTTTTGTCGATCCGGGCCGACGTCATATGACGGCGGCCCGGTCTCGCCGCTACTGCGCGCCGATCAGGGATGAGGCTCGTCCCTCGGACATAGCCCATCCCCGATCAAGGTAAACAGCCAATGAAAATTGCCTGTTTACCATGTGATCGGCTGTGTCAATCACAGCCGATCACATGAGCGGCTCCAGCATGAGCCGCTCGTTCCCTCTGCAATGTGCACCGATCGGGGATGAGGCTCGTCCCTTGGACAGAGCCCATCCCCAATCTAGGTAAAGAGCCAATGAAATTGGCTCTTTACCACGTGACCGGCTGTCAATCACAGCCGGTCACAGAATGTCAACAGAGAACACGGTAACTAGCTGTCACCGTGTTCTCCTCCTCACACACTGATCCTGTGTGAGGAGAAGATTGTGGTAACAGCTAGTTACCCATCATAGTGCACCCCAAAACACACTGATTGCCCCCCCCCAATAAAGAGTACCTGTCACTAGCCCATCAAAGTACCTGTCACTAGCCCATCAAAGTACCTGTCGCCAGCCCATCAGGTACTCTGATGACAGGTACTCGAGTACTCTGATTGGCTGGTGACAGGTACTCGGGTACTCTGATGGGCTGGTGACAGGTATTCGGGTACTCTGATGACAGGTACTCGAGTACTCTGATGACAGGTACTCGGGTACTCTGATGACAGGTACGCGGGTACTTTGAGTACCTGTCATTGGAGTACCCGAGTACCTGTCATCGGGAGTACCCGAGTACCTGTCATCGGGAGTACCCGTCATCGGGAGTACCCAAGTACCTGTCATCGCAGTACCCAAGTACCTGTCACCAGCCCATCAGGTACTCTGATGACAGGTTCTCGGGTACTCTGATGGGCTGGTGACAGGTACTCGGTTACTCTGATGGGCTAGTGACAGGTACTCGGGTACTCTGATGGGCTGGTGACAGGTATTCGGGTACTCTGATGGGCTGGTACTTGGGTACTCTGATGACGGGTACTCGGGTACTCTGATGACAGGTACTCTGGTGACAGGTACTCGGGTACTTTGAGTACCTGTCATCGGAGTACCCGAGTACCTGTCATCAGAGTACCCGAGTACCTGTCTCCAGCCCAGAGTGCCCGAGTACCAATCTGCACCCCATCAGAGTACCTGAGTACCTATCTGCAGCCCATTCCTCCTAGATTATGTGTTAGGGTGTTTGCTTTCCAAAATGGGGTCATTTTATGGGGGTATGCATTGTCCTGGTGTTCCAGGGCCTTCAAAAGTGTGACAGGTTGTAATGAAATTATATGTGTAATTTATGCTCTTAGAACACCTGATGGTGCTCCTTGCATGTTGGGCCTCTGTATGTGGCTATGCTGTGACAAAGTCCCACATATGTGGTATCGCCATACTCAGGAGGAGTAGCAAAATTTATTTTGGGGTGTCATTTTTGCTATATATATATGCTAAGTGTTAGAAATATCCTATACATTGACAACTTTGTGTAAAAAAAAAAAAAAATGTTTTCATTTTCTCTCTACGTTTTCCAAAAACTTCTGAAAAAAAATGACATGTTCAAAAGACTTATTATGCCTCATAGAATATACGTTGGGGTGTTTGCTTTCCAAAATGGGGTCATTTTGTGGGGGTTTCCATTGTCCTTGGGTTCCAGGGCCTTCAAAAGTGTGATAGGTTGTCAGGAAATTATATGTGTCATTTATGCTCCTAGAACACCTGACAGTGCTACTTGAATGTTGGGCCTCTGTATGGGGCCAGGCTGTGTAAAAGTCTCACACGTGGTATTGCCATACTCAGGAGGAGTAGCAGAATGTATTTTGGGGTGTAATTGCAAGTATGCATATACTGTGTGTGAGAAATAACTTGTTATTATGACAATTTTGTGTAAAAAACAAAAAACGAAAAAAAAACATTATTTCTTCATTTTCCCAAGAATTGTGGGAAAAAATTACAACTTCAAAAAAACTCACCATGCCTCTTACTAAATACCCTGGAATGTCTACTTTCCAAAAAGGGGTCATTTGGGGGGTATTTGTACTGTCCTGAAATTTCAGGGCCTCAAGAATTGAGATGTGTCAGTACATCAGGTCTGATCAATTTTCAATGATTTGCACCTTAGCTTGTAGAATCTATAACTTTCACACAGACTAAATAATAACCACTAATGTGGGTTATTTTTACCAAAGATATGTAGAAGTATAAATTTTGGCCCAAATGTATGAAAAAAAATTACTCATTTGCAAAATTTTATCATAGAAACTAAAACAAAATGTGTGTTTTTCAAAATTTTTGCTCTTTTTTTCACTTATATAGCAAAAAAATAAAAAATCCAGCAGTGATTAAATACTACCAAAAGAAAGCTCTATTTGTGTGAAAAAAAATGATAAAAAGTTTGATTGGGTACAGAGTTGTATGACTGAGTAATTATCATTTAGGGTGTGAGAGCACCGAAAGCTGAAAATTGGTCTGGGCTGGAAGGGGGTGTAACTGCTCTGTATGGAAGTGCTTAAACCCAAAACCAAAATTGTAATATATTGCAGCTCAGTAATTAATGATGTGATGGCTGCATTGGATTTCTTTTTTTTAAGGCCTTTTACCCTCTGTTTTCACTGGTGATCTGGCCAGTAACGCACCCCCTGTATTGGGGTGCCTCCTGGATAAAGGAGCACAGGGGGCACCTTTGGACAGCAGCATGGCCAGTCTTTGGGGGGGGGGGGGGTTAGGTGTACTAGCAGATTTAGATACACTAATAAATTGAAGCCAAACTTCAGCGAAGACTTTATGACCAGTAACAGTTTTCTCCTTTTGGGATAAAAGTTTTACATAAATAAGTAAAAGCTCATCATTTTACACACCCCTGTCAGTGGTAAATGGTACTTCACCCCTATAACTGCTACATCTGCAAGAGAGTTTGTTCTTCTGAAAAACATTAGACTTACTGGCTGGATAACAAGTGAAAATAAGAAAACTTATACAGCCACCACATCTAAGAATTGGTAATGTGCAATATAATAAATACTTGCTTTTGGATTTACGGCTTGAAGAGTTACGTGGAAATTAGTGGGTGACCATACTGTCCAGGTATGTCAATGTATACAGCGGCATTTCAAACACAAGAATGGTGCCTTCTCCATAGATACAGTATAGTAAGTGGGCATTAGCACCCTAGGACAGGAAGTATGTTACTTGCAGGATCGCTAGTTGATAAAAGGGAACATTTCTAAAAAAGAAAATAAATTCCAACCACCACATCTAAGCATTGATAAGATGCAATATTTTCAGCAAATACATTTGCTTTTTGGGGTTTAGATAGGCTTAAGAAAAAAATGCATTCTTTTCACAATTCCTTTATAAATTTTATAAGTGCTGTAGCTAACATTGTTAGGATAAATATTCTGGTCCTATGCTCTGCTCTAGTATATTATTCACTTGCCGACCAACCAAAGACACACAGGACCCTTCTGCAGTGCGCTCTGCGGACACCCCAGAGATGTGTGAACTCGATACACTCTCCTGCCATGCAAATTGGATGCAGCGAAACCTGCATCCAATTCACATAAGTCTGAACCCAGCCTAAAGGGACAGTGTAAAAATAAAAAAAATGTAATAAAATAAATAATACAAATTTTTTTTTTTTTAAAGCACCCTGTCCCCCCATGCTAACATGCAGTGGTGAACGCATACGTAGGTCATGCCCACATATGTAAACTATGTTCTCATCATGCATGTGAGCTAAACGTCAGAGCAAGAGCAATAGTTCTAGCACTAGACTAAACTGGGAATCTGTAGACATTTTTAAAATGTCTCCTGTGGATATTTTTAAGTACCATAGTTTGGTGCCATTTCACGAGCGTGTGCAATTTTAAAGCATGATATGTTAGGTAACTATTTACTAGACGTAACATCATCTTTCTTATTTTACAAAAAAATGGGTATATGTTGTTTTGTTTTTTTTAAGTCATGAAAGTGTATTTAAAAAAAAAAAACGCATTTGAAAAATCCCTGCACAAAACATGACATAAAAAAATTGCAATGACCGTCATTTTTTTCTCTAGGGCCTCTGCTAAAAAAAAAAAATAAAGAAAATGTTTGAGGGTTCTAAGTAATTTTCTACCAAAAATTACATATTTATCCTTGTAAACAAAGAGTGTCTGAAAAAGGCCTGGTCAGCAAATAAAGCAAACCTATTATTTTCCCTTGATTTATTCTATTAAAGATATTATATGGGCTTTTTTTTTTTTATCTCATAGCAAAATGAATTCTATACAAAACCACTAGATGGTGTTTGTGGTCATTGTTACAATTCTATCAGTAACCCAAGGTAGCTCCTATCAGCAACACCCAACACCATCTGATTTAGACCACTGTATCATGGCAATTATTAAATCTCCTTATTATATATTTATTCAAATATGATAAATGTTTGAAAATATTTAACAAATAGATGAGTGTTATGTTATTATCCAGTGTTACTATGATTAAAGCTGAGTTCCAGTAATGATCTTTATTGCATAGTTACAGATGATAAACTAAAGAACACTGGAGTACTGGGGTTGATTTACTAAAACTGGGGAGTGAAAGATTACATGCAGTTCTGCATAGAAACCAATCAGCTTCCAGGTTTTTTGTCAAAGCTCAGTTGAACTATCTGAAGTTAGAAGCTGATTGGATACCATGCACAGCTGCACCAGATTTTGCACTCTCCAGTTTTAGTAAATCAACCCCTATGTGACGTCCAAATATATACTATCAAAATTGTGAAGATCTAACTATCCCAGCTGCAGCTCTAGATAGTGCAACCTTCTTTTATACACTAGAACTAGTATATTTTATTGTGGAAAGAGCTGCACTTCCTGAAACGTATAAATTCAAAAATAGAACTATGGTGGTTAATATGTCCTCTTATACAAAAATGCTTAATATGAATCACAACACCATTTTTATAAAAGCCCTCCTCCAGTCCAGTAATGAATAAGTCGCAATAAACAAATAACGTGACAGTCCTCTGTGATTAACCAGTAACGTGACAGTTCATTCAATTTGTGCTTCAATAGGATCATCCAAACAGCTTTAGGTAAGAGAAGTGAATTCCCAGTGCACCACATAAATCATTCACTCACCAGAGCTCCATGACCCAATTATCTATAAAAGGTTCTAGAAACATAGAAACATAGAATGTGTCGGCAGATAAGAACCATTTGGCCCATCTAGTCTGCCCAATATATCTGAATCCTATTAATAGTCCCTGGCCCTATCTTATATGAAGGATAGCCTTATGCCTATCCCATGCATGCTTAAACTCCTTCACTGTATTTGCAGCTACCACTTCTGCAGGAAGGTTATTCCATGCATCCACTACTCTCTCAGTAAAGTAATGCTTCCTCATATTACTTTTAAACCTTTGCCCCTCTAATTTAAAACTGTCTCCTCTTGTGGTAGTTTTTCTTCTTTTAAATATGCTCTCCTCCTTTACCGAGTTGATTCCCTTTATGTATTTAAAAGTTTCTATCATATCCCCTCTGTCTCTTCTTTCTTCCAAGCTATACATGTTAAGGTCCTTTAACCTTTCCTGGTAACTTTTTTCCTGCAATCCATGTACATCCATGTCTAATATCAATTCAGACCAGAATATTCCTTCGATATGCCAAGTGGATTGTCACTGTAACTTCTTAGTGTGCCTCATATGAAAAGTTTCAAAAGCCACAAACAACTTTTCTGACATCACATCCCGCCACTTCCGGTAGCGTTACTTCAAATTAGTGGAGTGCACGTCGGCTCGTTTGATCAGAGGTGTTGTTGCATGCTGGATGTACTAGGTGCCGGTCTAAAGGCACATTTTAATGAGAGTTCATAAATATTTATTTTAAAAGGGGATTTGAGTTTTAATAAATGTGTTGTGCAATAACAGAATGACAGTTCTTTGACATCTCCTTGAATGCTCCACCATACAGTTGGGCCCCAATGAGCAGGCCAGGAGGAGAGGAGGAGAAATAGGATATCATATTACTGACTGCTCAACTGTTATAGTGGTGTGATATATATATATATATATATATATATATATATATATATATATATATATATATATATATATATATATATATATTTATTTATTTATATGTACATCTAGTTAGGGTTGCTCAGTACAGGGTTAAGGGGGGGGGTTGTGTTTTATAACAGTTTCTGTTTCTGCACCCTATTGCTTAATCATTGCAGTATATTATTTTACTGTTTAAAACAGTTGTGAAGGCCTATCCCCCCCAAAAATAACAAACTTTGTATACTTACCAGTTCTGTGCAATGGTATTGCACTGGACAGCCCTGAACCTCCTTTCCTGCAGTCCCCTGCCGGCAGGCCCGGGCTGGGAAAAAATAGGCCTGGGCATTTTAGACTTTAGCAGCTAATTTTTTGCTTAAAAAAAAAAACACATTACAAATAATGACAATTACTATTTTATTGATGTCCTTTAGTTATATTTTGCCTGCTTCATAAGTAACAGAATCTGGCTATGCACATCGCATAAGATATTCAGTTTTCTGTCTCCCCCTGCTGGGTTTTTACAGGCAGATACCACTGAGCACCAGCATCATGATCTGCAATTTTCTTTTTTTTTGTAGTATGCACTATAGGATTGTAAAAGACCTGCCTAAATTAATAAATTCATTTTACTAGACACACCCTCGCTCCTACTTGCTTACCAGGGCTTAAATTACATTTCCCTGGGCCCCATCATGTCAACAGAGGGGCCTAGAAGGTGGGAGCAGAGAAGGGACTCCTTTTCTTTTCATTTTTAGGGTATAGGCGGATAAAGTTAGTGCCGTTGTTCTGCTGAACCTTGGGGGGTTGAGATGAAGGAGGCCCATCAGGAGGGCTGTATGGGGCCCCATGAAATCTAACAGCAGCCCTGGCGCTGCGGTAGGCATTCCCCCTTCAACACAGTCAGTGTTGATGGGGGAATCAAAGAAGGAAGGAAATCAAATCATCTATGGGCTGCTTTAGGCTTAAAGCGAGTTTTGTGGACACTGCTGCACAAGCATTGTGATACATGACTTTGTGATGAATCGTCAAATATCCTTCAAATCTACAAAAACTGATTTGTTTGGTTCTTGTTAAGTTTTTACTTCATTATCTGCCAAAGGTTTTGCAATTGTGTACAGCCATTTTTGTAATTTACACAGCTCTGTTAGGCTTCTTTCACACGGTCCGCCTCCGCAGGCGGATCCGTGTTGCTCAGCGGGGATCGATCCGCGATCCCCGCTGAGCCGGGCGGATGACAGCTCCGTCTCCGCTTGCAGAGCGGAGAGGGAGGTGTCTCAGCACCCGCTGCCCTCTATGGGGGATCGGAGGAGAGCGGACCGCTTGTCCGCTCTCATCAGATCCCCTCCGATCCGATTACTGAACGGATGGAAAAATAGGGTTTCCATCCGTCCAGATTTCAGCACAGGATCGGATGCGGATGGCAGCAGGTGTCAGCGGAGGTGACCTCCGCTGACACCCGCTGCCCCATAGAGCTGCATGGAGGATCCGATCAGATCCGCCTAAAAAACTGACAGGCGGATCTGATCGGACCGCCCGTGTGAAAGAGCCCTTACACAGCACAGAGAGATAAAACAGGAATATATTTTAGTTCAACTTGATAGCTTACTAAATCACCTCCCTTTTATGTTAGATGATATAGTTAACTGTATTTCTGAAATACATTGTTGTATTGTCTAGCCTAGCCTAGCTGAATAGTGTGGACTCACAATAGAATTGAATTGAATTGAATTGAATTGTGTGACTCACAAGGCTGGCTGCACAGATTTATACATTTTTGCCAGGTTAAAGGGGAGTTCCAGCCTGCACAAAAAAAAAAAAAGAAGAAATTAAAAGTCAGCAGCTACAGTATTTGCATTGTACAGTATTAATATAAGGACATAAAAAAATGGAAAATGGCTATTTATAATGTTTTATATACATAAATGTTTTGCCTTTCAGTTCTATTTTAAACTGAATGGGTTGATCCTTTACAATCACTTTAAGTCCTGCTAGATCACTTCAGGCTCACCCTTTTTGCAGGTATAGCTTTGTTAATAAGTGCCTATACTGTTTAAAATTTAGTAATACACTGTCTCACCCTGCTCTCCACATGTTCAGTTGTTCTGAGCCACTAGAGGCTGACCTGCTGCTCAGGGGCTCTGGGCTTCAGCAAAATGGCAGCCTCCTGGCAAGAAGAAACAGGATCAATGCTGGAGGCAATTTACAGCACACACTAATTTTGGTAGCATAATTGTTATAATTATTAACCTCTTCCTGCTGGCCGTAGACATATAGTATATGTGGCCTCTTGGTGGGTGGGCTTTAATGCTAAGAGACCACATATATGTGGCCCTATGTAAACACTTTTCTGTGCTTAGAGCATGCACCCTGCGCACTCCCAGCGCGGTTACTGTCGAGGACTGGAAAGCTCCCGATGCATACTTGCGGTCAGGAGCTTTCTGATCATGTGACCGTTGTGACAGCCAATCACAGTGGTCACATGACCCAAATGCCACCTCTGCCTCCCAGCATTTTCAAACTCCTAAAGGACCAGGAGGTGGCAGTGGGAAGCGGCTAATGTGCAATTTATGTTCCTCGCTAAAGAACATTATTTTTATCAAGTGGCTATGGATAAGAATTCTTTCATACTTCTGAGATTTGTCATGAAATTTTGGACAATAAACACGCATGACAAGTTGCACCCTATGTTTTTCAGTGACTTTAAAAAGGTTCCTGCACTACATTGGTCCGACTTTCATGTGACTTGAGTGCCATAAACTGCAATGTAAACCCCTAAAAGTTGCACTTGAATGTTATACATGCAACAGTTGTTTATTATCATTGGTCAAAGCCAAATTATCATCCCATCCAATGTTGTGACAAAGTTGCCCCACAGTTGCACTCCAACGTCGCACGATTTCAGAGTCCTACAAGTATGAATGGAGAACTGTATATAGAGGGGGATTAACCGCGCTTAAAGAAAATAATATTGAACAGCAGCAACTTCAAGTGTGACCACACCCTGTAGAATATTTGTAAATTAAGTTGCGCTAAGTGTGATAAATGGAGATGTAAAGTCCATAAAGTCCCAATAGTAAATGATGATGACAAAATCCTAGATGTAATCCTGGACCAGACTCCCTTAAGGGTATAGGCTTACCAGATTCAGGTAAGAGAAAAGCAGATGCTCAATGAATCTTGTCACCTTGATAGAAGATCCAGGCCCACGTGAGCGGTAGACTCAATGGTCATTGGATCATGAAAAAAATGTAAAATACGCAATAGCGTAAAACCCAACAAATAGGTAAATATCACCAATGTGACTTGAGAATAACGTGTGTAAAAATTAGACCACCACCAAAGATTCTTATTATCAGTGGGCAAGTGTATATTAAAGAAAATGGTGTGTGTTAAATACCCCTTACCAAATATAAATAAGGGTAGGTGTATATAAACCAATAAATAATTCCAGCTGAAGTTGCCTCTTACCAGACGACTATAATGGATGTGCCAAAGTGAAAAAAACAATGATGAAAGATAGGTGTAGAACCATCACCAGCTAGATGAGCCTCTTACCATGTGAACGAAATCAAAATGTGTAAAATCAGATTCCAATAAGACACCAAGATTCAGTACCGAAAAGGAACCAGTAGGGGTCACCTCTTACCAGATCTTTAGATCAACCACGCTTGTATGATATTAATTGGTTGGGGGTCCGGCAACAGACTCGAGCAACTGATCCTCAGATGTTCCCAATGTTCACCATTTGAGAATGGAGTGTCCCGGCTACAAATGCTCAGGAGTCCCTCTCCAGCCAGGAGAGGGACTCCTGAGCATTTGTAGCCGGGACACTCCATTCTCAAATGGTGAACATTGGGAACATCTGAGGATCAGTTGCTCGAGTCTGTTGCCGGACCCCCAACCAATTAATATCATACAAGCGTGGTTGATCTAAAGATCTGGTAAGAGGTGACCCCTACTGGTTCCTTTTCGGTACTGAATCTTGGTGTCTTATTGGAATCTGATTTTACACATTTTGATTTCGTTCACATGGTAAGAGGCTCATCTAGCTGGTGATGGTTCTACACCTATCTTTCATCATTGTTTTTTTCACTTTGGCACATCCATTATAGTCGTCTGGTAAGAGGCAACTTCAGCTGGAATTATTTATTGGTTTATATACACCTACCCTTATTTATATTTGGTAAGGGGTATTTAACACACACCATTTTCTTTAATATACACTTGCCCACTGATAATAAGAATCTTTGGTGGTGGTCTAATTTTTACACACGTTATTCTCAAGTCACATTGGTGATATTTACCTATTTGTTGGGTTTTACGCTATTGCGTATTTTACATTTTTTTCATGATCCAATGACCATTGAGTCTACCGCTCACGTGGGCCTGGATCTTCTATCAAGGTGACAAGATTCATTGAGCATCTGCTTTTCTCTTACCTGAATCTGGTAAGCCTATACCCTTAAGGGAGTCTGGTCCAGGATTACATCTAGGATTTTGTCATCATCATTTACTATTGGGACTTTATGGACTTTACATCTCCATTTATCACACTTAGCGCAACTTAATTTACAAATGAATGGAGAACTCAATTTACACTTTAAACACTTTAAACTTGTCTTTAATATATCCCATAACTGTAAGCAATTTGTTTTTTAGTCACAATAATAAGGTGGGTGTGTTTTTTTTTGGCCACTATTGAAAGAAACCCATTGTGGGTCAATTTGTGGGAAATTATAATGCCTTACCAGTTGTTCATGCTTTGTAGCATTTTATTAAGTGGGGCACAAACAGAACATGTTCATTTACTATACTGTGCAAGGACTATAAACTGTCATTTAAAAATCTTCCTTTTTCTTTTCTGCAGCTAGCCAAGAAGGGATGTAAGAAATTTGTCTGCTCCTCAGGTACCTAAATCCTGTCTTTACGGCAAATATTTAATCCTCTATATCTTGTCTGCAACACTTTCTAGATTTTCAAGGTCATATTGCTTATTCCTAACTTCTGTCTTTTAGTATGAGCCTTTCATTTCTCTTATCTGGCCTTTCTTCAGCACTCCAATTTCCCCTCAATAGTTTCTACCTAAATGCTGCCATCTTCCTCTCACGCAGGAGGGAATGCTGGATTGGCAGCTGCATATGCCTGTAATAAACTGGGGCTGCCTGCCACAATTGTTGTGCCTGAACAGACTCTGAAGCGTGTCATCCAAAGGCTTGAGGATCTGGAAGCTGAAGTGGTGGTAACAGGCAAGGTAATAAACTGGGTGACAGTATTAGAATGTGTATTCTACAAATCACGTTTGTCCCTCTTATTGGGAGAAAATATCACTTAGATGGCAGTGACATCACATCACATGTATGTTATAGTGCAGGGGTCTCCAAACCTTTCAGTATGAGGGCCACATTGTATATTTATAAATATGTGTGGGCTGAAAACATCCCCTTTAGGGACCCCTTACATCTGGGTCCCTCAGAATCTGTCCTTACATCATAGTCTCCATCAAAGTTCCCCCTTACACCAGTCTTTCTTATATTAGGGTACCCATCAGAGTCCCACCTTATATCAAAATCCCCTCCTACATCAGGTTCCCCATCGCAGTCCACCCTTACATCAGGGTCTACATGTGAGTCCTCCATTACATAAGGGTCCACATCAGAGTCCCCCTTTACATCTGGGTCCCCATCAAAGTCCCACCTTGCATCAAGGTCTCCATCAGAGTTGCTGCTTAAAATAGGGTCCCCATTAGAGCCCTCCCTTACATCAGAAGTAGAGACCATTACCAGTCTCGGCTTACTTTTTTCTTTTTCAATTCTTCTTTCTTTTTTTTTTTTTACAAGGTACAAAAGCACAAAAACACACATTGAACACAAACAACCAGCATACCAGCCCATGTAGGGGCCAACATAACAGATCACCACTCATGTGGAAATAAAAAGGTGCATCAAAACCGTTTGGTGTGGCTCATGCAGAAAGCAAGGATAATAACTGGATAAAGTAACACCGCTCAATCAGATGCCCTGACCCAGTAAGAGAGGACACCTCTGCAAAATCAAAGGGGACAGGAGAGCAAGGGAGCTAGAAGTAGACTTCAAACACCATCAGAAACAAAGGTTGTTGAAGGGTCTTCCAAACATTTTGACCAAACCCTAGCATATTTTTTTTTTGGACACCCTATGTTTATGTACTTTTCTTTGTACAACTGTAAATTAACATTAACTATCTGTTTACAGAAGGAAAGGGAAGGAGGGCTCACCTTCTTTCAGGACCTAGCAATAGTTTTCCTAGTATAGAATAGTAGAAGGCTGAACATAAACCTTTCAGCTATGGTGGGGACCATGTCCTCCACCAGGCCTAGCAAACAAAATCCCATAGATGGCTCTACTTTGTTAATAATGGAGACCGCCTCCCCCCAGTAACAGACAATTGCCGGAAACTCCTAGAATATGTGGGGAAAATCCCTGGAAGAATGATCACACTGTCAACGCTCCTGGGAAACTAAGGGATTCAGTTTATAGGGGTGAAATAGGCTCTATGAAGAATTTTGAATTGGATGAGCCTGTCTTATAGGGAGACTAGATGACAAAAGGGGTGATCCCACATGTCTTCCCAGTCTTCGTTATCCAAATAACTGATGTCCCGCAACCATCAATCACCATGTAAGAGAAGGTTTTGGAGGACCTCCAAAGAGCCCACCACTGCCGCCTCCAGTATGGTGGAGGAGTTGGTCAAATCGGGGCACAGCCACCACACGTCACCAACTGGGAGGTAATAAAGCACTTATGGCACTCGACAAGGGCCAATCCTCCAGTTTCTGATTACGTTAATCCTTCATTGCACATTAAGGATACACCACTGACCCTAGCTACGGGCCTGATTAAATCTTGTAGCGGGCCAGATGTGGCCGATTGGCTTTAGTTTGGAGACACCTTTTTATAGAGTTACCTCTTAGAAGGGGCTCAAATGTTTTCCAAATATAACAATATAACAATATCAATTCAGTACCACATATGACCACAAGAAGAGTTGAAGCGATGTAATGTCATAGGGTGAGGATAATTGCAACAACACAAAAACTACTAGTGTAGAATGTTCCTTTTCACCACAACTAAAAATGTAACCTTTTTCTTTGACATCAAAGTTTCTTTGGCAGATAGTAATTTATTATTATTATTATTTAAAGCACATTATAGAAATTCACAGGTTTGGTTGATATTGATAGGTATTGTGTTATAGCTAATAAACATTTGTCATAGGTTTGGGATGATGCAGATGCCCATGCTCATCGCTTGGCTGAGGCTCCAGGTTCTGTGTACATCTCTCCATTTAACCATCCTCTGCTTTGGTGAGTATCTGGGGATGGGGCACAACTTATCAGCTGCCTCAGAGGCCTGCAGTGACTGTAGCTTATTAATGACACACACACCATTAGGCATTAATCAATTAGATGATTGCTGTCAGAGTTGCTGTATCAGCTGTTGTATTAAATTAAACACGCGCACATGTTGCATTGTTGTATTAATTTAGATTCCTGTGCATTGATGCAGCACAGCATGTGTTTGTGCTAAATTCAAAACTGCCAACAGCAAAGAGGAAGTTTTTGTGTCTGCAATTACTGCAGTATCAACTCTACAAATCCTGCATATTTTCAAGACACATATGGGCGAGTATACAAAAACCGGAGTAGTCAGAATCTGGAGTAACAGTACATGGCAACCAATTAGCTTCTATTTTTCATTTTCAACGCTTTTTTGTAACAATCTGACATTAGAAGCTAATTGCTTGCCATGCACAGCTGCTTTAGACTCTTTCTGCTTCCATTTTCATAAATGTCCCCTATAATCACTGGTGAAAACCTATCAGTATGTCTCTGAAAATGTAACCTTTGTTCCAAAATTGGTGTATGATAGATATAAGGCATTGTGTTATTAACCATAGTGGAATTCTTTAAACATTTCACTCAGTTTATTTCTTCTTAGAGGCCTCAATTCACAATTGACATCAGCCTTTCTCAACCAGGGCTTTAGTGGAACCATTGAGCACAGAGCAATGGCAAATTAATCTCCTAACTACACTGACAGACAGTGAATGGGGGCATCTCATTGACCCCAATGTTGGGGAGCACAAACATTTTTACTGTCTGTGTGAATCATTTCATTTCAAGACTATTACTAAAAATCTTCTGTACAGAGAAGTAGAAATCCTCTACCCAGGGTGTCAAATATGCTAGGTATCACTATTTATTATTTTATATAGAAACACATATAATTATTTTTAGCAGGGGTTCCTCAAAACCTGAAAAATATTTCTAGGGTTCCTCCAGGGTCAAAAGGTTGAGAGTGGTTGCTTTAGATTATCCTCTAATTGCATCTGGACATTTATACAGTAAGTTGTTTCCTCCACTATGGCCTTAGCATGACTCACAACGTAAACAGGGCACATGCATCTAAATAGTTGGCCATAATCCCTTGCTTGATCATGTAAATGCGCCCAAGTGTTTATGCACCTGCTCCACAGCACACATGAGAACATTACACAATCAAACGTACCACAAAGATGGGAACATTGCTTAACCACTTGCCGACCGCCGCACGACTATCTACGTCGGCGGTCAGCCCCTCACAGGCAAACTAACGTAGGGCTACGTTGCTTGCTTGTGAGGGTCTAGGGAGCGAGCGCGCGCCGCCTGAGGCGCGCTCCCGCGTGGTCACGGACCCCCCGCGCGTGTGACCAGCGGACCCGTTGTCCGCCGGCCACTCGGCGATCGGCGGGGGAGAGGGAGAATGTCAGGCAGCTTGTGTAAACAAGCGACCTGTCATTCTCCTCGCTGTAAAGACACTGATCACATGGATCTACTATGTAGATCCGTTGATCAGTGTCCTTACAGCTCAAGCCACAGCCAATCACAGTAGAAAGCACGCCCCTAGGGACACACACAGCCCCTCCCTCCCAAATAAAGTTAACCCCTTCACTACCAGTGTATTTTTACAGTAACAGTGCATATATATAGCACTGATTACTGTAGAAATGTCACTGGTAACCCCAAAAGTGTCAAAAATGTCAGTCAAGGGTCCGATCTGTCCGCCGCAATGTCGCAGTACCGCAAAAAAAATCGCAGATCGCCGCCATTACGCGTTAAAAAAAAAAACAACAAAAATGACAAAAATCTTTCCCTTTGTTAGTAAACGCGATAACTTTTGCGCAAACCAATCAAAATACGCTTTTTGCGATTTTTTTTTACCAAACATAGGTAGCATAAAACAAATTGGCCGAAAATGTTAAAAAATTTTGATTTTTACATTTTTTTTTTGGGGGAATTTCATATAAAAAAATGTGAAAAATATTGCTATTTTTGCAAAATTGACGCTCTTTTTTTGTTTATAGCGCGTGATCAAAAAATCGCACAGGTGATCAAATACCACCAAAAGAAAGCTCTGTTTGTGGGAAAAAAAGGACGCCAAATTCGTTTAGGTACAGCGTCGCACGACCGCGCAATTGTCCGTTAAAGTCACGCAGTGCAGAATCGCAAAATACCCCCTGGTCGGAATGGGGGTAAAATCTTCCGGGGCTTAAGTGGTTAACACATGTTGAAACATAATTTTTTTTTTTCTTTCAGCCTTTAGGTTCATAATCTTTATATTCCTATTTTCCAGTGAGTAATTTTAACATAAATAAAAATTAGAAGCGGCGCTAAATTCTAATAGTGCAATCATAAATAATCATATGGTAAATAATGTGATATGAAAACAACTAAACATGCAGCGAATTAAATATGAGCAAAATATATCATTAAAAAAATATGTAGAAAAAAAAATAATCATATGAAAGTGATATAATTAAAAAGGGGCAAAATACAGTGTTAGGTGAACATAAAAAAGTAATTTCAATAAAAAAGTCCTTTAAATACTAAACAAGAGAGTCCATAAAGTTCAAAAAGGTGTATAAGTAACGTTAATTGATGAAATCCACCACCAAGCACCAACACTTAGCATACGCTTCTTACCAGATAGGGTGGGCCATAAATTATAATGGTCATAAAAGTACAAAATAACCCGGCATCCGAGATAGGCAGTGGCTGCTTAGCAGAAACTCCAAATAGATTGGGAGTAAAAAAAATGAACAAGCATAGTGAAGCCTGCTAACATTTAAGTACTTTTATTTAAAACATATAAGAAGTACCTTCGATAGTTGTAAACAGGCACAAACGAGTTAAAAACTGCAAATTGTCAGCTCTTGAGAAAGGAACGCCATGAATAACGGCTAAGAAAGCATGATGACTTCAGTAATAGCCAATGCTGATGCGTTTCGTCAACAGTAACGTCTTCCCAGGGGCAGGCCGAATGTCAGATGACTTTATTTTAAATTTAGTTAACAGCATTAAAGTGATACAAAATACATACTGTTTTATTGATAGTGTGCCTTCTGTTTCTGTATAGGGATGATGGCACTGTCATTTTTTTAATAAAAAAAAAATGCGAAAAAAGTACCTTTTTCCTAATCGATATACAGCTGTCACACAACCCAGCTCTTTCTCAGCCTGTCTGCAGAGGAACATAAGCAGGAGGGGCTTCTAATCCTCTGCTGCTAGTCACATGTAAAAGAAAAGAAAAAAAATAAAAGCTTTTGGAACACAGAGTAAAAATAAATAAATAATATTAATAGACTGTTTGTTTAAAATTGGCATACAAATATATATTTGAATTCAAATCTTTATTATTTTGTGGAAATAACATGGTTTGGGTGGATTTCTGCCAATCACAGGCTGTGTCACTCCCCTCCAGCCTGTGTCTAAGAATACGATCTACATCAATCCACAGGTAATATCCCGCCCTCATTGTTTTAAGCTGGTTAGAGGAGGGAGGGAGTGGGCTGTCATTTACCACTGTATATACACCCCAATGTGTGACTCTATAGTCACATGGGCTGCTCAGAGGAGATAGGGAGGAAATGCTCAGCATAGAAACTCACTCAAAACTGAGCATGTGCAGAATTGCCACCACAAATGCAAAATCCCTAGCTGAATTGGGGATATGAACAGAAGGTGGAGATAGAGAGCAGCAGGATCAGCCAGGCTTTTTTGCAGAATACAGAAAACGAATCTCATAGAACAGCATGTAATACAGAATTTTATTGATCATTTTTTATGATGTGGGTTTAGTGAACATTTAACTTATTTTTTATACAATATAAAAGGAACTATTTAATGCAAAATGATCCACACAACTAGTTTTTCTGTGCAATTGTGTCACAGGGTGACATGGTGTTATGGTCTCTTCTCTGCTGAACAGAGCTTAGTTTATAACAGACCCTCCAATCTTGAGTCACTCTAGCTTGTACAAACCACCCCTCTCCTGAGCACCTCTCTACCTATCTAAAAAAGCAGACTTGGCTATCGATCAAACTGGTGGTATTAACATCAGGTATTAACATCAGGTATTGAAGAACTTATTTAATCACTTCCCGCAAACTGACGTAGCTTTACGTCGGCTCGGAGAAGTGGTTGTACCGGGGTGATGCCTGCAGCTAGAGGCATCATCCCGGTACCAATTTTTTTTTAGAGTCGGCTTTCTGGTGATAATGGCCGATATGGCTCTGGAGCCGCTCGGCCGTTACCCCAGCGAGAGGGAGGGGATGCCCCCCTCCCGCCCCACCGGGAGACCCGAGCAACCAGTCGGCACGTCTGCCGGCTGGTTGGAGTCCCAATCAAAGCCAGATTCGGCTTTGATCGGGTCTCCAATGTAGTAACCCAGAAACGGCGTGATGACGTCACGTCTGGGTTACTCGCCGGCTAAAGGTGCCGTATTTAAAAAAGTGTCAGTATTCAAAAGTGCCAATTTCAGCATTTTGAATACATTGAAGTGCAGTGGAGGGGTCTGGGGTCTTTTAGACCCCCGATCCCTCCATAAAGAGTACCTGTCACTACCTATTACTGTCACAAGGGATGGTTACATTGCTTGTGACAGCAATAAAAGTAATGTGATTTTTTTTTTTTTAAACTGTGCTAAAACGAAAAAATGAATTAAAATAAGTAGGAAACAAAAATTTTTCTAAAGCGCCCCTGTCGCTCACGCAAGAAAGAAAACGCATGCGGAAGTCGCGCCCGCAAATTAAAGTGCTGTTCAAACCACACATGTGAGGTATCGCGGCGATCGCCAGAGCAAGAGCAATAGTTCTAAAAAAAAGAGCTACTCTATAACTCTAAACTGGTAACCGTTAACACATTTTAAAACATCGCCTATGGAGATTTTTATTGACCCTAGTTTGTTGCCATTCTGTGGCTGTGCGTAATTTTAAACCATAACATGTTAGGTATCTATTTATTCAGCGTGACATCTTCTTTCACAATATACAAAAAAATGGGCTAACTTTACTGTTTAGTTTTTTAAAATGCGGTGAAATTTTCTTTTTTTTTTTTAAATGGCATTTGAAAGACTGCTGCACAAACCGCATGACAAAAAATATTGCAACGACCGCCATTTTATTCTCCAGGGTCTTTGCTAAAAATATATATATATATATATATATATATATATATATATAATGTTTGGGGGGTTCTAAGTAATTTTCTAGCTAAAAATACAGATTTTAACTTGTAAACAGCATATGTCAGAAATTGGCTCGGTCCAGAAGTGGTTAAAGCAGGACTCCTGGAAACATTCAACACTATGCTTGCAGTTGGGCCTTCCCCACAATAAATAGGGTTAAGTACTGATTTTCTTCTAGGGTACTATTAAAAAGAATGTTACTTACTTTATCCCTTGCACCCATAGTCTTCATCCTCTGTCTGCAATTGGTCCTGTGAAGCCGCTACCATTCGGTGTTGTATTGGTCACATTCTCATGACATCATGGGGAATCCTGCATTGTATTTGAGGTTGTCAAGGGCCTGCCGGCAACCCTAAGTGCTGAAGTAGAGGAGAGCACTGGTTGCTGGGAGAACAAGGAAAACTGCTTTTATTGGTACCCTAAAAAAAAAACAAGCATTAACCCTGCCTGTGTGTGAGGGGATCCGTACAACAAGGTTATTTTTTACCTTTTAAGGACCTGTTGATTTTATTTTGTGGTTTTGAGTTGTGTTGGGCTGGGCAAGGCTATGTAATCATAGTATACACATGGTGGACATTGCAGCCAGGCTGCCTTGAGATAGCAGTGATTTGAGTTAGGGGCCTTTGCAATAGTCCACTGATTTAGGTCATAAGATTGAAACAGAGTAGTAGAGAAATGACCAGGAGCAGAGTGTTTTGCACCTAGGCACCTAGGCTGGCCAACAGATTAGATTTACCAAATCATACAATATGAGGTCAAACCTAAACACTTTCGATTTGTATGCAACTAAGCAGGCCCTTGCACTACATAGTTAAATCTAAAGGAAATAGAATAAGAAAATTGCAAAACGAATGGCCGGCTTTGGAATGGGCCATGTCAGAGAATCAGATATAATCTGAGTATAAGGTTTTATATGGCTTTGCGTTTTTATATATATTTTCAATTTATCAAATATTGTTTTCCTGTAGACTGATTATATTTTTGCTTTCTTAATACTGCTACACATTTTTTCCTTCTTTAGGGAAGGTCACTCTAGTCTGGTGCTGGAATTGAAAGCAGCTCTGGGGAATCAGAAGCCAGGAGCTCTTGTGCTTTCAGTAGGAGGTGGAGGGCTCCTTGCTGGAATTATAGAAGGACTTACCAGGGTTGGGTGGTCTGATGTGCCCATAATTGCCATGGAAACATTGGGAGCACACTGTCTGAATGCAGCCCTTGAAGCTGGGAAATCTGTGACTTTGCCTGACATTACTAGGTAAGACTTTTAGAGGACATGCCCGACAACTCACAATAATGTGACCCATCCAGATGTCCAGGCATGTGTGTTAATTTTTTAAAATGAACTTGGAATTTCAAATTAGGATGATATTAAAAGCAAATTAAAGAGCATTTTAACCCTTCTGAGTAACTAATAGATGTCACTCTTGAAACCTGGGCTCCTCAATTTACAAATACTGTGTCTGATAGGGATATACAGTATCTCACTAAAGTGAGTACACCCCTCACATTATTCTAAATATTGAATTATATCTTTTCATGTGACAACACTGAAAAAATGACACTTTGCTACAATGTAGTGAGTGTACAGCTTCTATAACAGTGTAAATTTGCAGTCCCCTCAAAATAACTCAACACACAGCCATTAATGTCTAAACCGCTGGCAACAAAAGTGAGTACATCCCTAAGTGAAAAAGTCCAAATTGGGCCCAATTAGCCATTTTCCCTCCCCGGTGTCATGTGACTCGTTAGTGTTACAAGGTCTCAGATGTGAATGGGGAACAGGTGTGTTAAATTTGGTGTTATCGCTCTCACTTTCTCATACTGGTCACTGGAAGTTCAACATGAAAAAAAAAGTGTTGCTCTACATGAAGATGACCTAGGCTATAAGAAGATTGTCAAGACCCTGAAACTGAGCTGCAGCACAGTGGCCAAGACCATATAGCTGTTTAACAGGACAGGTTCCACTCAGAACAGGCCTCGCCATGGTCGACCAAAGAAGTTGAGTGCACGTGCTCAGTGTCATATCCAGAGGTTGTCTTTGGGAAATAGATGTATGAGCGCTGCCAGCATTGCTGCAGAGGTTGAAGGGGTGGGGGATCAGCCTGTCAGTGCTCAGACCATATGCCGCACACTGCATCAAATTGGTCTGCATGGCTGTCATCCCAGAATGAAGCCTCTTCTGAGAATGATGCACATGAAAGTCCGCAAACAGTTTGCTGAAGACAAACAGACTAAGGATATGGATTACTGGAACCATGTCCTGTGGTCTGATGAGACCAAGATAAACTTATTTGGCTCCGATGGTGTTAAGCGTATGTGGCGGCAACCAGGTGAGGAATACAAAGACAAGTGTGTATTGCCTACAGTCAAGCCTGGTGGTGAGAGTGTCATGGTCTGGGGCTGCATGAGTGCTGCCGACACTGGTGATCGACAGTTCAATGGAAAGGTGGAGAAGTGCAAGGTCTCTAACATCCACCAGCTATGTGATGTCGTCATGGAGTGGAAGAGGACTCCAGTGGCAGCCTGTGAAGCTCTGTTGAACTCCATGTTCAAGTGTGTTAAGGCAGTGCTGGAAAGTAATGGTAACCCCACAAAATATCTACACTTTGGGCCCAATTTGGACATTTTCACTTAGGGGTGTACTCACTTTTGTTGCCAGTGGTTTAGACATTATTGGCTCTGTGTTGAGTTATTTTGAGGGGACAGCAAATTTACACTGTTAAACAAGCTGCACACTCACTACTTTACATTGTAGAAAAGTGTAATTTCTTCAGTGTTGTTACATAAAAAGATATAATAAAATATTTACAAAAATGTGAGGGGTATACTCCCTTTTTTTGAGGTACTGTTCTTAAGATGGGTACACCACAGCTTTTTTTTTTTTTTTTTCGTTTAGTCAGCTGGCTGAATTAAAAATACACTAATAGATACCTGTATTCACACAACTGAGGGTATCCTGCATCCACCCACAGCAAGCCACTGCTCGAAGAAGGTCCTCTAGCAGGTCTGTTCTACAGAATCCAATCTAACGATTGGCTTCTATTGAACAGGAAGGGCTACACACAGATCTAAATATGGCCAGTCCTTGCTGAGCCAGCGGAATTTCAATCCATGTGTAACTAGCTTTTCTCAAACTTTATTGAAAATTCCATATGTAACATATGGTAACATGTCACATCTAATCCCACCATACAGAACAATCTAAGGACACTACCAGTGATGGGGCACTATTCCTCCCACTAATACCAATTAAGGGGCACTATTCCAACCACTAATACCAATGATGGGGCATTATTCCTCCCACTAATACCAATGATCGGGAACTATCCCTCCCACCAATACCAATGATGGGGCACCTTTCCTCCCACTAATATCAATGATGAGGCACTTTTCCTCCCAGCAATACCAATGAGGTGGCACTATTCCTTCCAGTAATAGCAATAAGGTGACAATAGTCCTCCCAGTAATACCAATGAGGTGGCACTATTCCTTCCAGTAATACCAATAATGTGGCACTATTCCTCCTAGTAATACCAATGATGGGGAACTATTCCTCCCAGTAATACCAATGATCGGGAACTATTCCTCCCAGTTATACAAGTGAGATGACACTTTTCCTCCCAGTAATATTAATGAGGTGGCACTATTCCTCCCAGTAATACCAATGATGAGGAACTATTTCTCCCAGAAATACAAATGATGGAGAACTATTCATCCCAGTAATACAAATGAGGTGGCACTATTGCTTCCAGTAACACCAATGAGGTGGCACTATTCCTCCCAGTAATACCAATGATGGGAATGATGGGACACTATTCCTCCCAGTAATACCAATGATGGGGAACTATTCCTCCCAGAAATACAAATGATGGAGAACTATTCATCCCAGTAATACCAATGAGGTGGCACTATTGCTCCCAGTAATACCAATGAGGTGGCACTATTCCTCCCAGTAATACCAATGATGGGAATGATGGGACACTATTCCTCCCAGTAATACCAATGATGGGGAACTATTCCTCCCAGTAATACCAATGATGGGGAACTATTCATCCCAGTAATACCAATGATGGGGAACTATTCCTCCCAGTAGTACCAATGAGGTGGTACTATTACTCCCAGTAATACCAATGAGGTGGCACTATTCCTCCCAGTAATACCAATCAGGTGGCACTACTCCTCTCTCTGACCACAGGCGCTACGTAACTGCCCACCACTAGTCCTGAGGCAATGTTTATTCTTACTAATGCTGGGCCCAGAATATTTTCTATTCTCACTGGCCATAGCATGGCCCCCTAAAGTCTGAAGGACAGTACACTGGCCCTATGTTTAAAAAGTTTGGAGACCCCTGATTTAGAATGTCGGTCAACTGCACCATTGGATCCAGCCATCACAACCACTAACCAGCATGCAGTGTAGATCATAAGACTAAAATTTCCCCCATAACTCAGTTTATAGGGTTATAGTTCACGCATATCTCCATAGTGAAGAGTAATCACTGCCTCATACAGTTGCTAGCCCAGTGGGACGTTGAACAAATGCAGATAGCCATACCTGGAATTGCAAGCCACATTTTCCAGGTATTCCCCAGTGAGCATAGATGTACTTTTCCATGCAAAGCATACCAGTGAGGTTGTAACTCTACTCTGTAGGAGGGTGAGAACTTGTGGATTATTGTTATAATACCAATTAAAAAACGAAAGATGTAATTCTAGCCTGGTATACAAATATAAATGGCAAGACATAAGATGACCCAGATATCATAGGTGATTATCAAAATTCCTAATTAATATATGCCAAATAACAAGCATGCAGCTATGTACTGGGATATAATAAGAGGAATATTAAGCTGTTTATATAATTTGCAAAGTTTTCTAGACAATAATGACAGGTAGTGGGAGATTGAAAACAACATGTACTCTTAATATATACGCTTTATATTCTGTGAGTGGCATTGGCAATTTGGAACTTACCTTTTCTATCCTCATAGCATTGACCAAATGGACATAGTTTCATAGGGATGTAAAAGACAAGACTGCCTGCCTGCCTGTCACAAGGTCTCAAAGTACCTGTAATTACAGCCCACACTACAGCAGCAATTCAGTAGGGTTATTAAGACTTTAGTTGGTGCCTGACAGCTATATGCTTCCCTTAAGATTGCACTGACCAATTAACTGTGACAATGTGACACTTGTGAAGTGAGAGCTGTCTCTACACACACACACTTCCACATGAGAAGGTTGGAAGCATCTTGTGATTTATCTGAATGTTTGAGAAGAAATGGGCCAGCTTTTATTCCTTGTACTGTAATCATTTATTTTTTCAAACATGATTGTGTTAGGAATGTGAAGATGAGTATAAAAGGCAAATAGGGGTAGGGGAAGACGCGAGGAAGGAAAGCATAACACAAAGCAGTATCCTTACTTACATTATGGACACCAGTTGAGTCTACGAAGAATTATTTTCATTGAATTCTAGCTAGTGGTGGGCAGAATGGTTGCTATATTGGTATGAAAAGGACTTAGGAGTAAGTAACCTTGCATGTAAGGGTGTGTACAGTATTCTAGTTGATTTTATCTAATACATTTCAGCTAAAGATAAATTCATTTTGAGAGTGTATAAAGAGAGCATCCAAATTCAACTTTAAATCATGGATTCTTACATTTTCCTACAGCATTGCCAAGTGCCTAGGGTCAAAAACAGTATGTGACCGAGCTCTGGAGTGTGCAAGAAAATACAAAGTTATCTCTTTGACCGTGGATGATAGAGAAGCAGTGAAAGCTATTGAGATGTTCCTGGGTAAGTAGGAAGTGGATAATGATTTTGGTCCTGTTTAATTCTTTGGTTGTGTCAACCTAATGCTTTTCAGTTTGGATTGTGAGCTGATTCTGAACATCAAAATCAAAACGCATTCTTTTATTAAAACCTATAGGATCCTAATGCTTTTCTTTTACACAACACATTTTATAATTCTGTTTTGCACATATAACAGTTTTGGGGGATTTTCTATGAATATTTAAAGTGTTACTAAACCCAGGACCCTGCATTCACTATATCTGGTCTCCCACAGTATACAGAACATGGAAATGCAACTATTTTAGTAAACATAAACTGCTAAATACATTTTCTCATCAGCAGTATATAGCAGTCTTGTGACTTCTATCAATGCCTGGTTAAAGCTTGAAGAAGGAGTTTTCATTCTCCCCTGATTGTCCTATGAGGCTGCAGGACCCCTGACCCTCTGTCTGGACAGTGCTGATTGGCCCTGTGCTGATCACATGCACTCTCCCAAGAAAAAACTCTCGAGCAATACACACCAAACTGAGCAAGTGCAGGCTGAGTCCAGTAACTCTGTCTTATCCGGATATGTTTTTGGGATAATGTAAGAATGGAAGGATCTGTGCAAACAGGATCAAACAGCCTTTTTACACAATGCAGAGGATTAATCCCTTAGGTTCCACAGTGAGTATAACAAGCATGCTTTACTGCATATACAGACTGATTTTACTGTTGTGGGTTTAGTAACACTTTAAGCTTAGGGTTGGGAGATGGAGTGTGATGTGCTTTTGTATATATTGTGGTGTTTTTTTTTTTTTTTTGTCAGGAATATAAAATATAGTGCTAAAAATATATTTTTGATTCTGCTGTGAAATAAATACTTAGCTACATAATTAGTGAAGTTGAAAAAAGACACAAGCCCAACAAGTCTATCTAGTTCAATTGAAATAAGAAAATAAAGAAAAATATACAACTTCCATATACACTATCCTATACCCACAAATACTAAACACAGATAATTTGCATTCGCATTCTAAGCCAGCAGCTAGAACTTTTACTTTTCAGATATTTCTCTGTCTATCCTTACCTTATGAAAAACACCTGATGTTTGCAGAGCCTAAAGTGATTGTAAATGATCACCCTGTAAAACAACCCTTTCACTTTAAAAAAGAAATGAAAGGCAAAACATCTGTGTATGGAGATAAAAAAACCCCCATTATAATGCATTTTCCCCTTTCTTATAAGTGATTACATTCCCTCTCTTCTCAGTTGCATAAGATCTGGGAGAGGAGAAACAGAAGTACACTGAGTTTCACAATGAAAGGCTGTGCAGATGGGGGCATGTCAGAACAAGTCTGATCATTGGAGGATAGCAGGCTGATTTCCCAGCATAGCTAGAGAACTGACGAAGCTGTGCTCTTCTGCTTAGTGTAGTAAGTTTTTATTACAAATGCAGAGGGACTGGAAGGGGCACCAGGGATTTTACACAAACAAAGCAATACAAAGAGAACAGGAGACTTTCTCATACAACTGCATGGTACAGCAGGCACATGTCAGGAATATAAAATGTTGGGGTAACAAACGCTTTAATAGGACATGCTAAAATGGTTCACACTATAGCGTGATTGCAACCCTGGGTTGTGCGGGCACAGCAGCCCATTTATTTGAATAGGCTGCTGCTGTGCATTCATTTCCCACAGAAAAAAGGGGCATGCACCATTTTCAAAACGCAGTCGCAGGGAAATCGCATGCTGCTTTTGCAGCATGCGATTTCCCTAAGGTTTCTGCACCCACAAATGCGCTGCATTTTTAGATACGTGGGGTGCCGAGTGACTGTGTGTGAAACCACCTGAAATAGTGTGAACCAGACCTAATACACACAACTCAATAAATCAGAGTAATTATCCATTCCCCTTCCCTGCTTGCTCTGTTCAGACTTGGCCTTCCAGAGTTCAAATAATGAGAGAAAGAAAATGAAACAAAACATATAAACTAAAAACAAAATTGACCAAATCCATTATAGTTTAAGTGTGACAATTAGGCTGCAAGCTCACACATGCCTGAAAATTCCTCTAGCCAGTGGCGTAGCGTGGGGGGTGCAGAGGGGGCCAGCCGCACCGGGTGCAACATCTGGGGGGGCGCATCCGCAGTGTCACTCTGTCTGCCTGACTCTGACATACACAGTTCACACACTGGCTGCGGCTGCCTCCATCTTTAGGCTGGGAGATGTCCAGCGCGGCCGCCCTATGGCTGAAAATCGCGGGTTGGGGCGGGGCTGGACTGTGCTTCACCTGTCCATTGGTGTAGGGTGGGGTGGCGTTGCGAGCCAAGCCCCGCTTATGCTGCCTCTCCTCACTGCTCAGTCAGTTTAGCAGCAAGTGAGTCAGCAGCCTGGCGCTCTCACCTGATTAGAGCCAGAGGCTCTAATAGGCTTCAAAAAAAAGGGTGGACCCGGGGCGCAGAGCAGTGCGCCCCGAGCCCACCCATTGTGTGACAATAGCAAATGAAAATTCGCTATTGTCACACGGATCCTCCTCCTGGCCAATCAGGAAGCGGGTACGAGAGCCGCTTCCTGATTGGCCGAAAGGCTACGCATGCCATTGGCCGAGGAGGGGGCGGGAGGACTCGAGGAGACGCGGGGAACTGAGGAGAAGCGGCCACTGCAGGTAAGACTCTCTGCATTGAAGGGGGCACGCTGGTCTCTCTGCATTGAAAGGGGGCACGATGATCTCTCTGCATTGAAGGGGGGCACGCTGGTCATTCTGCATTGAAAGGGGGCACGCTGGTCATTCTGCATTGAAAGGGGGCACACTGGTCATTCTGCATTGAAAGGGGGCACGCTGGTCATTCTGCATTGAAAGGGGGCATGCTGGTCACTCTGCATTGAAAGGGGGCACGCTGGTCTCTTTGCATTGGAAGGGGGCACGCTGGTCACTCTGCATTGAAAGGGGGCACGCTGGTCTCTCTGCATTGAATGGGGGCACACTTGTCACTGTGCATTGAAAGGGGGCATGCTGGTCTCTCTGCATTGAAAGGGGGCACATTGGTCTCTCTGCATTGAAAGGGGGCATGCTGGTCATTCTGCATTGAAAGGGGGCACGCTGGTCATTCTGCATTGAAAGGGGGCACGCAGGTCTCTCTGCATTGAAAGGGGGCACGCTGGTCACTCTGCATTGAAAGGGGGCACGCTTGTCACTCTGCATTGAAAGGGGGCATGCTGGTCTCTCTGCATTGAAAGGGGGTACGCTGGTGATTCTGCATTGAAAGGGGGCACGCTGGTCTCTCTGCATTGAAAGGGGGCACGCTGGTCTCTCTGCATTGAAAGGGGGCACGCTGGTCATTCTGCATTGAAAGGGGGCACGCTGGTCTCTGTGCACTGAAAGGGGGCACGCTGGTCTCTATGCATTGAATGGGGGCACGCTGGTCTCTCTGCACTGAAAGGGGGCATGCTGGTCATTCTGCATTGAAAGGGGGCACGCTAATCTCTCTGCATTGAATGGGCGCACGCTGGTCATTCTGCATTGAAAGGGGGCACGCTGGTCATTCTGCATTGAAAGGGGGCACGCTGGTCTCTCTGCATTGAAAGGGGGCACGCTGGTCTGTCTGCATTGAAGGGGGCACGCTAGTCTGTCTGCATTGAAAGGGGGCACAATGATCTCTCTGCATTGAAAGGGGGCACGCCGGTCATTCTGCATTGAAAGGGGGCACGCTGGTCATTCTGCATTGAAAGGGGGCACGCTGGTCACTCTGCATTCAAAGGGGGCACGCTGGTCATTCTGCATTCAAAGGGGGCACGCTGGTCATTCTGCATTGAAAGGGGGCACGCTGGTCATTCAAACTTGTATTTAGATGCATTTTACTTTAATTATATCAGTATTTTCATAACAAACAATACATGTGCTTAGGGGGTAAGGGTTTCTTTAACTAATCTAGTGTAAGAGACTCGAGTGCTAAAATCCCGCGGGTTAGGGGGCGCAAATTACTTGCCTTGCCCGGGTGCTGACAACCCACGCTACGCCACTGCCTCTAGCATAAAATCCTCGGCACTTTCCTATCCTTAGGGAGCTGCAGGTACCATGTAGAGCTGCCTATATGCGGCTGTACTCGTGTGAATGCTGACTGCTTCTACATTATCGTTTACCCACGCACGCGCATACGGCATCATTTTGTAAACACTAGTATGGCCATGTACAGCTATTCACTTGTATGAGCAGCTGTACATGGCATCTGCAGCACCTGAGGAGCAGAAAAGTGTCAGGGATTTTACTCTAGGGGGCTTTCAAACCTTCAGATGTCTGTGTCACATGAATGAAGTAAACTGAGGTACAGCAAAATCGCCACTTACAGTTATCCTTTGAATTAAATATAATATTATAGTTGATCTCTTTTAAATGCTATGTTTTAATTGTAAATATAGTTAGTAAAAGGTCCAGCTAGTAAGAAATGCTAGTGTGAATATATATTGTATAGGTACTACAGATAATTAGAAATACTCTGAAAGCTAACGTAAAAACCTAAAGAGACTCTGGGGATGCTTTACTACAGGTAAATGGATTGTGCACTTTGCACGTGCACTCTGCAAGTGCAGTTGCTCCAGAGTTTAGTAAATGACGTAAAGCTTCACTTTGCAAAGAGTACCCAATAACATGCAAGGAACATAAAAAAAAAAACAGCATGTTTGCTTGCACATGATTGGATGATGGAAGTCAGCAGAGCTTCCACTCATTTACTAAGCTCTGGAGCAACTGCTTATACAAAGTGCACAGTCTTTTTGCCTTTAGTAAATCAACCACTTTATCACCTTACCCATTTGGTGCAAAGTGACAGTGGGGTTGACTTAGTAAAGGCAAATATACTGTGCACTGCCATTGTACCCGCAACCAACACCTGCAATTAGATTTGATGGAAAGCTATAAAATTAGATTCACCATCTCCTTCCTTTTCTGAATGGAAAGAGTCGTAGTCAGTGACATTGTAAAAAAAATCTAATAAAATGATAAAAAATAATACAATTAAAATACCACAAAATAAAAACTACTGACACCAGTGGGTGAACTTCCAGGATCGCAAAGGACACACTTTCAACCGAGCCCTGGCATTCCACCACTGTGGGGAGGCCCCAAGATGGCAGGAAGGGGGCCCACTGCAGAACTTGTGAAAGGGTCCCGTTGCGGGACCCTAATAAAGGTCCCTGCAACGAGAGTAAAGGGCCGCAGGATCAGTGGGAAGAGCCCAAGGCTTGAAGTGAAGGGCCCCAGGGCAGGGGTCTGTGGGGCCCTTCATGGTTTCTTGCAACGGGGCCCTTAAGATTCTAGTTACGCCTCTGCTCTCAGATATGGATCAACTGCACTTGCAGTGCACAGACTATTTGCCTTTAGTAAATCAACCCCAGTGTCTGTTTAAATTGCAACCCCAAAAGCACCTTACACTCCCCTTCATAGGGCTCCCCCTAACCACTTTTATTTCTGTTGCTGCCAGTGCTTCCGGATATAGTGAAGCATAAGACTTCTACCTATGATACAGTACTAGGCCCAAGCACTGTCACATGATGGAGGCAATGACATGTTACCTAAGCTTGGACTTCAGTCAACATCAAGTATTTTGCACTGCCAAGCACAACAAAAGGAGCAGTTGGGGAGCACTGTGAAAGTGAGTTTAGGTTGGTCAGCAGGTGGACTTTAAAAAAGGCCCTCCAAAATGTATTCTGTATTGACAAGATGACAGCATTTCTTTAAATACCACCTTGGCTTTGTAACATCCGTGGATTTGGTTAGGAGAAATGTATCTACGTTATTTACTACATCATTGCCCCCAGTGCACATACATATCTTGACAATGTTCTGGCTCTTGCATGCTTCCAACCACTGCATCCTTCTCTGCAATCTCCCAAATGGAGAGGAAATCACCAAATATTTATATGAGCCCAAGTATTGTGGAGAGATCATAAAATATCAGGCTGGGACTAGCGTATTACTGGTAAATATCTGTGGATCAGGGAATACAGTTTTAAAAAACACTGACGTTTATCTGTGCAATCATGTTTAGTAACTTACATCAACCAATTAGAAATATGCTTTTAGAAGCTTGGTTATGCCAGACTACTGATAAATGATCCGTCACGGTGAAGAGTTTTATAGAAAGCTATCATATAAAACCTTTAATAAAAATAAAGTGAAACTCACACCTATTGTAAAGATTTGCGAACCTCAATCAGGCTCAAAATAGATTTCCACTGCTGGGTCTAATTTGGTACTTGTAGTGCATGCACGAGAAGATCACACTGACACACGTTGTTCAGGTAAATGATACTTCCTGTTTATTTCTAATGTACAGCGAGTTAAATAGTTAGTAGGCGGTGTCATATGTTAGTACGTCATAAGCATAATATTAGCATAATACTGATTATTTGCAGCTTTCTGATTAGTCATGTCCATTATAAGGTAGTCCACTTCGAGTTTATGAATGTTATCTTCTCTTGAAGGCACCGTGCCAAAGCGCCATCTTCCTCACAAAATTCCATTTCGATGGAGGGGGTATCTAGTAACGGCCATTTTGAGTAAGGAATTCAGAAAAAAGATATGTACATGTACAGAAAAACAGACATAAAAAAATAGACATTTTGCTTAATTCACAAGTGTTCACCAGCAAACACCAGCAGTGCAAATATAAACAATGAGTCCAAAATAATAGATAAATATATAGACATGTAAGAGATACTCCTATAAATAGGAGTAAAATAACAGTGTCCAAAATTATATCCAAAACTGTAATTCTCGTGAGAAGTGCACAGTCGAAAAAAATATACTTGATAAAGGAAAAGGAATTGGCAGCACTCCAGGTTGAGTCAAAATCCAGATTTATTGACTGGACATCCAAATATGACAATCGTGACAAGGTAGACGCGTTTCACACACTGACTGTGTGCTTAATCATTAATTAATTAAGTCATATTTGGATGTCCAGTCAATAAATCTGGATTTTGACTCAACCTGGAGTGCTGCCAATTCCTTTTCCTTTATCAAGTTTTCACGGAGGCGAGCCGGGGCATGCACCGGTGTGAGTCATCAGGCAATCACACCACCTTGAGCAGTGAGTTCTTGTCTTTTCAATTGAAAAAAATATACAGTCCAAAAAATTATAGTAAAATATGTGAATCCAAAAACAAATAGAGATTGGATAAATGTGAGTCCCGTGAATGAAGAGGACACGAATCACCACAAATCACCACCACAGCTGTGTGACATCAATCTCCATTACCATCAGATGGACCCTCACCACAGATTAGTGCCCCTATTCGCATGGGTGGGCAAAAGTGCTAACAAGTAAAGCGGTATGTAGAATCCTCTAGGTGGGCTTAATTCTTTCCTGCCTCTACCTCGAATAGTCACTCCATAGGTAACATGTAGAAAGAAAAGCTCCACTAGTGTGATAATGTAACACACTCAAACATGTATTAAAATGAGCTACAATCCACTCACATGTAATACAAAAAAAACACGCCTAAAAAATATAACATATGCGATCGATCTGACCCCCCGGGTTCTCCCCACCTCCACGCTGGCTGTAGAATCTCCGAGAATCGTCCCTAGGGGCATGGTTACAATGCAACTGGATTGTCAGTCAGGAGATCGTACGACAATTCCCAGAGATTCTACAGCCAGTGTGGAGGTGGTGCAGGAAAGAATTAAGCCCACCTAGAGGATTCTACATACCGCTCTACTTGTTAACACTTTTGCCCACCCATGCGAATAGGGGCACTAATCTGTGGTGAGGGTCCATCTGATGGGAATGGAGATTGATGTCACACAGCGGGGGTGGTGATTTGTGGTGATTTGTGGTAATTTGTGTCATCTTTATTCACGGGACTCGCATTTATCCAATCTCTTTATTTCTTTTTGAATTCACATATTTACTTTATTTTTTTGGACTGTGCACTTATCACGAGAATTACAGTTTTGGAAATTATTTTACTCCTATTTATAGGAGTATCTCTTTCATGTCTATATATTTAATTATTATTTTTAACTCATTGTTTATATTTGTGCTGCTGGTGTTTTCACGTGATTAGGTGTGAGTTTCACTTTATTTTTATTTTTGTTTTATTGAAGTAGTGGCATTCACTTGTGTCTTTTTAGTTTTAGCGCTAGCGGTTTGCATTATATTTAGTTCATATAAAACCTTTGCTGTATATTTTGTTTCACACTGTTAGGGCTTGTTCACACTTGACTAAATTTCCAATGCCCAACAAACGCTCCTAAAGTGTTTGTATGGCGTCAATATGGGCGTCAGACAGGCGTGAATTAGCTTTAGTATGGGGCAGTTTGTTAAAAATGCTCCATAAATGCCCTATGCGTGGTTTTGGCATGTTTGATGAGCGTTAAAACTGCTCCAAAATGGAAAGTGACAGAAATAAACTAGATTTAATGCGCCACAACCGCACTGAAACCGTGCCGCAACGCCTACTAAGCGTTACCATAGACTTGCATGGGAGGCATTGAAAGGCTTCAAACCCCTCCTGACTCGACACAAGGCTTTAATTTTGAAGCAAAGCAACGCTAACCCTTCATGTTTTGATAGAGTGAACAGCACAACGTACTTGTGTATAGGCATTTGAGGGGTGTCCCTCAAATGCCTGCTTTTAATGCCAGTGTGAATTCAGCCTAACTTCTATTCCACTTCCACATTTTTTTTTTTCCAGATGATGAACTGATGCTGGTGGAGGCTGCATGTGGAGCTGCCCTTGCTGCAGTATATTCGGGACATATCCAGCGCCTGCAACAGGAGGGCAAGTTAGAACAGCTACAAGGACCATTGATAATGATAGTATGTGGGGGAAGTGCAATCAGTCTCTCTGAGCTTCAGAACTTTAAATCCCAGTTTGGAATGGTTTAATCCTTCAAAATAAAATCATTTAAACCAGTGTCTGCTTTGCAAAAAAAAAAAACAGTTGCTTGGAATATTTTACCAAACTGGCAATACTTGGTTTATTCACAAGAGGGAGTCAAGCCACAAATAAACACTGTCGATAATATGAGAACAAAACGTTTGCAGGATTTCTATTAACCTTTGACCTCATTTCGAGCTATTGATCAACAGAACGCTCTTGTATTTGCGCTATCCCTTCTGGACTTTTCATTTTTCCTCTCTCTGGCTTGCCAGTTTCCCCGGCACCAGTGTTTCTGTCTCTCCTCTCGCTAGCCTTGATAAATTTCCTTCCAGCATGAGTCCCCGTGCAGATTCTCTTTGGGATCAGACCCCTATAAATCATAACTCTCCAGCCAATATCTTATGTAAAAAGGTTCCTCAGGGCTGGGAAATCCTATTACCAGAAGCACCATTAATTATGGCAAGTCAGCTTTCCCTCCAGCTGTAATATGTTATCTGCAAACCCTGTAGTCCAGACTCTGGCCTTCCCTACTGCAAGTACTGGAGGTGATGCAGAGAACATGCCAGAGAAAATCAATGGAAAGCCACCACTATAATCTATCTATCTATCTATCTATCTATCTATCTATCTATCTATCTATCTATCTATCTATCTATCTATCTATCTATCTATCTATCTATCTATCTATCTATCTATCTATCTATCTATCTATCTATCTATCTATCTATCTATCTATCTATCTATCTATCTATCTATCTATCTATCTATCTATCTATCTATCCGTTATTCGAGTATAACGCGCACACGTGTATAACGCGCACCCCTAATTTTCGATTAAAAATCGGTATAAAATTTTGTTTCACACCAAGCATTGTAATTGACAAAAAAACGTTGTTGAACACTTGCGGCCATGATAAAACTTGAGCTTGAATGAAGCGTCATATGCAGAACGTTTTCTCTTGATACCCTGAGTTGCCATCTAACGGGTACCAGTATATCAATGAAAATATGAAGAACACTGAATTACGGTACGCAAAACACTGAATTGTACAAAAGCAATGCTTACCGTAACGTGTGGGCGAGGCGAGGAAATGAAGCGGCGACCATACAGCGGATAATAAGAATTCTCACCCCCAGCTCGGGCCGCCCACTGTACGCGACGAGGGGACGTTTTTTTTTTTCGCCCTCGCGTACAGTGAGCGGCTGCAGCCCGGAAAAGGCGCAGTGCAAACTCACAATTCGCCTGCGCCCTCAATGGACCGGCCGCCACTGCCACCCCACCCCAGCCCTCGTTTATAACGCGCACCCAAACTTTGATTTCTTTTTTTGGTAGAAAATTTTGCGCGTTATACTCGAATAAATACGGTATCTATCCATCTATCTATCTATCTATTTCTAGACCCTAGAATCCAACTGGTTAAATCTGAAAATTTTAATGTAGCTGGAACATAGTTGCATGGTTAGTCTGGTTGAAAAAAGACACAAAGTCCTAGTTCAACCAAAAAAAGGGGAAAACAAAAGAAATGACAAACTTAAGGCATATATAAACGACAACAATGAGTTTCTTTTATTTTATCAAAAATTGCTTTGTTAATATACCTTTGAAAGTGTTTTGTTAGATCAGTTTATACAGTGCCTTGAAAAAGTATTCACCCCCCTAAAATTTTCCATAATTTTGTCATGTTACAGCAAAAAAAAAAAAACATAAATGTATTTTATTGGGATTTTATGTGATAGACCAACATAAAGTGGCACATAATTGTGAACTGGAAGGAAAATGATAAATGGTTTTCAACATTTTGTACAAATAAATATCTGAAAAAGTGTGGCGGGCATTTGTTTTCAGCCCCCTTAAGGTCTTGTTCACACCTGAGCGTATTTCAGCTCGTAAAACGCTCATCTCTGAAGTCTCAAAACGCCAAACAAGCAAAATCCCATTTATTTCAATGGCCCCTGTTCACATCTGAGAGTTTTGTCTCCTGAAGCTCAAAAAAGTACATGAATTTTTTTTTTGGCAGATTACAAGCGTTTTTGTTAGATGTCAATGCCTGCCTCTAAACACCTGCAAAAAACGCAAAATAACGCCTGAAAAAAAGCCAGAAAAATGCCTGAAAACGATAGGCTCAGGTGTGAATGGAGCCTCATACCAAATTAGTAAATAGTCCACGTGTGAGTAATTTAATGTCAGTGTAAATAAAGCTGTCCTGTGAAGCCCTCAGAGGTTTGTTAGAGAACCTTAGTGAACAAACAGCATCATGAAAGCCAAGGAACACACCAGACAGGTCAGGGATAAATTTGTGGAGAAGCTTAAAGCAGGGTTAGGTTATAAAAAGATATATCCAAGCTTTGAACATCTCACAGAGCACTGTTCAACCCATCATCCAAGACATGGCCGCCCACCTAAACTGACAGACTGGGCAAGGAGAGAATTAATCAGAGAAGCAGCCAAGAGGCCCATGGTAACTCTATAGGAGCTACAGAGATCCACAGCTCAGGTGGGGGAATCTGTCCACAGGACAACTATTAGTCGTGCACTCCACAAATCTGGCCTTTATGGAAGAGTGGCAAGAAGAAAGCCATTGTTGAAAGAAAGCCAAAGAAGTCCCATTTGCAGTTTGTGAGAAGCCATGTGGAGGACACAGCAAACATGTAGAAGAAGGTGTTCTGCCCAGATGGGACCAAAATTTAACTTTTTGGCCTAAAAGTAAATCGCTATGTGTGGCCGAAAACTAAAACTGCACTTCACCTTGAACACACCATCCCCACCATGAAACATGGTGGTGGCAGCATCATGCTGTGGGGATGCTTTTCTTCAGCAGGGACAGGGAAGCTGGTTAGAGTTGATGGGAAGATGAATGGAGCCAAATACATGGCAATCTTAGAAGAAAACCTTGCAAAAGACTTGAGACTGGGGCAGAGGTTCACCTTCCAGCAGGACAACGACCCAAAACATACAGCCAGAGCTACAATGGAATAGTTTAGATCAAAGCATATTCATGTGTTAGAATAGCCCAGTAAGAGTCCAGACCTAAATCTAATAGAGAATCTGTGGCGAGACTTGAAAATTGCTGTTCACAGGCGCTCTCCATCCAATCTGACAGAGCTTGAGCTATTTTGCAAAGAAGAATGGGCAAAAATTTCACTCTCTAGATGTGCAAAGCTGGTAGAGACATCCCCAAAAGACTTGCAGCTGTAATTGCGGAGAAAGGTGATTCTACAAAGTATTGACTCAGGGGGGCTGAATACAAATGCACACCACACTTTTCACATATTTATTTGTATAAAATGTTGAAAACCATTTATCATTTTCCTTCCACTTCATAATATGCTACTTTGTGTTGGTCTACCACATGAAATCCCAATAAAATAAATTTACATTTTTTGTTGTAACATGACAAAATATGGAAAATATCAAAGGGTATGAATACTTTTTCAAGGCACTGTAAGTGCACAAAATCTGTTGATCCTGTCAGAAATCACGTCAGATAATAACGTCTTGTGCTGTCTTCATGTACTGCAATCTTATTAGTTACATTGTTCGTAGCGATCTGTGAGGACTATAAAAACACCTCCTTCGTATGAAGGAAAGGAGAGGGGAAAGTGTTCTGTAGCTAGGGAGGTGTTCTAATGGGCTAAGGATATCCGTTAATGAATATTCAATGTCTACTGCCCACTAAAAATTTTAACTCAAACCAAAAATATGTGCAGAATCATAAAGAAGGCTCCGTTGGCTAACTGTTTATACAGTACCTGTAGAATCTTGAAAGACCTTTAATCCTTGGCTTGGACTTTTCCCTGTGTTTTTTTTATTAATGGTGAAAATATCTAAAGGTGTAATCAGTATTTTTGCCATAATAATATTTTTTTTATTAATGTTGGGTAAATTTGGGAGTTAGGTTAAGTTTAAAGATAGCACTTATACTGACCATTTCTCACACTCCTGCTGGTCTGTACATTCACCACAATGAAGGGAAATACCCACACCACAGATATGAGGGAGCATATAACCAGGGGAGGACTGGGGCAGGGGGGCAATTGCCCCCCGAGCCGCTCTGATGCCCCGTAAAAAAAGGCTGCACCCCTTCTGCCACAGGCATGCCTAAAGAATTTCTGGTAAAGAGAAGTAAAAAGTCCCCAACACTGACCTAGTCCCCACCGCTGAGTGCTGGTTGAAAACAAGGACAGACCGCCCCCCCCCCCAGCATGGATGGTGGGTGTAAGCTGTGTCTGAGCAGAGGCCGGTTCCATGCCCCACTGGAGACCCCCCCTGTCCAGCCCGACTAAGCTGTCCCAGGTCCCCCCAACTGCCCGCTGCTGGCCACGTTGGGAACCCGGATTCAGCAGGTGAGTAGAGAGCACCTGGAGCAAAGCTTCAGCCATGAATGGGGGTCAGGAGGAGGCCAGAGGAGGGAAAGTGGGAGTGGGGCTGCAACATGGGCCTCTGCTTTGTACTTGCCCCCCTGGGCCAAACATTGCCAGTCAGCCCCTACATGTAACGCTACTTCCATCCACAAAGAGGAAGGATGAAAGCTACTGCAGGTATATACAGGCAGCTCCAGGTGATTGGAACTTTATTTAATTTTAATTAAGCACAATCATTTTCTCTCTTCTGTGTACCCCAGGCCCCTATTTTTTCTAAAACATGCAAAGTATAGGGCAAACGGTGCAACACTACAAGCCATATGTCGAATGCAAAACATGCTTTATAGACCACACATTCTTTTGACCCCCTAAAATAGTGTATTTAGCTGTCTGACTAGAGTATAGCTTTTCCTTTATACTAACACTTAAGGGAGTGTATTTAAACAAAATTTACAAAGCTATTCACCCTGTGCAACTACATATACATTCACTGTGTGCAACTGAGGGTACACATGATTAGTATTGGGCTATTTTCTTTCCACGTCAAATGGTATTATAGAATAGAGTAAACAAAAATGCTGCATTATGGCCACTAGATGGGGCTGATAATCATATAAATAACACTTGACCTGGAGATAAAATAGTCTAACAACATTCATTTTTGCCCCCATTTGTACAGAATGAATGTACATGCTTTTTCACAGGACAAAAAGCTCTGTGATTTTTTTTTTTATAAATACACCCATTGTTATTTTATTTACATATAACAAAATAATATTTGTTTTTTTTTTTTTTTTTTATAAATTCAGATTATTATAAATAATAATAATAATAATTCCAGTAGTTGTAATCCATGTTTTTTATTTCATATTTCTTAATCTTTAATATTCCAGTTGGCTGCCTCCTTATATGTGTTTTAACTGGTCATCGACCCTTTAGGATCAACCCAACTATTTTATTTCTCTTTCACATGTGACTTCTACAGTATTATTTCATTTCTATCTCCATGTCTGCTTCTCTGAAACCTCTTCACTCCCCACATTTTATTCTATCTGGCAGCAGTATATTTAAGAAGCAATTTCTCTGAAACTCATTTTTTGTAATGTTGTCTGGGAGAAAATAACTTCTTCAGTATCCTGCATTCAGCTGATTACCACCAATCACATATCATCTGAATGCCACGTCTGCCCATCTGCAAAAGGGAATCAAGAAACCAAGTTAACTCCACACTTTCCGAAATTGGTAAACTGAACACTTCTAATGTGCCATTTAAAACTACCCTAAAATTAACATTCTGGAATCCATACATCTTTAGAGTTTCACATAAGCAGGGAACACACTAAAGGCAACATTTCCAATATTCCAGAGCTCCAAAATGATCTATTTAGGATATAGCTGTATAAATGATGCTATAGGTGCCCATATATTTTGGAGACCAGCTTAATGTGAACCACTCTTCTAGCCCACAAATATTGGATTTTTCATAATAGGCAGGATCAACTGGCTTTAAATCCAAGTCTATGGATAGCTGCGTTGAAAAGACACAGATAGCAAGAAAACCTGGCCAGAATTCCTTCTAACTTCCTGTTCTGGCTGACATCCATCACTCAAAGAGAGAGTGAGGGGACGTCTTTCAGTGGAGACAAACAGACAACAATAAACTCTAAATGTGTTTAACAAAGTGTGAAAACCTATTTCAGGGGGATGACCTTCATCAGAGCTATAACATATTCATAGGATCTATATTTAAAATATGCAATTAAAGTGGTTTTAAAGACTTAGTTTATTATTTTCATGCATTCTATGTATGAAAGTAAAAAACCTTCTAAATGCAGTTCCCTGTCAGCCCCCCTATTCTTACCTGGGCCGCAACTCATCCAGTGATGTGCAAAAGAGTATCTGCTCTCCCGGCTCTCTCTCCTCATTGGCTCAGACACAGCAGCGGGAGTCATTGGCAATCACAGCCAGTGAGGAGGGAGCAGTGGGGGGCTGAGCCCCATTCTGTTTGTCAATGGACACACAGAGTGCCCTCATAGCAAGCAGCTTGCTATGGCGGCACTCAGCAAGGGGGCGGAGCCAAGAGCACCAGCGGTTGACCCGAAAAGAGGAGGATCGGGCTGCTCTGGGCAAAATCATTGCACAGAGAAGGGAAGTATAACATGTTTTTTTTTATTTTTTTTATTTTAGTATCTGTTTTAATAATATCCAAAGTAAGTGTTTACAATGTTAAATGTATTTTAAAATGTTAATAAAATTTGTAATAGTGTATGTGACACATGGGGGGGGGGGGTATGTAAAAAGCAGTGAATTCAACATTCACCAAACACTCAATGCAGGCGAATCCTTGTGCAAGTGTTTTAATTGCAATCATTTTTATTGGGTTTAAACAAGAAGTACAAACATTTGTATTTCAGAAATGCAATGAGTCAATTAAACAAGATAATACAAGTAAATTGCAGTGTCTTGTAATTATTTAAGAGCATCCAGAAATCCATTCGTTGAGGTACAAGAATTGCTGTACCTTAGGACCCAGCATTCCCAGGCTTAGTTGGAGAAGAGGGGAAGGGAAAAAAAAAGGGGGAGACTATGGAGTGGTAGGATTAGGGGAAGGGGAAGGGGGTGGGACTTGGTTGTGGAACTGGTTTTATCATATTGGGACTTTTAATTTCCAGAGTGGGAGGTATTCAAGGTAGGTATGGATAAGCAGTGGGAAGTGAGCAGTGTTGGTCATCTTACTTTAAAAAAGTAATTAGTTACAGTTACAAATTACTTTTCCCAAAAAGTAATTGAGTTACTGACTCAGTTACCACATTGAAAAAGTAATTAGTTACTCAGTAAAGTAACTGCAACTTTTTTTTACTATTCTATAATGCAATTACGTTCTATGAGATCTTTAATAGTGGTGGCGGTGTGGCACACTGTAGGGGTCTGAGTCCTGAGTCCTCCTGACTGTGAGTAACTGTATTTTGTTTTGATTTTTGGTACCTGCTGCCTGGAGTGGCTGGCTGTTGGTGGTGTGGCACATGAGTGGTGGCAGTGTGGCACACTGGTGGTGGTGGCGGTGTGGAACACTGGTGGCGGTGTGGAACACTGGTGGTGGTGGCGGTGGCGGTGTGGCACGCTGCTGGTGGTGGTGTGGTGGCCGGTGGGTGGTGGCTGGTGGGGGTCTGAGACCTGAATCCTGACTGTCTGTGATTGACTGAGTTTTTTTTTTTTTTTGGTACCTGCTGTGCTGGGCTTGCTGGTGGTGGTGTGGCCTCTGGCCTGGCAGGCACACTGTTGTCCGGGTCCCTCTGGCTCCGTCCTCCTGCAGGCCTCAGGCCTGCCTGTCTGTGCCTCTCTCCTCTTCTGGGCTGGCTGTGTGCGTTGGACCATTGGTGGACTGGTGGTGGTGGACTTCCTGCTGCCCAGTGCCCTGTGGTGGTGGGGGAGTCTCCTGGACTATATCGTTTTGTAAGTAACTGCCACTGGTTGTTTTATATATATTTTGCCAGTCTGGCAAAAGTAAGGTCCCCCATAGATCCCCCTTCAGTGCAGGCCAGGGCAGGTCTCCCGTAGATCCCCTTTAGTGCAGACCAGGGCAGGTCCCCCATAGATCCATATTTAGTGCAGGCCAGGGCAGGTCCCCCCATAAATCCCCACTTTAGCGCAGGCAGGTCCCCCATAGATCCCCCTTTAGTGCAGGCCAGGGCAGGTCCCCCCATAAATCCCCACTTTAGCACAGGCAGGTCCCCCATAGATCCCCTTTAGTGCAGGCCAGGGCAGGTCTCCCGTAGATCCCCCTTTAGAGCAGGCAGGTCCCCATAGATCCCGCTGTAATGCAGGTAGGTCCCCCATAGATTCCCCTTTAGAGCAGGCCTGACCAGGGTGAGGGTCCTCCATATTTATGCATCCCCCTTTAGAGCAGGCAAGGGAGGCAGGTCCCCCATAGATCTCCCTTTAGAGCAGGCCAGGGCGAGGGTGCCCTATAATTATACATCACCCTTTAGAGCAGGCAAGGGCAGGCAGGTCCCCCATAGATCCCCTTTTAGAACAGACAAGGGCAGGCAGGTCAACCATCCCCCACAGATCCCCCTTTAGTGCAGGCAGGTCCCCCATAGGACTCCCTTGCCTGCTCTAAAGGGGGATGTATAAATATGGGGGACCCTTACCCTGGCCTGCTCTAAAGGGGGATCTGTGGGGAACCTGGGATGGCTGACCTGCCTGCTCTAAAGGGGTATTTATAAATATGGGGGTCCCTCACCCTGGCCTAGGCCTGCTCTAAAGGGGGATCTAGGGGGGACCTGGGATGGCTGACCTGCCTGCCATTGTCTGCTCTAAAGGGGTATTTATAAATATGGGGGACCCTCACCCTGGTCTAGGCCTGCTCTAAAGGGGGATCTAGGGGGGACCCCCTAGATCCCCCTTTAGAGCAGGCCTAGGCCAGGGTGAAGGTCCCCCATATTTGTAAATACCCCTTTAGAGCAGGCAACCCCCTAGATCCCCAATTAGAGCAGGCTTAGGACAGGGTGAGGGTCCCCCATATTTATAAATACCCCTTTAGAACCCCCTAGATCCCCCTTTAGAGCAGGCCTAGGACAGGGTGAGGGTCCCCCATATTTATAAATACCCCTTTGTTAGAGCAGGCAAAAGCAGACAGGTCAGCCATCCCAGGTCCCCCCTAGATCCCCCTTACAGCAGGTCAGGGTGACATTCCCCCTTAAAGCAGTCCAAGCAGGGTTCCCAGGCCTCCAGTCCAGTGAGTCCACCACAACATTACCTACCGTTACAATCTTCCTGTTCTTCTCCCGCGCTGGACAGTCAAACAGTCACAGAGAGATCACTGCGCAGCCGTGCACGCAGGTCTCTCTCCAGTCTCCACTTTGTGGGCGGTGCCACTGCCAAGAGCTAGAGCCGAACAGGAGCCGGGAGCGGACAACCCGAGGGAGGCCTGAGGCTCCACCCCCGAGCGATCGCATCAGCAGACGGGCAGAGTGAGTCTACTAGCTTCGGCGCGGCGGACATTGCAAGGACCGCTCACGGACACCAGTGTCCGTGTGCAGACACCTTGCCGACCCTGAATACAATTACATCTACTGCCATCTAGTAACGGTAGATGTAATTGCAGTAACGCAGCCGAAAGTAGCGGCAGCGGCGTTACAGGGACAAAATGAGTAATCTGATAGATTACTCGTTACCCTCAAAAGTAACTGCGTTAAGTAACGCCGTTTACTTAAACGCAGTTACTACCAACACTGGAAGTGAGATAGTTTTTTAAGGACCTATTGTCCGGATGTGCTGATATAAAGATAGTAAAATGCAAAAGTGAGAACAGAAAATGTAGGGGGGGGGGGGTCTTAAAAAATGGAGATGGAGGGAGAGAGAAGTAGGGGTAAGAAGACTTTCTTCAGGAAGGTAAGATTGGTAGATGGTAAATGGACAGGGAAAGGAGTAGGTAAGGGGGAATGTGTCAGAGGGGGCTCCTGAGCTCCATGGTGGTTTTTTTTACTGAGTTATCAGACTCTGGTTAGAGAGTGGCAGATGGCCATATTGGATCCAGGGATCCTACACCTTAAGAAACCTCAAAAAAGGCTCCCACTGCTCTGTCTGTCCTGTGAGAGCAGGGCCAAGAGAGAAGACCTGCAGCCAGGCACAGCACTGGATTGATAGAGGAGAATTGTTTTGGGGGGGGGGGAGGGGAGGGGTTTCCTCATTACCCAGGAAGTAGGGGGAGATGTAGTGAATTAAGCTTGCCCATAGTTTATGAGTATGTCTTATTAGAGTACTCATGGAGTTCAGTCTTAGACTGGGTGGAGTCCAAGGTACAGCCTTTTAGATTCATGAAAGAGCAAAGAGTAGGTTCCAGTTCCACCTATGTGGGAGGCGGGGGGAGGGGCTTTGCTAGCCATGTATTATACAAATAAAGGGGTGAGCTGAGCAGCCTAATAATATTTTAAAAAGTTGTGAACCCAAAGGCCTCCTTGGAGTCTGTGTATATGCATGTTCTCCTGGGGGTCCTTGGTCTCTTCATCCATATGAAGGACATAACATGGTTTTGGAAAGAGCTAAAGTACTTGTAAATATAGAATGTTCCAGACACTTTCTCATACAGTTTTACCTATGCGTGCACCAAACCTGCTTTTCCATTGTTTCTGAAATGATATTTTTTACCTTTTTAAAAGAATAAAAATTTCCGTCATGGGACCAGGCATCTTTTCATTCTGATAGTGGGCGGCAGGTTACTGTTGTTCAGTTTGAGGAAAGATGCAGGCTGTGCTTGAGCAGTAGGCATGTTTGAGAGGCAGGCTGTGAATGGGAGGGAGTGCATGCCCGAGGCAGGCTGTGATTGGTCCGAGGGTGTGAAACTACACTGGTGACTCCAAAAATAAATCTTCAATATAGTGACACCTTAGTGCTAACAGGCTGCTCACCTTACTGCTGTAAAGTAACAAATTAGGATAAAAAACTTCTCTCAGTACCTCTAGGGGTAAAAATGTCATCTCTGCAATCCTCTTCCTTTAATATTTAATAGGCTCCATAATCTGCACAGGGCACGGCTACTGCTGGCCAGCCAGGCTCCCTCCTGCTTCTCTCCTCCGCGGGGTGCTCGCTCTTTGTTTCTCCCTTTGTTTCTCTTTCTCGGGTCCTCAGTCTGCCTTGTATAGCGGCTGCTGCTCCTCCTCCCGGAGAGTCGGGAACTCCGCCTCCAAGCAACAGGAGGGGACAGCGAGCCACACAGCACCACCGCAAGACGAGGACAACTCTTTGCAGGTGGCCGCGCCCACCTCATGATGTCGCCATCTCCTCCAGTGGCCACTTTCTCGTTACCATGGTCTGGACGCCTGCGAAGAGATGTTGATATCACTTTAACAGTGCAGCACCTTACATTTATTTAATTCATTTTATTAGCCCGGGGTTTGCTTACTTGGTGTTTGATGTCTGTTAGCCATTTATTATTTTACTTTAGTGATAGCGCGAGAGCCTCATGACTTTATCACTTTTAGGAGATTAAGCTGTGGGGATTTCAAATCCCTGGACCGGTGAAGCGATGACCGGATGTCTCACAGCAGGAGGTTGCGGGACTTCTGTAAAGCGGGACCGGGGGGGGGATGGGGAAGGGGGTCCAGTGTAAGGTCACCTTACAGATTTTCTGTAAAGGTGAACATACCCTTTAAGTTAGGCCAATTAACATTCTTTGCTTCTATGTATACATGTATACTTCCTAATTTCCTACTCGCAATATAACCTTGTCCTGTTTCATCTTACTTATCTTTATCTCATATTTTATATTGTTACCAGTGCAGGATTCAAATAGATTCATAGTGTATTCTTTCCTGTGCCTTAAATAAGCAGGTCATACTGTACTTTTCAGTGCATTCCTGATACTCTGTAAGATGTTGTTTGGAGGACACATACCTGAGAATTTCTATGGAAAATTTCAGATACTGCTTCAAGTATTTTTAATATTAGCCTTCAAAACACAAGGGCATTAACCTGCCTGCAGAGTGATGCCTGGTACATTGTTACACTAGCGTGAAGCTGGTAGCCGGATTGTTGTGTGAGGCTTGTATGGAGAGACTGGCGTTCTAAAACATGGAGCATTTTTATGCCTGTTAGAATCTGGTACGCTGGAAGCACCAGTAAAAAAGAGCTATCTGCCTTATGCTGGGGAAGATTTATATGAAGTTGCATCTGCATTGTGAGAAAGCACCTGGATATCGTTTATGTGGGGAACAGCTTTTCAGGCCCAAAACTCCACCCATGTTGGTCTTTGGCGATTTCCTATTCAGGATAGAGTTTTCTGGCTGATTTTCCTTAAATATTTGGTAAGAGATCATTTCATCTACCTACACGTAGTGTCACAGTGCGTGCTGTGGTGTAATTACAGCTCGGGTCTTATTTGCTGGATGCATATCTCATGCGATTTACCAGTTGTTATCTGGTAAGGAGCCATTCCACCCTTATGCTCTGAGGACACACTGCACTGCAAGGATTGTTTGAATCACTGCCTTCCTAGAATGAGATTATTCTCACTTTTCTAGTGGACCTACACTTCTCATCTTTCAGCTGTGGGCTTATTCACTTTTATTTATTACATTGCTTATCACTGTGCACCGGTGGTGTTGCACACTGCACTTTAATCATTTATGTATGTATTTTTATATGTATATTTTGTATAATTCTTTGGTATTCACCGGGAGAGATTTTTGTTCTTTCCATTTTTTTTTTTTTTTTGAGCGCACTAATTATATCTTGACATATCTATGACATTTGTAGAATGTCCCCATTTACACTAATATACTCACATGTGTATTTTGGCATCTGTGGAATGTCTTCATTAAAGCTCTGTAAAGAAGGAAAGTCATCATCTATACTATATTAGCACCTTATTTGGCTTCAGAGGATGCCAAAATGCAACTTCACATAGTCTTGTGTCCACCAAAGCTGGATAAAGACCATTGCAGCACTAACTTTTACTAGGTGGCCATGTTGCCCAGTTTTTTTTCCCATTTTAAATTCAATTCATACACATATATATATATATATATATATATATATAACATATATATGTGACATATAACATATACAATTCACAAAAAAGAACATGGAATAGAAGTACATTCCAAAGCAGGGCACAACCAACAAGTACAATCCAAATACAGTCAGTAGGGATGATCGAACTTTTGAAAAGTTCGGTTCGGCCAGAACATCCGAACTTCCCGAAAGTTTGGCCCGGATTTCAGAACCCCATTGAAATCAATGGGACCCGAACTTCGGTAATCAAAAAACACAATTTTTAAGCCCTAAAACCCAATAAATGCCCCTAAAAAGTGCCTATGGTTCTGGGTCATGCCCCATTAACTATTAATTACACAAAAAAAAGTTCTTAAAAATTGTCATTTTTGATAAAAAAGCCAATTATTGAAAAAAAAAAAGAGATTTTTTGATTTTGACTTTGGATTTAGTATCTGGGGGGTCTAAAAAGTGTACATGTGAAGCTTCAGCTCTGTAGCATGTCTAGAACCATGAAAAAAAAAAGATAATTTTTCATTAGAACAGGGATGTGGGACCCTCCTTTAACACCTATATGATCTTTTTTTCTGGTTCTGGACATGCTACAGAGCTGAAACTTCACAGGTACACCTTTTAGACCCCCCAGACACAAAATCACACAAAAAAAGTTCTTAAAAATTGTCATTTTTGATAAAAAAGCCAATTATTGAAAAATTAAAAAAAAAAAAGAGAGATTTTGCGATTTTTACTTTGGATTTAGTATCTGGTGGGTCTAAAAGGTGTACATGTGAAGTTTCAGCTCTGTAGCATGTCCAGAACCATAAAAAAAGATTGTTTGTATTAGAAAACTTTCAGCACAGGAGGTTGGCTTCGCTGCTGTAACACCTTGCCGGTTTAATAGAAGGCATTTTTTTGGGTTCTTTGCAGTCAGGAAAAACATCTGAACTTGTGTATAGTGGTACTGTGCACAAGTTCTGATGTTTTGCCTGCCTCCAAAAACCCCCAAAAAATGCCAGCAAAAACACACCTGGGCATTTTTTTTTTTTTTTTTTGACGCTAGCGTTTTTTTTGGCATTTTTTGGGGTTCTTTTGAGGCAGGCAAAACATCTGAACTTGTGTATAGTGGTGTATATACACACATCCATATATTTATATACACACCTAGACATATATAGGTGTGATAGTAGCAGAAATATATGCTTGCGCTAATGAAATCATTTACAGTAATATATTTCTGCTACTATCACACCTATATATGGCTAGGTGTCTATATACATATAATTATGTGTGTATATATACCACTATACACAAGTTCAGATGTTTTGCCTGCCTCAAAAGAACCCAAAAAAATGCCAAAAAAACGCTAGCGTCAAAAAAAAAAAATGCCCAGGTGTGTTTTTGCTGGCATTTTTTGGGGGGTTTTGGAGGCAGGCAAAACATCTGAACTTGTGCACAGTACCACTATACACAAGTTCAGATGTTTTTCCTGACTGCAAAGAACCCAAAAAATGCCTGCTTTGAAACCGGCAAGGTGTGAAAACCGAGGAGAGAAGCTAACCCCCTGAGCTGAAAATTTTCTAATACATACAATCCTTTTATTTTCTGGTTATGGAGATGCTACAGAACTGAAACTTCACAGGTACACCTTTTAGACCCCCCAGACACAAAATCAGACAAAAAAAAGTTCTTAAAAATTGTAATTTTTGATAAAAAAGCCAATTATTGAAAAAATTCAAAAAAAAAAAAGAGATTTTTTGATTTTTACTTTGGATTTCAGATCTGGGGGGTCTAAAAGGTGTACATGTGAAGTTTCGGCTCTGTAGCATGTCCAGAACCATAAAAAAAAGATTGTTTGTATTAGAAAACTTTCAGATCACCAATATGGCTTCTCGGTTTCCCCACCTTGCCGGTTTAATAGAAGGCATTTTTTTGGGTTCTTTGCAGTCAGGAAAAACATCTGAACTTGTGTATAGTGGTACTGTGCACAAGTTCTGATGTTTTGCCTGCCTCCAAAAACCCCCAAAAAATGCCAGCAAAAACACACCTGGCCATTTTTTTTTGACGCTAACGTTTTTTTTTGGCATTTTTTGGGGTTCTTTTGAAGCAGGCAAAACATCTGAACTTGTGTATAGTGGTGTATATACACACATACATATATTTATATACACACCTAGACATATATAGGTGTGATAGTAGCAGAAATATATGCTTGCGGCAATGAAATCATTTACAGTAATATATTTCTGCTACTATCACACCTATATATGGCTAGGTGTCTATATACATATAATTATGTGTCTATATATACCACTATACACAAGTTCAGATGTTTTGCCTGCCTCAAAAGAACCCCAAAAAATGCCCAAAAAAAAGCGCTAGCGTCAAAAAAAAAATGCCCAGGTGTGTTTTTTCTGGCATTTTTTGGGGGTTTTTGGAGGCAGGCAAAACATCAGAACTTGTGCACAGTACCACTATACACAAGTTCAGATGTTTTTCCTGACTGCAAAGAACCCAAAAAAATGCCTTCTATTAAACCGGCAAGGTGTGGAAACCGAGAAGCCATATTGGTGATCTGAAAGTTTTCTAATACAAACAATCTTTTTTTTTATGGTTCTGGACATGCAACAGAGCTGAAACTTCACATGTACACCTTTAGACCCCCCAGATCTGAAATCCAAAGTAAAAATAAAAAAATCTCTTTTTTTTTTTTAATTTTTTCAATAATTGGCTTCTTTATCAAAAATGACAATTTTTAAGAACTTTTTTTGTGTGATTTTGTGTCTGGGGGGTCTAAAAGGTGTACCTGTGAAGTTTCAGCTCTGTAGCATGTCCAGAACCAAAAAATAAATAAAAGATTGCATGTATTAGAAAACTTTCAGCTCAGGGGGTTAGCTTCTCTCCTCGGTTTTCACACCTTGCCGGTTTCAAAGCAAGCATTTTTTTGGGTTCTTTGCAGTCAGGAAAAACATCTGAACTTGTGTATAGTGGTACTGTGCACAAGTTCAGATGTTTTGCCTGCCTCCAAAACCCCCTAAAAAATGCCAGCAAAAACACACCTGGGCATTTTTTTTTTTTTGACGCTAGCGTTTTTTTGGCATTTTTTTGGGTTCTTTTGAGGCAGACAAAACATCTGAACTTGTGTATAGTGGTATATATACACACATAATTATATGTATATAGACACCTAGCCATATATAGGTGTGATAGTAGCAGAAATATATTACTGTAAATGATTTCATTAGCGCAAGCATATATATATATATATATATATATATATATATATATATACTGTGTGTGTGTATATGTATATATATATATATATATATATATATATATATATATATACATACAGACAGACACAATCCCACCACTGCTTGCCTGCACATTTCTGGATGAACGTTTTTCTGCAGTCTCCTGTTATCTCTGCCCTCATCCGGCCCCCTCCAGCTCTCTTTGGTTTTCCTATGACTCACCCCTCCTCCCTTGCTGGCAAACTCTCACAAGAGTTAGAGTGAGAGCAGTGCATGATGTCATTAGCCTAGGCTTATCACCAGATAAGAAAGTGGAAGTGGGCTGTATAAGTTATTTACTGGCAGAAAAAAATATTTTTGCTATCCAAAGTTAAAACAACAAGGACAGAGGATTTAATAGATGGAAAGATGAAAGATGACTGTAGAGTCGCTTAAGCCACATTAGCTACTTCTGTAAATGTTAGTGACTAGATATCCCAGCAGTGCTTTAACTAGACTGAAGGTAGAGGGAGCTCCAATAATAACGTACCATTATGCTTACATTAACCACTGCAGCTCCGGAAGGTTTTACCCCCTTCATGAACAGGCCATTTTTTGCAATTTGGCACAGCGCCATTTTAACTGACACTTGTGCGGTCATGCAATGCTGTACCCAATTGAAAACTTTATACATTTTTCAGCTTTTTTTTGGTGGTATTTGATCACTTCTGTGTTTATTATTTTTTATTATATTCCCATTCAGTCATCAGAGAGTCAATGTCTGATACAGTCTTGAGCCAAAAGGGGTTTAAACGCCAGTGTCGCTGAGGTGGGACAGTAAAGGGAGACAAGGTAATCATGTATGGGGCATGGTCCGAGAGTAGTCTTGGTCCAAAGCGGGCAGTGAGGAGCCTGGGCAGGAGGGCCTGGGAGATCCAGATGGAATCTATCCTGGATATGGTGGAGTGGGTGGCCGAAAAGCAGGAGTATGCCTTGACGCGGGGATACAGGTACCTCCATGAGTCAAGGATATGACAACTGCTGAGCAACCTATGAAAGCGTGTGGGCCTATCTGGGTAGGGCAGGGAGCCCGGGGAGCCCACTCTGTCCAGGCATGGGTTGGAGACCGTGTTGAAGTCCCCCATCCAGACAGCGGGGACAGAAGGGAACCGAGCCAGAAAAGCCACGCCTTCAGTTAGAAGGGTAGCACAAAAGGGGGGGGGGACATACCAGGCCAGTAAGAGTAAACCATGCCCCGCTATATCACCGGCCACAAAGACATACCTGCCCTGGGGGTCCGTCACCACCTCCCGAACAGCGAAGGCCACAGACCGAGATATGAGCAACGTAACACCCCTGGAATGGGAGGAGTGTGATGCGTGGAAAGACCAGCCCACCCAGGGCCGGCGGAGGGCCCCCAGCAGGTTACCCTCAGCATGTGTTTCCACCAAGGCAATAATATCCGCCCTCTGCTCCTTCAGGTATGACAATATAACGGTCCGCTTAACTTTATCTCGGAGGCCACGCACATTCCATGTAAGGAAGTTTAACCCTGCCATAACATCAAGCAAAGGGAGGCAGTTAGTGGCACATGATGGAAATGGAGCCCCAGAACAAGCACAGTCCGCACCCGCAGCTCAGAGCCCAGAACACAGCAACCTGACAAGACAGTAATATAAAATAATACAGTGAGATCACATGGCTGAACATAAGATATAGTGCAGAACCCAAAAAACATAAATCCCATCTCGCCTCCCAGCCCAACACACACCCCAACTCGTGTGGGCATCAATCCCAGAACCAAAAATACCAGAGACAGCAGAATCCAGCAGCCATGGGTTGCCCCACCAGAAGGTGGAACCCCCCAGGGCCGACCAGAGCACCGCAATCTCACGAGGGCGAACAATCTCCGAAGAGAAGTCCCGAAAATGGGACCTATCAGTGAGCACAGATCGAAATAGGAAAAAACAGTTCCCCTAATGGGCAGAGAGGCCTCCCGGCCAGAAGGCAAGGTAATACAGTAACATACGAACACGGGCAATCTTCAGAGTAGGATCCGGAAAAGGCACATTGGTGGCAGTCAAAAACTGGAGCTAGATGAATGTAAGGGGTACACCGATGAGGAGTCCGAGCCATAGGTGTAAGGACAGCAGGTGAGATACCAGCAGTTCACAGCAAGGGGGGGAAGCAAAAATCAGTCCATTGGGGTACAGTGCATGTCCCCAGCACACACCCGTCAGGCAATCCATGGAAGTCCAGAGTACCAGGGAAAAAAAAAAAGGGGGGAGGAAGGGGGGGGGGTAAAGAGGCAGTCAAGGCTGGGATGGTCACAGGCTTCGGCCCTACAAGGGGTCAAGGCAGGGGCAGCACAACCAGTACTCAGGGCAGACGATCCAGCCAGGTCACCGCAGCATCCGGGTCTTCAAAGAAATGGACTCTATCCTCTTCAATCACCCGTAAGCTGGCTGGGTATAACATAGAGTACTTGATGTTGCGGGTCTTAAGGCATTTCTTAACATCTACGAACCGGCTTCGTTGTTTCTGGACCCCTGCCGAGAAATTCGGAAAAGCCATAATGTGGTGGTTTTCAAGGGGGATGTTCCCACACTCCCTGGAGAGCCGGAGGACCGCATCCCTATCCCTAAAGTTCATAAAGCGAGCAATAAAGACACGGGGTGGGGCACCCGGAGGGGGCTTCTTGGCTGGCATGGGATGGGCTCGCTCCACAACAAAAGCCTGTGAGAATGCCTCCCTGCCATACGATTTAATCAGGAGGTCCTCCAGAAATGTAGCTGGGGAAGACCCCTCTGCAGCCTCCGGTAATCCAATAAAGCGGATGTTGTTACGCCTGGCTCTTTTCTCGAGGTCATCCTGCTTTTGCAAGAGATAGTGGATGTCCCTAGAGGCCTGCTCTGCAGCGTTCTGAATGGGGGGTAAATCATCCTCCACCCTGGATATACGGCCCTCAGCTTCAGTCACCCTCCCCCGCAATTTCTGGAAATCCTGGCGAAGCAGAGAGATATACATCTTAATTTCCTCTATCTTTGTAGTCAGAGAGGGTTTACAGTCCGTAATGGCAGCGAGGATAACCGCTTGATCCGCAGCCTGCGTGGCTGCGGCGGGAGCAGGCAGGGACGGTCCGCCATCTTGGGCCTGCACACTCACCTCCTGGCGCCGAAATTTGTCCAGCTTCGCCGCCGCCTCAGAGGGCCGTTTCGGTGGAGACATGTCCAGGTACGTATGAGGAAGATGTCCTGGGGTGACAAGTGAAGGTAACGCTCGATTGTTTAGCTGCAGGATGGATTATACGGAGATCAGCCGGGAGAGCCTCACACACACACGTCTGCTCACATGAGTCTTCAGGCCATGCCCCCATTATTTTTTATTATATAAATAAAAAAAGACAAACAATTTTGAAAATATATATATATATATATATATATATATATTTTTTACTTTCTGCTATAAATCATATCCCATGAAAAATGAAAAAAATCAAATCTTAATAAATCTTGGCTAACATGTATTCTGCTACATGTCTTTGGTTAAAAAAAAAATCCCCATATGTAAATTGATTGGTTTGTGTGAAAGTTATAGCATCTACAACTATGGGCTATATACTGGAATGTTTATTTATTTATTTTTACACTAGCAATGGCGGCGATCAGCAATTTATAACAGGATTGGGATAGCTTGGTGGACAATCTGGCACTAACTGATGCTGGGGGGAACTGATAAACTACCACTGTCATCACCAGTATTACAGTGATCAGTCCTAATGCACGGTCACTGTACTAATGAAACTGAGCAGGAAGAGGTTAACATCTAGGGCAATCGGGGGTTAAATGTGTGCCTAACAAGTGTTTATGTGTGTACTGCTTTTAATGGGGATCTAGTTGTTTTCATGCCCTGCTCAGTAGGGATGATCGAACTTTTGAAAAGTTCAGTTCGACCAGAACACCCGAACTTCCCAAAAGTTTGGCCCGGATTTCAGAACCCCATTGAAATCAATGGGACCTGAACTTCTGTATAGGGGTATATATATACACACACACTTATATGTATTTTACACATACACATATATAGGTGTGATAGGAGCGGAGACATATTGGTGTTAATTATTTCATTAGCGCAAGTATAGTGTTCTTCTACTTTCACAGCTATATATGTGTATGTGTATATATACATATAAGTGTGTGTGTATATGTACCCCTATACAGAAGTTCAGATGTTTTGCCTGCCTCCAAAGACCCCAAAAAAATGCCCAAAAAAACGCCTGCGCCAAAAAAAAAAACGCCCAGGTGTGTTATTGCAGGCGGTTTTTTTTGGGCATTTTTTTGGGGGGTTTTTGGAGGCAAGCATGACATCTGGACTTCTGTATAAGGGTATATATACACACACATGTATGTATTTATACACCTACACATATATAGGTGTGAAAGTAGCAGAACACTATACTTGCGCTAATGAAATAATTAACACCAAAAAAATGCCCAAAAAAACCCCTGCAATAACACACCTGGGCATTTTTTTTTGGCGTGGGTGTTTTTTTGGGCATTTTTTTGGGGTCTTTGGAGGCATGCAAAACATCTGAACTTCTGTATAGGGGTATATATACACACACACTTATATGTATTTTACACATACACATATATAGGTGTGAAAGGAGCGGAAACATATTGGTGTTAATTATTTCAATATGTCTCCGCTCCTATCACACCTATATATGTGTATGTGTAAAATACATATATGTGTGTGTGTATATATACCCCTATACAGAAGTTCAGATGTTTTGCCTGCCTCCAAAGACCCCAAAAAATGCCCAAAAAAAACGCCTGCTGCAAAAACACACCTGGGCGTTTTTTTTTTTGGCGCAGTCGTTTTTTGGGCATTTTTTTGGGGTCTTTGGAGGCAGGCAAAACATCTGAACTTCTGTATAGGGGTATATATACACACACACTTATATGTATATATACACATACACATACATAGGTGTTATAGGAGCGGAGACATATGCCTGTTAATTATTTAATTAGCGCAAGCATAGTGTTCTGCTACCTTCACACCACAAAACATCTGAACTTCTGTATAGGGGTATATATACACACACACTTATATGTATATATACACATACACATACATAGGTGTTATAGGAGCGGAGACATATGCCTGTTAATTATTTAATTAGCGCAAGCATAGTGTTCTGCTACCTTCACACCTATATATGTGCAGGTGTATATATACATACATGTGTGTGTATATATACCTCTATACAGAAGTTCAGATGTCATGCCTGACTCCAAACATGTCCTCAAAAAATCCCTATAAACGCCTGCAGCAAAAAGCAGGCTGACAGGCGAGAAGCCATATCGCTGCTCTGTAAGTGACCTAAGAGAAACAATCTTTTCTCTATAGCGGTCACCCTGACATGGAAGGGTTTGGTCACCCTGCCATAGCAGTCAGAGTCAGTTCACCCTACACTACACTATGGTCACCCTGGCACTTAACACTTTCCCTACAGAAACTAGATTTTTGCATCTAACTAAAGTGGAAAATAGCACCCTTACTACACTAGATATCCCTTTCCTAATAAATGCTAAATGACACTTTTAAAGCAGAAGTAACAGAACTGCTTCCACTCTCTTCCATGTCCCTGCATTACAATGCTAGGAATTTGGCGGGGCCATCTTATATACTGGGGGGCGTATTCACTAATGATTGGCCTATGGACCCCCTAGTCACTGCAATCACATTCCTAGCATTCTCCTGCAGGAGAATGCTAGGAATGTGATTGCAGTGACTAGGGGGTCCATAGGCCAATCATTAGTGAATACGCCCCCCAGTATATAAGATGGCCCCGCCAAATTCCTAGCATTGTAATGCAGGGACATGGAAGAGAGTGGAAGCAGTTCTGTTACTTCTGCTTTAAAAGTGTCATTTAGCATTTATTAGGAAAGGGATATCTAGTGTAGTAAGGGTGCTATTTTCCACTTTAGTTAGATGCAAAAATCTAGTTTCTGTAGGGAAAGTGTTAAGTGCCAGGGTGACCATAGTGTAGTGTAGGGTGAACTGACTCTGACTGCTATGGCAGGGTGACCAAACCCTTCCATGTCAGGGTGACCGCTATAGAGAAAAGATTGTTTCTCTTAGGTCACTTACAGAGCAGCGATATGGCTTCTCGCCTGTCAGCCTGCTTTTTGCTGCAGGCGTTTATAGGGATTTTTTGAGGACATGTTTGGAGTCAGGCATGACATCTGAACTTCTGTATAGAGGTATATATACACACACATGTATGTATATATACACCTGCACATATATAGGTGTGAAGGTAGCAGAACACTATGCTTGCGCTAATTAAATAATTAACAGGCATATGTCTCCGCTCCTATAACACCTATGTATGTGTATGTGTATATATACATATAAGTGTGTGTGTATATATACCCCTATACAGAAGTTCAGATGTTTTGTGGTGTGAAGGTAGCAGAACACTATGCTTGCGCTAATTAAATAATTAACAGGCATATGTCTCCGCTCCTATAACACCTATGTATGTGTATGTGTATATATACATATAAGTGTGTGTGTATATATACCCCTATACAGAAGTTCAGATGTTTTGCCTGCCTCCAAAGACCCCAAAAAAATGCCCAAAAAACGACTGCGCCAAAAAAAAAAACGCCCAGGTGTGTTTTTGCAGCAGGCGTTTTTTTTGGGCATTTTTTGGGGTCTTTGGAGGCAGGCAAAACATCTGAACTTCTGTATAGGGGTATATATACACACACACATATATGTATTTTACACATACACATATATAGGTGTGATAGGAGCGGAGACATATTGAAATAATTAACACCAATATGTTTCCGCTCCTTTCACACCTATATATGTGTATGTGTAAAATACATATAAGTGTGTGTGTATATATACCCCTATACAGAAGTTCAGATGTTTTGCATGCCTCCAAAGACCCCAAAAAAATGCCCAAAAAAACACCCACGCCAAAAAAAAATGCCCAGGTGTGTTATTGCAGGGGTTTTTTTGGGCATTTTTTTGGTGTTAATTATTTCATTAGCGCAAGTATAGTGTTCTGCTACTTTCACACCTATATATGTGTAGGTGTATAAATACATACATGTGTGTGTATATATACCCTTATACAGAAGTCCAGATGTCATGCTTGCCTCCAAAAACCCCCCAAAAAAATGCCCAAAAAAAACCGCCTGCAATAACACACCTGGGCGTTTTTTTTTTTGGCGCAGGCGTTTTTTTGGGCATTTTTTTGGGGTCTTTGGAGGCAGGCAAAACATCTGAACTTCTGTATAGGGGTACATATACACACACACTTATATGTATATATACACATACACATATATAGCTGTGAAAGTAGAAGAACACTATACTTGCGCTAATGAAATAATTAACACCAATATGTCTCCGCTCCTATCACACCTATATATGTGTATGTGTAAAATACATATAAGTGTGTGTGTATATATATACCCCTATACAGAAGTTCAGGTCCCATTGATTTCAATGGGGTTCTGAAATCCGGGCCAAACTTTTGGGAAGTTCGGGTGTTCTGGTCGAACTGAACTTTTCAAAAGTTCGATCATCCCTACTGAGCAGGGCATGAAAACAACTAGATCCCCATTAAAAGCAGTACACACATAAACACTTGTTAGGCACACATTTAACCCCCGATTGCCCTAGATGTTAACCTCTTCCTGCTCAGTTTCATTAGTACAGTGACCGTGCATTAGGACTGATCACTGTAATACTGGTGATGACAGTGGTAGTTTATCAGTTCCCCCCAGCATCAGTTAGTGCCAGATTGTCCACCAAGCTATCCCAATCCTGTTATAAATTGCTGATCGCCGCCATTGCTAGTGTAAAAATAAATAAATAAACATTCCAGTATATAGCCCATAGTTGTAGATGCTATAACTTTCACACAAACCAATCAATTTACATATGGGGATTTTTTTTTTAACCAAAGACATGTAGCAGAATACATGTTAGCCAAGATTTATTAAGATTTGATTTTTTTCATTTTTCATGGGATATGATTTATAGCAGAAAGTAAAAAATATATATATATATATATATATATATATTTTCAAAATTGTTTGTCTTTTTTTATTTATATAATAAAAAATAATGGGGGCATGGCCTGAAGACTCATGTGAGCAGACGTGTGTGTGTGAGGCTCTCCCGGCTGATCTCCGTATAATCCATCCTGCAGCTAAACAATCGAGCGTTACCTTCACTTGTCACCCCAGGACATCTTCCTCATACGTACCTGGACATGTCTCCACCGAAACGGCCCTCTGAGGCGGCGGCGAAGCTGGACAAATTTCGGCGCCAGGAGGTGAGTGTGCAGGCCCAAGATGGCGGACCGTCCCTGCCTGCTCCCGCCGCAGCCACGCAGGCTGCGGATCAAGCGGTTATCCTCGCTGCCATTACGGACTGTAAACCCTCTCTGACTACAAAGATAGAGGAAATTAAGATGTATATCTCTCTGCTTCGCCAGGATTTCCAGAAATTGCGGGGGAGGGTGACTGAAGCTGAGGGCCGTATATCCAGGGTGGAGGATGATTTACCCCCCATTCAGAACGCTGCAGAGCAGGCCTCTAGGGACATCCACTATCTCTTGCAAAAGCAGGATGACCTCGAGAAAAGAGCCAGGCGTAACAACATCCGCTTTATTGGATTACCGGAGGCTGCAGAGGGGTCTTCCCCAGCTACATTTCTGGAGGACCTCCTGATTAAATCGTATGGCAGGGAGGCATTCTCACAGGCTTTTGTTGTGGAGCGAGCCCATCCCATGCCAGCCAAGAAGCCCCCTCCGGGTGCCCCACCCCGTGTCTTTATTGCTCGCTTTATGAACTTTAGGGATAGGGATGCGGTCCTCCGGCTCTCCAGGGAGTGTGGGAACATCCCCCTTGAAAACCACCACATTATGGCTTTTCCGAATTTCTCGGCAGGGGTCCAGAAACAACGAAGCCGGTTCGTAGATGTTAAGAAATGCCTTAAGACCCGCAACATCAAGTACTCTATGTTATACCCAGCCAGCTTACGGGTGATTGAAGAGGATAGAGTCCATTTCTTTGAAGACCCGGATGCTGCGGTGACCTGGCTGGATCGTCTGCCCTGAGTACTGGTTGTGCTGCCCCTGCCTTGACCCCTTGTAGGGCCGAAGCCTGTGACCATCCCAGCCTTGACTGCCTCTTTACCCCCCCCCCCTTCCTCCCCCCTTTTTTTTTTCCCTGGTACTCTGGACTTCCATGGATTGCCTGACGGGTGTGTGCTGGGGACATGCACTGTACCCCAATGGACTGATTTTTGCTTCCCCCCCTTGCTGTGAACTGCTGGTATCTCACCTGCTGTCCTTACACCTATGGCTCGGACTCCTCATCGGTGTACCCCTTACATTCATCTAGCTCCAGTTTTTGACTGCCACCAATGTGCCTTTTCCGGATCCTACTCTGAAGATTGCCCGTGTTCGTATGTTACTGTATTACCTTGCCTTCTGGCCGGGAGGCCTCTCTGCCCATTAGGGGAACTGTTTTTTCCTATTTCGATCTGTGCTCACTGATAGGTCCCATTTTCGGGACTTCTCTTCGGAGATTGTTCGCCCTCGTGAGATTGCGGTGCTCTGGTCGGCCCTGGGGGGTTCCACCTTCTGGTGGGGCAACCCATGGCTGCTGGATTCTGCTGTCTCTGGTATTTTTGGTTCTGGGATTGATGCCCACACGAGTTGGGGTGTGTGTTGGGCTGGGAGGCGAGATGGGATTTATGTTTTTTGGGTTCTGCACTATATCTTATGTTCAGCCATGTGATCTCACTGTATTATTTTATATTACTGTCTTGTCAGGTTGCTGTGTTCTGGGCTCTGAGCTGCGGGTGCGGACTGTGCTTGTTCTGGGGCTCCATTTCCATCATGTGCCACTAACTGCCTCCCTTTGCTTGATGTTATGGCAGGGTTAAACTTCCTTACATGGAATGTGCGTGGCCTCCGAGATAAAGTTAAGCGGACCGTTATATTGTCATACCTGAAGGAGCAGAGGGCGGATATTATTGCCTTGGTGGAAACACATGCTGAGGGTAACCTGCTGGGGGCCCTCCGCCGGCCCTGGGTGGGCTGGTCTTTCCACGCATCACACTCCTCCCATTCCAGGGGTGTTACGTTGCTCATATCTCGGTCTGTGGCCTTCGCTGTTCGGGAGGTGGTGACGGACCCCCAGGGCAGGTATGTCTTTGTGGCCGGTGATATAGCGGGGCATGGTTTACTCTTACTGGCCTGGTATGTCCCCCCCCCCCTTTTGTGCTACCCTTCTAACTGAAGGCGTGGCTTTTCTGGCTCGGTTCCCTTCTGTCCCCGCTGTCTGGATGGGGGACTTCAACACGGTCTCCAACCCATGCCTGGACAGAGTGGGCTCCCCGGGCTCCCTGCCCTACCCAGATAGGCCCACACGCTTTCATAGGTTGCTCAGCAGTTGTCATATCCTTGACTCATGGAGGTACCTGTATCCCCGCGTCAAGGCATACTCCTGCTTTTCGGCCACCCACTCCACCATATCCAGGATAGATTCCATCTGGATCTCCCAGGCCCTCCTGCCCAGGCTCCTCACTGCCCGCTTTGGACCAAGACTACTCTCGGACCATGCCCCATACATGATTACCTTGTCTCCCTTTACTGTCCCACCTCAGCGACACTGGCGTTTAAACCCCTTTTGGCTCAAGACTGTATCAGACATTGACTCTCTGATGACTGAATGGGAATATAATAAAAAATAATAAACACAGAAGTGATCAAATACCACCAAAAAAAAGCTGAAAAATGTATAAAGTTTTCAATTGGGTACAGCATTGCATGACCGCACAAGTGTCAGTTAAAATGGCGCTGTGCCAAATTGCAAAAAATGGCCTGTTCATGAAGGGGGTAAAACCTTCCGGAGCTGCAGTGGTTAATGTAAGCATAATGGTACGTTATTATTGGAGCTCCCTCTACCTTCAGTCTAGTTAAAGCACTGCTGGGATATCTAGTCACTAACATTTACAGAAGTAGCTAATGTGGCTTAAGCGACTCTACAGTCATCTTTCATCTTTCCATCTATTAAATCCTCTGTCCTTGTTGTTTTAACTTTGGATAGCAAAAATATTTTTTTCTGCCAGTAAATAACTTATACAGCCCACTTCCACTTTCTTATCTGGTGATAAGCCTAGGCTAATGACATCATGCACTGCTCTCACTCTAACTCTTGTGAGAGTTTGCCAGCAAGGGAGGAGGGGTGAGTCATAGGAAAACCAAAGAGAGCTGGAGGGGGCCGGATGAGGGCAGAGATAACAGGAGACTGCAGAAAAACGTTCATCCAGAAATGTGCAGGCAAGCAGTGGTGGGATTGTGTCTGTCTGTATGTATATATATATATATATATATATATATATATATACATATACACACACACAGTATATATATATATATATATATATATATATATATATATATATATATATATATATATATATGCTTGCGCTAATGAAATCATTTACAGTAATATATTTCTGCTACTATCACACCTATATATGGCTAGGTGTCTATATACATATAATTATGTGTGTATATATACCACTATACACAAGTTCAGATGTTTTGTCTGCCTCAAAAGAACCCAAAAAAATGCCAAAAAAACGCTAGCGTCAAAAAAAAAAAAAATGCCCAGGTGTGTTTTTGCTGGCATTTTTTAGGGGGTTTTGGAGGCAGGCAAAACATCTGAACTTGTGCACAGTACCACTATACACAAGTTCAGATGTTTTTCCTGACTGCAAAGAACCCAAAAAAATGCTTGCTTTGAAACCGGCAAGGTGTGAAAACCGAGGAGAGAAGCTAACCCCCTGAGCTGAAAGTTTTCTAATACATGCAATCTTTTATTTATTTTTTGGTTCTGGACATGCTACAGAGCTGAAACTTCACAGGTACACCTTTTAGACCCCCCAGACACAAAATCACACAAAAAAAGTTCTTAAAAATTGTCATTTTTGATAAAGAAGCCAATTATTGAAAAAATTAAAAAAAAAAAAGAGATTTTTTTATTTTTACTTTGGATTTCAGATCTGGGGGGTCTAAAGGTGTACATGTGAAGTTTCAGCTCTGTTGCATGTCCAGAACCATAAAAAAAAAGATTGTTTGTATTAGAAAACTTTCAGATCACCAATATGGCTTCTCGGTTTCCACACCTTGCCGGTTTAATAGAAGGCATTTTTTTGGGTTCTTTGCAGTCAGGAAAAACATCTGAACTTGTGTATAGTGGTACTGTGCACAAGTTCTGATGTTTTGCCTGCCTCCAAAAACCCCCAAAAAATGCCAGAAAAAACACACCTGGGCATTTTTTTTTTGACGCTAGCGCTTTTTTTTGGGCATTTTTTGGGGTTCTTTTGAGGCAGGCAAAACATCTGAACTTGTGTATAGTGGTATATATAGACACATAATTATATGTATATAGACACCTAGCCATATATAGGTGTGATAGTAGCAGAAATATATTACTGTAAATGATTTCATTGCCGCAAGCATATATTTCTGCTACTATCACACCTATATATGTCTAGGTGTGTATATAAATATATGTATGTGTGTATATACACCACTATACACAAGTTCAGATGTTTTGCCTGCTTCAAAAGAACCCCAAAAAATGCCAAAAAAAAACGTTAGCGTCAAAAAAAAATGGCCAGGTGTGTTTTTGCTGGCATTTTTTGGGGGTTTTTGGAGGCAGGCAAAACATCAGAACTTGTGCACAGTACCACTATACACAAGTTCAGATGTTTTTCCTGACTGCAAAGAACCCAAAAAAATGCCTTCTATTAAACCGGCAAGGTGGGGAAACCGAGAAGCCATATTGGTGATCTGAAAGTTTTCTAATACAAACAATCTTTTTTTTATGGTTCTGGACATGCTACAGAGCCGAAACTTCACATGTACACCTTTTAGACCCCCCAGATCTGAAATCCAAAGTAAAAATCAAAAAATCTCTTTTTTTTTTTTTGAATTTTTTCAATAATTGGCTTTTTTATCAAAAATTACAATTTTTAAGAACTTTTTTTTGTCTGATTTTGTGTCTGGGGGGTCTAAAAGGTGTACCTGTGAAGTTTCAGTTCTGTAGCATCTCCATAACCAGAAAATAAAAGGATTGTATGTATTAGAAAATTTTCAGCTCAGGGGGTTAGCTTCTCTCCTCGGTTTTCACACCTTGCCGGTTTCAAAGCAGGCATTTTTTGGGTTCTTTGCTACCCTCAATTGGCTTTTACTAATGGTTCTGGTCCAATCACGGGCTTTTAAAGCCCATTTCCTGTCCCATTGCATTTTGGTCGGTTCTGGTTGCCGAATTCCGAACTTTTTCAGCAAAAAGTTCGGAATTCGGCCGAACCTCGAACAGCCAATGTTCGGGTCGAACCGATGGTCGACCCGAGCCGTTCGATCATCCCTACTGCTCAGCAGGGAATGAACAAACAACAAGATCCTCTGTCACTGAACACAGCTCTGTGTTTACATTCACAGAGCTGTGTTCAGGGAAGCTCAGGGCCGATCACGGTCAGTTGTTGACCGGGATCCAGTTATTGGCATGTGCTGAGATGAATCACAGCACAGCTGGGCCATGTACATGCCCCCTGCCTGAGCATGCCTAGGTGCGTGATCCAGCTCTGGAAGGCTGCTTTGCCACCGTACATCCTCGTCATGCGGTCTGCAAGTGGTTAAACTTATTTACAACTGAGTACATAGGGGTGGGGGAGAGAGTCAATGGGTTAATAGACACCCTTTGAAATTCTGTCAGCGGCTGCACCAAAAGTGTTGGTGCATGAGGCTTATTCATGTACCTGTTTCATGTCAGAAACAAGTACATGAATCTGTTGGTGTTGGGCACTGAGGTTGAAGTGTTCATACTAGACATTTTATCCTCAGTGCACTCTCTCCCCCCTGGACACTGCACCCCTCACACTGACAGGTGCATGGCTGAGAAGTCATGTAGTTGTGGTGGGTGGAATCTGATAGGGAACTAAGAGACTAGTTTCCCATGAGGTCCACCTTGCTGTTGATTGACAGTGCACAGCAGTTGATGGATTCATAGCTTCTATTCAGTTCAATAGCAGCTTTCCATTAGCCCGCTGACATTTGCTGTCAATCAAAAGTAAAGACCCAATCGGAAACTAGTATCTCAGTTCCCCATCATGCTCCACTCATCAAATGACACAGGTAATTTCCCAAATATGGGCACTGCCATATTTGGGTAATGACATCACTGCTATTCCCGGGCCTTTCGTGTACATTCAGCTTTCATGGGGCCAACACAGACATGCCCTAATTTGAGTACTGGTAAACCACCAAATGCCTACTCAGAGCTGGCCTTTTTGTAAATGAAAAAAACAGTGGTAATTCTTTAAGAGTCTGTCGCTGTCATACCAACAAGTTCCTAAAGTGTCGGTAGTTAGAACTATCTGAATTTGTTGCGCTCGCTGGGAATGTTTATCTAAACTGGTGCAAATGCTTGCCTGAGTTTGGCACAGGTGTGTCATAAAGCCTTTACTGAATTCCTCCTATTGTGTTCTGTGTCTCCAACCTTTTATCTTTTGATCTCTACCTGTATTGGTTTTGGGTCGATTTCATACATTTTTAAATGTCTATGTTTTTAAATCATTTTTTTATGCCTGATTTTTTAAAGTGCGTGCAGTTTTGTTTTATAAAAAGACATTTAATGCATGACAAAGGATTTCAAAAGTTAACTAAAGAGACAGCACAGCAGTGGTTGGCTGGCTTGATGCTTCTTTTTTTCTCACTGAAATGTCAGTATGAGCTTTCCAAAAAGATGAATCACTGGGATAAGCCCTAAACTTGTGTATGTAAATTTCAGCATGAGATACTGAGGTCTGTAAACAACAGTCTTTTTTCAACAACTTGTAAAGGTATACAGTAAAAAAATGTTAAAAGTAGCTGAAGCTAAAAAATATATTAACATATAATTTTTCATAACATTTCTGTTACACAATATAAGTTTGGTCTGTTTTATACTCTGCATTTATGTATTTGTCTTATTGTTATTTATGTTTCTAAGTACATTAAATATTTAAGTAGATGTGCTCTACTCACAGTGCATCTTACCCACTTGGATCCAAAATGTAAAACTAGTGGAATATTAGTTGACAGTAATATTTCAGCTTCTTGTATTTTGATATAAAAAACAATAAAAATCATTTAAGTAAAATAGTGGAATATTAAGTGCTCAAAACATATAAAGTGAAACCAAACCCAAAATGTTTTGCCTCCAAACTAGAGGCTTCATCAGGGGTGAATAATGCGATAACCAAAAAATATAATAAAATAATGAGCAACAAACATCAAATATGCCACATGTCAAATGCCTTAACATTGCCACTTTTTTTTTAGGAAAATTTGTATACTTTTTGAGATACCTGTTACATGAATAGTGGAGAAAGTTCTGTATAGATTTAGCTGGGAGGTAGTGTTCTTTATGAGACGAGGCAGCCCAGATCAGAGTTGTGCTTTCAATTTGAATAAATAGTGGTGAGCTCATATGAGAGAGCCAACCTCTTTACTGTTATAAAATAGAAAGATTAGTGGATTTTTAGTAGTAATGTTCTTCTATTTCCGCGGTTGGTATAAGGTGATGTTTGCTCTAACATTGATCACATTTATACAAACGTTTTATTATTTACTGTTTTTTTTTTTTTTTTTAAATAAAAGTTACATTTTAGACCCAAGTGGGTAAGATGCACAGTGAATAGAGTGCATCACATCTACTTTAGTATTTAATACTTTAACATCAGTTTTTGATAATCAGGTTTTCTACCTATTGTTTAGTTGTAAGTACATCAAATGTGCATTAATACTTTATCTTCATGGCATTTCTTATTATTTCTTTTTATCACATATAAGGTGTCCAGCTGAGCATGATGTGTTCTGTGTCTGTCCTGTGGTTATTACAGATGCTGCAGGCTGTGTTTCAGTTACCTTCCACACCTTTACCACCAACATGCCCATAGCACTTCATTAATATTCTCTAAGCAGCTTCCAGCAGTAGTTATATAAATCAGTGCTGCATACAGTGCCATAACAATTGAACTGGGACTTTATGTGAGCAGACACTGACCACATACTGAAAGCAACAATAGAAGAAAGCCTCTTATGAGACTGTAAACATGCTTTCTGAGAAATGCTTCCACATTTATTTTTTATATTCACAGATATGGTAAAGTGAAATCATGGCAATATTAAATGAAAGCAAAACCTGTAGATGTTCATTACATTTTTTCTATTTTGTTTCTAAATAATGTTTACTTCCATTTTATTATATACATTTTTAATGGTCAAAGTCAGGGTGTGTTGATCAATTATGGTTAACGATAATATACTCTTTCATAATTATGAGTCCCTCAGTGCAATTAAATACATGTTTGTGCACACCTGACAGGCATTGGTCACAAAATGGTAGCATCTTTATGAGTATTTAATATCATAGAAGGCCTCCTTACCACCTGGCTTGTTCATAACAATATACACTGGGCACGTAATTAAAGCTGATCTCTAGGATAGCCTTCTTTATAACCTTTATAACACAGAGGAATCCCTAAAAAATAACTTTTCAATCTCAGGGAACCGATGCTAAAAATGACTATATCTACAACTCATGATATACATTAATGTAATGACTCTTGGGAAGAATGCTCATTACACTTGTGGTCATTGGGAAGAATGCTCCTTATACTTGTGGTCATTGGGAAGAATGCTCCTTACACTTGTGGTCATTGGGAAGAATGCTCCTTACACTTGTGGTCATTGGGAAGGATGCTCATTACACTTGTGGTCATTAGGAAGAATTCCCCCCTTACAGATAGCTAAAAGGATTAATGACAGTGGGAACTTATCTGAGAGGCAAAAATATCTAATTGCTCAAGGAACCCCTAGCAACCTCTAGCAACCTCTGGAGGAACCATAGGGTTCTAACAAAGCTAGCATTGTTAGAGATTTAGAGTTTAATATTATTTTAAATGATAAAAGTCTCTGAAATACATATGAATGTTATAATGTAGTATGTTAGTTTTTGAAGGCTACTTCATTATGTCTTTGTGTAGGACAGAGAAGCCATTTTGCTATGTATGTACAGTATCTCACAAAAGTGATTACACCCAGCGCTGGGTGGCCATGGAATTGGAAGACTCGGGTGGTACTGCTAAGAGTTGGCCGTGGATCTCTGCACCTCTCCCAAGGGAGTTGTGGGGGCATCCCACTTTGGGATGTACTCTCACTGTTGTCAGAGATACGTTCCTACACACTGCGGTCTCTCCGCTCCCCTCACCAATGATGCCCGTGTTGGGCAACCTGGATTTCCCTCCCAGGCAGGATGTTGGTGGGTTCCGCAGCTTGACTGCCGTGGGCCGTGTCCACCTTGTTGACTTTTTGGGGAGTGACGGAGGCCTCTCCACGGGGGCGTGGATGGGGACCGTGGACCCTCCATTGGACTTTTGGGGGGTCTCCAGCTTCGGCACTTCCTCTGGGGGGCCCTCCGCCTCCCCGGTATCTCTCGACCACTAACTGACCTGGAACGGAACTGCCACAGACGGGAACCAATGCGACACATCCTTTCTGTTGCTTATGCAGTGCTGAACAGTCCCCCTGCTGACTTTCCCCCCCTGTTTCTTGCCCACTGGGAATCTGACCTCTGTACCACTTTCACAAAAAACCCAAAGGGACAAGATTCTTCTCTTTGCACATAAATCCTCTATCACCACTAAGATACAGGAAACGGGATACAAGGTCCTCACGCGCTGGTATAGGGTGCCATCTTTCTTGCATCGTTTCCCACAGGTATTGGATGAATGCTGGTGCTGTAACAATGCCACGGGGACGATGTTCCATATTTTTTGGGAATGCCCGCTGGTCAAACCAATTTGGCAAGCGGTGGCCGGCATTATCAAACAACTTACTAACGTGGACGTGGTGGATGATCCTGCAGCATGTTTACTGCACCTCACCTGACGGCCAGTTAAAAAATACAAGTCCTCTCTGACTATTCAGCTTTTAAATGCTGCCAAAGCCTGCATCCCCCTCTGTTGGAGATCGCCTGCTGCACCCACGAGATCTTTATGGTTTTCTAGAGTGAAGGAGCTTCAGGACATGGAAGACTTGTCGGCTACTCTGCACAATCAGGAACAGGCTTTTCGGGACAAATGTGGACCGTGGGACCACTTCACGTGTACAGACGCCTACCTGTCTCTGGCTTGGGTGCGGGGGTATGGGCCCAGGGAATCAGTTCACGCCAGCCCCTTCAGCTTCCTTCTTGCTTCTTTCCTCCCTCCTTCCTTCCCTCTTGTGCTTTTCTCCTCTACACCCTGTGGTTCCTGCCACCTTCCCCCTACTCTCACATCTGTATGTATCCTGGCTTTATCCCCAAGTGTGGGGTCTTCTGTAACTTATACTCAACTGCTTGTTCATTCCCCGACTGACTCCATGGTTAGGAGTCGTGGTTTCTTGCTCCTGTTCTGTACAGGAGCCTGTCCGTCGGTACTACCCTGGTACCTGACACTCATTAGTTTTGTATAACTGAGGTGGTTTACTTATCCCAAAATCCATCAGCCCTTGGTTCATTTGATAAGTCAGTTACTATGCACGTCTGGGAGGGGTTTGACCTCACCTTTCTGGTCCATTTGACAATGTTCATCCTCCAACTAACGTAACCTTTTTGACGAAACAATGTTTATGATGTTGTTGTCAGATTGTTTAATTTTCTCCTGATGTGCCTTAACTCTGTTTATACTGCAACCTCTTCTTAAATAAGAAAAAAAAAAAAAAGTGAGTACACCCCTCACATTTTGCTCTATATTTTTTGTTATCTTTATTATCTTTTCATGTGACAACACTGAAGAAATGCCACTTTGCTACAATGTAAAGTAGTGAGTGTACAGCTTGTATAACAGTGTAAATTTGCTGTCCCCTCAAAATAAATCAACACACAGCCATTAATGTCTAAACAGCTGGAAACAAAAGTGAGTACACCCCTAAGTAAAAAGGTCCAAATTGGGCCCAATTAACCATTTTCCCTCCCCGGTGCCATGTGACTCGTTAGTGTTACAAGGTCTCAGGTGTGTTTCATTTGGTGATATCACTCTCACTCTCTTATACTGGTCACTGGAAGTTCAACCTGGATCTGAAAAAAGAATTGTTGCTCTACATAAAGATGGCCTAGGCCAGTGTTTCTCAACCTTTTTTCAGTCAAGGCACCCTTTAAAATTATGGACAGTCTTTAGGCGCCCTATTCTAAAATGTAAAAGCGATTCTGATAATTTTACATAATGCAGCAGTATCAATACACATAGGAAACTCAGCATTAAAAGGTGATTTATTTTTACAAAGCAAAAACATTTTTGCAAACTGGTACTGACTAGTATTCCAATGTTTCTCTTTTCCCTCAGTTTTTCTCCATCACTTAACTAATGAGACCCCAAAGCTGATGGGGAGAGGCAAGAGAGGGTCAAACAAGGATGAAGGCAACTGGCATCCTCCTCATCAACTGGTGATGTCATTGGATTAGGAGGTTGGCAGCTAGAAGGATGTAATGGTGCACAATGAAAACCTACCGCTTAATGTAAAGGCAGGTTTCATCTACCCACCGGCTTGCATACAATTTTGGGGCAATTTATGGCCATTTTGCCAAGGCACCCCTGAAGTAACCTCAAGGCACCCCAGTGTGCCTGGGCACCCTGGTTGAAAAAGGCTGGCCTAAGCTATAAGAAGATTGCCAAGATCCTGAAACTGAGCTGCAGCACGGTGGCCAAGACCATACAGTGGTTTAACAGGACAGGTTCCACTCAGAACAGGCCTCGCCATGGTCGACCATCAAGTGCACGTACTCAGTGTCATATCCAGAGGTTGTCTTTGGGAAATAGACGTATGAGTGCTGCCAGCATTGCTGTAGAGGTTGAAGGAGTGGGGGGTCAGCCTGTCAGTGCTCAGACCATACGCAGCACACTGGGGCAGTACTCCAACATGATAACGACCCCAAATACACCTCCAAGATTACCACTGCCTTGCTAAAGAAGCTGAGGGTAAAGGTGATGGACTGGCCAAGCATGTCTCCCGACCTAAATCCTATTGAGCATCTGTGGGGCATCCTCAAATGGAAGGAGGAGCGCAAGCTCTCTAACATCCACCAGCTCCGTGATGTCGTCAAAGAGGAGTGGAAGAGAACTCCAGTGGCAACCTGTGAAGCTCTGGTGAACTCCATGCCCAAGAGGGTTAGGGCAGTGCTGGAAAATGATGGTGGCCACACAAAATATTGACACTTTGGGCCCAATTCGGACATTTTCACTTAGGGCTGAACTTACTTTTATTGAGTTATTTTGAGAGGGCAGCAAATTTACACTGTTACAAGCTGTGCTACTTTACGTTGTAGCAAAGTGTCATTTCTTCAATGTTGTCACATGAAAAGATCTAATAAAATATTTACAGAAATGTGAGGGGTTTTGTACTGAGGATAGATAGATAGATAGATAGATAGATAGATAGATAGATAGATAGATAGATAGATAGATAGATAGATAGATAGATAGATAGATAGATAGATAGATAGATAGATAGATAGATAGATAGATAGATAGAGTCCATAGGGATTGCTGCACATAAGATTTAGAGGAAAAAATCCAAAAATTACATATTGATCAGAAGTATTTTACATGACAGTTTTGGGCTGGTATGATAGCACCCTTTTTCAGATAGAAATGTTATTACATTATTATTATTATTATACAGGATTTACATAGCGCCAACAGTTTGCGCAACGCTTAACAAAATGAAGGCAGACATTACAGTTACAATGCAATTTGGAACAAAAGGAATCAGAGGGCCCTGCTCGTTAGAGCTTACAATCTAAAAGGGAGGGTCAATTGATACAAAAGGCAATAGCTGTGGGGGATGAGCTGATGGAGCAAGTGAAACAGTATAATTAGTTAGTAGCCGGGTAGGCTTCTTTAAAGAGAAGGGTTTTCAGGGATCGTCTAAAGATGGATAGATTAGGGGACAGTCAGACAGATTGGGGTAGAGAGTTCCAAAGAATGGGAGAAGCTCTGGAGAAATCCTGGAGGCGAGCATGGGAAGAGGTGACAAGGGAGCTAGAGAGCAGGAGGTCTTGGGAGGACTGAAGAGAGCAGCTTGGTTGATATTTTGAGATCAGGTTAGTGATGTAGCTGGGGGCAGAGTTGTGGATGGCTTTGTAAATTATTTTTAGCACTTTGAATTTTATGCGTTGGGTGAGTGGAAGCCAGTGAAGGGATTGGCAGAGAGGGGTGGAGGACACTGAACGGTTGGTAAGGTTGATAAGTCTTGCAGCAGCATTCATTAGGGATTGAAGGGGGCATAATCTATGTAAGGGTAATCCAATGAGGAGCGAGTTGCAAAAGGTCGAGGCGAGAGATAACCAGGGCGTGAATTAAAAGCTTGGTGGCGTCGTTGGTTAAAAAGGGCCGTATTCGAGCGATGTTGCGGAGGTTAAGGCGGCATGATTTGGACAGGGATTGGATGTAAGCCTGAAAGGACAGTGCAGAGTCCAGGTTTACCCCTAGCACCCTGGCATGTGTGGAAATACATCTAACTCTAAAACTGCTTTGGTCGCCATGGTCGACCAAAGAAGTTGAGTGCATTTGCTACGCGTCATATCCAGAAGTTGTCTTTGGGAAATAGACATATGAGTGCTGCCAGCATTGCTGCAGAGGTTGAAGGGGTGGAAGGTCAGCCTGTCAGTGCTCAGACCATACGCCGCACACTGCATAAAATTAGTCTGCATGTCTATCGTCCCAGAAGGAAGCCTCTTCTAAAGATAATGCACAAGAAAGCCTGCAAACAGTTTGCTGAAGACAAGCAGACTAAGGAAATGCATTATTGGAACCATGTCCTGCGGTCTGATGAGACCAGGATAAACTTATTTGGTGTTAAGCGTGTGTGGCGGCAAACAGGTGAGGAATACAAAGACAAGTGTCAAAAATGACAATTTGCAAAACTGTGAGGGGTGTACTCACTTTTGTGAGATACTGTATTTCTGTTCTGAGTTTCTATGTCAGTATGTTGGCTGGGGTTCTGTGTCTTAACTATATATTCAAACCATATGCGAAAAAGTGTGTGTTACTTTTATATTTAGAATTACTACCTTCTTGGGACAATTTTTTTGCTGACATTGTCTTTTCATATAGTATAAAAGACAACTATATCTACAGATCAAGCAGAGATGAGAAAAGAACATCCTACACTCTAAAGACACGTAACACCTCGCTCTCTCCTTTTGATGCGTGAAACTTTTCTGTTTTGTTCTGTTTCGTATGTTTTGCTTTACTTCAAGAAAATAAACAACTTTCCTGAAGTATCGAGACAGCTGAGAAATCTATTTCGAACAACCATGATCCCAGTAGAGGAATTCCCATCCTTTAAGGACCCGGCTGACAGGAAAGCGGAGGCTGTGGCCAGGGCCGGCGCAACCACCAGGCGGACCAAGCGGCCGCTTGGGGCGGGCAGGTCCGCAGCCGGGGATGGGGCGGAAAAATTAACTTTTTTTTTTTTAATTCTTTATTATCCGGAGTTGCCGCCGCCCGCTAGTGTGGATCGTTTTAAGTTATTAGCCCCGAGTGTCAAGCAGCGCTGCAGCCAGAAGAAGACGGAGGGGGGTGAAGGCGGAGCCAATGCTAGCCTAGGCGGCAAGGAGAGGAAAGGAATTTGAAATCCTCCTCCGCTCCGAGAACCTCTTCTGCTGTCACATGAGGAGGATTTCAAATTCCTCTCCTTGCCGCCTAGGCTAGCATTGGCTCCGCCTCCACCCCAAGAATGTGAGTGCCCGACTGCCCGAGGGGGGGAGGAAGAGAAATGTGAGTGCCCGGGGGGGGGGGGGGGAAGAGGAATGTGAGTGCCCGAGGGGGAGGAAGAGGAATGTGAGTGCCGGAGGGGGGGGGAGGAAGAGGAATGTGAGTGCCGGAGGGGGGGGGGGAGGAAGAGAGGAATGTGAGTGCCCGAGGGGGGGGGGAAGAGGAATGTGAGTGCCCGAGGGGGGGGAGAGGAATGTTAGTGCCCTAGGGGGAGGAAGAGGAATGTGAGTGCCCGAGGGGGGGGGGGAAGAGGAATGTGAGTGCCCGAGGGGGGGGAGGAAGAGGAATGTGAGTGCCCGAGGGGGGGGGAGAGGAATGTTAGTGCCCTAGGGGGAGGAAGAGGAATGTGAGTGCCGGAGGGGGGGGAGGAAGAGGAATGTGAGTGCCCGAGGTGGGGAGGAAGAGGAATGTGAGTGCCCGAGGGGGGGGAGGAAGAGGAATGTGAGTGCCCGAGGGGGAGGAAGAGGAATGTGAGTGCCCGAGGGGGGGAGGAAGAGGAATGTGAGTGCCCGAGGGGGGGGAGAGGAATGTTAGTGCCCGAGAGGGGGGGAGGAAGAGGAATGTGAATGCCCGAGGTGGGGAGGAAGAGGAATGTGAGTGCCCGAGGGGGGGGGAGGAAGAGGAATGTGAGTGCCCGAGGGGGAGGAAGAGGAATGTGAGTGCCCGAGGGGGGGAGGAAGAGGAATGTGAGTGCCCGAGGGGGAGGAAGAGGAATGTGAGTGCCGGAGGGGGGGGGAGGAAGAGGAATGTGAGTGCCCGAGGGGGGGGGAAGAGGAATGTGAGTGCCCGAGGGGGGGAGGAAGAGGAATGTGAGTGCCCGAGGGGGGGGGGAGAGGAATGTTAGTGCCCTAGGGGGAGGAAGAGGAATGTGAGTGCCGGAGGGGGGGGAGGAAGAGGAATGTGAGCGCCCGAGGGGGGGAGGAAGAGGAATGTGAGTGCCTGAGGGGGGGAGAGGAATGTTAGTGCCCGAGGGGGAGGAAGAGGAATGTGAGTGCCGGGGGGGGGAGGAAGAGGAATGTGAGTGCCCGAGGTGGGGAGGAAGAGGAATGTGAGTGCCCGAGGGGGGGGGAGGAAGAGGAATGTGAGTGCCCGAGGGGGAGGAAGAGGAATGTGAGTGCCCGAGGGGGGGAGGAAGAGGAATGTGAGTGCCCGAGGGGGGGGAGAGGAATGTTAGTGCCCGAGAGGGGGGGAGGAAGAGGAATGTGAGTGCCCAAGGGGGGGAGAGGAATGTGAGTGCCCGAGGGGGGGGAAGAGGAATTTGAGTGCCCGAGGGAGGGGGGAGGAAGAGGAATGTGAGTGCCCGAGGGGGGGAGGAAGAGGAATGTGAGTGCCCGAGGGGGGGGAGGGAGAGGAATGTGAGTGCCCAAGGGGGGGAGGAAGAGGAATGTGAGTGCCCAAGGGGGGGGAAGAGCAATGTGAGTGCCCGAGGGGGGAGGAAGAGGAATGTGAGTGCCCGAGGGGGGGGGAATAGGAATGTGAGTGCCGCAGGGGGGGGAGGAAGAGGAATGTGAGCGCCCGAGGGGGGGAGGAAGAGGAATGTGAGTGCCCGAGGGGGGGGAGGAAGAGGAATGTAAGTGCCCGAGGGGGGGGAAGAGGAATGTGAGTGCCCGAGGGGGGGAGGAAGAGGAATGTGAGTGCCCGGGGGGAGGAATGTGAGTTTCAGGGGGGGGTGGAAGAGGAATGTGAGTGCCTGAGGGGGGGGGAGGAAGAGGAATGTGAGTGCCGGAGGGGGGGGAGGAAGAGGAATGTGAGTGCCCGAGGGGGGGGAGGAAGAGGAACGTGAGTGCCCGAGGGGGGGGAGAGGAATGTTAGTGCCCGAGAGGGGGGGAGGAAGAGGAATGTGAGTGCCCAAGGGGGGGAGAGGAATGTGAGTGCCCGAGGGGGGGGAAGAGGAATTTGAGTGCCCGAGGGAGGGGGGAGGAAGAGGAATGTGAGTGCCCGAGGGGGGGAGGAAGAGGAATGTGAGTGCCCGAGGGGGGGGGAGAGGAATGTGAGTGCCCAAGGGGGGGAGGAAGAGGAATGTGAGTGCCCAAGGGGGGGGGAAGAGCAATGTGAGTGCCCGAGGGGGGAGGAAGAGGAATGTGAGTGCCCGAGGGGGGGGAATAGGAATGTGAGTGCCGCAGGGGGGGAGGAAGAGGAATGTGAGCGCCCGAGGGGGGGAAGAGGAATGTGAGTGCCCGAGGGGGGGAGGAAGAGGAATGTGAGTGCCCGAGGGGGGGGGAGGAAGAGGAATGTAAGTGCCCGAGGGGGGGGAAGAGGAATGTGAGTGCCCGAGGGGGGGAGGAAGAGGAATGTGAGTGCCCGGGGGGAGGAATGTGAGTTTCAGGGGGGGGGGAGGAAGAGGAATGTGAGTGCCTGAGGGGGGGGGGGGAAGAGGAATGTGAGTGCCGGAGGGGGGGAGGAAGAGGAATGTGAGTGCCCGAGGGGGGGGAGGAAGAGGAACGTGAGTGCCCGAGGGGGGGAGGGAGGAGGAAGAAGGTGAGTGCCCGGGGGGGGGGGAGGAGGAAGAAGGTGAGTGCCTGAGGGGGGAGGGAGGAGGAAGAAGGTGAGTGCCTGGGGGGGGAGGGAAGAGGAAGAAGGTGAGTGCCTGAGGGGGGAGGGAGGAGGAAGAAGGTGAGTGCCTGAGGGGGGGAGGGAGGAGGAAGAAGGTGAGTGCCTGAGGGGGGGGAGGGAGGAGGAAGAAGGTGAGTGCCTGAGGGGGGGAGGGAGGAGGAAGAAGGTGAGTGCCTGAGGGGGGGGGAGCAAGGAGGAAGAAGGTGAGTGCCGGGAGGGGGGAGGAAGAAGGTGAGTGCCTGAGGGGGGAGTGAGGAGGAAGAAGGTGAGTGCCTGAGGGGGGGAGGGAGGAGGAAGAAGGTGAGTGCCTGAAGGGGGGAGGGGGAGGAAGAAGGTGAGTGCCTGAGGGGGGGGGAGGGAGGAGGAAGAAGGTGAGTGCCTGAGGGGGGGAGGGAGGAGGAAGAAGGTGAGTGCCTGAGGGGGGGAGGGAGGAGGAAGAAGGTGAATGCCGGGAGGGGGGGGGAGGAAGAAGGTGAGTGCCTGAGGGGGGAGTGAGGAGGAAGAAGGTGAGTTCCTGAGGGGGGGAGGGAGGAGGAAGAAGGTGAGTGCCTGAAGGGGGGAGGGGGGAGGAAGAAGGTGAGTGCCTGAGGGGGGAGTGAGGAGGAAGAAGGTGAGTGTCTGAGGGGGGGAGGAGGAAGAAGGTGAGTGCCCGAGGGGGAGGGAGGAAGAAGGTGAGTGTCTGAGGGGGGGAGGAGGAAGAAGGTGAGTGCCTGAGCAAGTCTCCCTGTGTGACTGGATAGAAGGGGCATCCTTGGAATCCATCCACAGTGCCGGCCAGTGTACAGAGGGCGCAGGGGCGCCGCCCCCCATCCATGCGTCCGGCCCCCTAATCTGCATGCATGCAGAGGCGCTGGACGCATGGAGTTCAATAGGATTTTTTTTTTTTTTTTTTGCATCACCTGATTAGAGCCAGAGGCTCTAATAGGGCGATGCAAAGGGTGGACCCGGGGTGCAGAGCAGTGCATCCCGAGCCCACCCATTGCGTGACAATAGCGAATGAAAATTCGCTATTGTCACACCGATCCTGGCCAATCAGGAAGCGCGTCCCATACGCGCTTCTTGATTGACCGCAAGGCAAACCCCTTGCCATTAGCCAAGGAGGAGGCGGAAGGACTCGTGGAGAAGCGCTGCCGGTCACCGGGACTCAGAAGAAGCCGCCCGCCGCCGCTGCTGCTGGAAGGACTCGTGGAGACGTGCCGCCGGTCACCGGGACTGAGAAGAAGCCGCCCGCCGCCGCTGCTGCTCCAGGTAGGTTAGGGGGCACGCACACTGATCTCTGCATTGGGGGCATGTACGCTGGTCACTGCATTGGGGGCATGGTATGCTGGTCACTGCATTGGGGCATGGTATGCTGGTCACTGCATTGGGGGCATGTATGCTGATCTCTGCAATGGGGGAATGGTATGCTGGTCACTGCATTGAAGGGGACATATACGCTAATCTCTGCATTCGGGGAATGGTATGCTGGTCACTGCATTGAAGGGGGCACGCACGCTGATCTCTGCATTGAAGGGGGCATGTACGCTGGTCACTGCATTGAAAAGGGCATGTACGCTGGTCACTGCATTGAAGGGGGCATGTACGCTGGTTACTACATTGAAGGGGGCATGTACACTGGTCACTGCATTGAAGGGGGCATGTACGCTGGTCACTGCATTGAAGGGGGCATGTACGCTGGTCACTGCATTGAAGGGGGCATGTACACTGGTCACTGCATTGAAGGGGGCAAGTACACTGGTCACTGCATTGAAGGGGGCAAGTACACTGGTCACTGCATTGAAAGGGGGCACGCTGGTCACTGTGCATTGAAAGGGGGCACGCTGGTCACTGTGCATTGAAAGGGGTCACGCTGGTCTCTCTGCATTGAAAGAGGGCACGCTGGTCTCTCTGCATTGAAAGGGGGCACACTATACCTTAATTACTGAAGGCCCCTTTCTCACTTTTGCGACCTCAAAGTCACGCAATTTTTTTTATTTTTAGCAGAGTGGCAGATTTTTATGGGGCTAATAACATGTAGAGGGGTTCCAGTTGTGATCTAGACTTTGAGTTGCCTGATTTTACCATCCCCTGACCGCTCAGAAAAAAGTCTTAAATGGGCAAAATTATCTGAAAAAACTGACCCTTTAACTACTTCAGCTCCCCCTTAATGACCAGACTATTTTCTGCGATACGGCACTGCATTGCTTTAACTGACAATTGTGAGGTCGTGCGACGCTGTACCCAAATACAACTGATGTATTTTTTTCCCACAAATAGAGATTTCTTTTGGTGATATTTGATCACCTCTACAGTTTTTATATTTTGCGCTATAAACATAAAATTAGCGACAAATCCTTTTTACTTTCTGCTATAAAACATTCCCAATGAAAAAAATCAAATTTTTCCATAAATTTAGGCTAATATGTATTCTGCCACATATTTTTTGTAAAAAATCCTAAGTGTATTTTGATCGGTTTGCAAAAAAGTTATTACATCTACAAACTATGGAACTTTTTATTTTTTAATTGTTTTTTACTAGTAATGGCAGCGATCAGCGATTATTAGAGGGACTGCGACATTGCGGTGGACAAATCTGACACTAAATAACACTTTGTATATTGACCCCCCAAAATAATACCTTGCCACCCCTGTTTTAAAAGTCTAGCTCCGCCACTGGCATAATGGAAGAAGGAGTGGGGGAAGCACGGGGGATGGATAGCGGAAGCAGAGCAGGGCCCAGGGGGGATGGATGATGGAAGAAGGAGCAAGGGGGGTTAATGGAGACGGGGTGGATAATTAATGAAAGCAGGAGGGCATAATGGAAGAAGGAGTGGGGGGAGGAGGAATGGCGGAAGCAGAGCAGGGCCCAGGGGGGATGGATGATGGAAGAAGGAGCAAGGAGGGTTAATGGAGACGGGGTCGGGTGGATAATTAATAAAGCAGGAGGGCATAATGGAACTGGAAGAAGGAGTGGGGGGGGGGAAAATTTGGCGGAAGCAGAGCAGGGCCCAGGGGGGATGGATGATGGAAGAAGGAGCAAGGGGGGTTAATGGAGACTGGGTTGATAATGAAAGCAGGAGGGCATAATGGAAGAAGGAGTGGGGGAAGCACGGGGGATGGATAGCGGAAGAAGAGCAGGGCCCAGGGGGATGGATGATGGAAGAAGGAGCAAGGGGGGTTAATGGAGACGGGGTGGATAATTAATGAAAGCAGGAGGGCATAATGGAAGAAGGAGTGGGGGGGGGGGGAGGAATGGCGGAAGCAGAGCAGGGCCCAGGGGGGATGGATGATGGAAGAAGGAGCAAGGGGGGTTAATGGAGACGGGGTCGGGTGGATAATTAATAAAGCAGGGGGGCATAATGGAACTGGAAGAAGGAGTGGGGGGGGGGAGGAATGGCGGAAGCAGAGCAGGGCCCAGGGGGGATGGATGATGGAAGAAGGAGCAAGGGGGGTTAATGGAGACTGGGTTGATAATGAAAGCAGGAGGGCAGAATGGAAGAAGGAGTGGGGGAAGCACGGGGGATGGATAGCGGAAGCAGAGCAGGGCCCAGGGGGGATGGATGATGGAAGAAGGAGCAAGGGGGGTTAATGGAGACGGGGTGGATAATTAATGAAAGCAGGAGGGCATAATGGAAGAAGGAGTGGGGGGGGGGAGGAATGGCGGAAGCAGAGCAGGGCCCAGGGGGGATGGATGATGGAAGAAGGAGCAAGGGGGGTTAATAGAGACGGGGTGGACAATTAATGAAAGCAGGAGGGCATAATGGAAGAAGGAGTTGGGGGGGGGTTAATGGAAGCACGGGGGATGGATAGCGGAAGCAGAGCAGGGCCCAGGGGGGATGGATGATGGAAGAAGGAGCAAGGTGGGTTAATGGAGACGGGGTGGATAATGAAAGCAGGAGGGCATATATATATATAAAAAAATTATTGAAAGAAACATTTTTGCAAGGGAGGTGGGTGGCTGTTGGGGGGGGGGGCGCCAAAATGGAGCTTCGCTTGTGTAGGCAGAAAGCCTTGCACCGGCCCTGGCTGTGGCATGCAGCATGTTTACTATGGCTGGTTCGACATTGCGGCCAGTCTTTGCCTTAGCTCTGGTGTCTCAGACCCTAACTGAATGGGCCAAGGGAAGCAGAGCAGGGCCCAGGGGGGATGGATGATGGAAGATGGAGCAAGGGGGGTTAATGGAGACTGGGTTGATAATGAAAGCAGGAGGGCAGAATGGAAGAAGGAGTGGGGGAAGCACGGGGGATGGATAGCGGAAGCAGAGCAGGGCCCAGGGGGGATGGATGATGGAAGAAGGAGCAAGGGGGGTTAATGGAGACGGGGTGGATAATTAATGAAAGCAGGAGGGCATAATGGAAGAAGGAGTGGGGGGGGGGGAGGAATGGCGGAAGCAGAGCAGGGCCCAGGGGGGATGGATGATGGAAGAAGGAGCAAGGGGGGTTAATAGAGACGGGGTGGACAATTAATGAAAGCAGGAGGGCATAATGGAAGAAGGAGTTGGGGGGGGGGTTAATGGAAGCACGGGGGATGGATAGCGGAAGCAGAGCAGGGCCCAGGGGGGATGGATGATGGAAGAAGGAGCAAGGGGGGTTAATGGAGACGGGGTGGATAATGAAAGCAGGAGGGCATATATATATAAAAAAATTATTGAAAGAAACATTTTTGCAAGGGAGGTAGGTGGCTGTTGGGGGGGGGCGCCAAAATGGAGCTTCGCTTGTGTAGGCAGAAAGCCTTGCACCGGCCCTGGCTGTGGCATGCAGCATGTTTACTATGGCTGGTTCGACATTGCGGCCAGTCTTTGCCTCAGCTCTGGTGTCTCAGACCCTAACTGAATGGGCCAAGCTTTTGCGCCAGAGCCAGGGGGTGAGCAAGTCCCTGCTGCTTATGTTGATTTAGCAGACCAGTTGATCTATGGGCTGCAGTTTATTTGTGATGCAGCTTTGGATACAGCTCCTGTGCTGTCCAAACTTTCTGTTTCAGTGGTGGTGATTAGGTGCGTGATGTGGCTTAAGAATTGGTTCGCAGACCAAGTCTCTAAGAAATCTTTCATTCATCTGTCCTTTCAAGACGATCGCCTGTATGTAGCTTCCATGGATGACATAATTCAAGGGTATCACGTGGGGGGATTACCTTTATGCCATAGTCTAGGAAAGGGAAGGAGCCTCGTCGCAGATGGGGGCTCTTCTTCTCAGCACATAGAAAATTATTTTGTGCTTCTGGGCCAGAGAATAAGGGAAATAGCTCTTTCAAATCTTGCCCGGGAGGTTCCAAGCATCCTTGGTCTGGTAAGCCTAGAGCTAGCTTCTCCGGACCAGCAAAGACCCCTTCAGCATGGAGGCCTGCCCTCACCTATTATTGGGGTGGGGGGATATCTTTGCTGGTTTTCGTGCCTTGTCGACTTCCTTTATGAGTGTCAAAGGGGATCCATGAAATTATTCTTTTGGGGGTACCGAGAAAGGGGGGCAAAGCTTGTCCTTTTCAGGTTTTTTAGGTCCTGAGTCTCCTTGTGCAGATTTAATTCCTGCAAAGGTTCAGGTGATGTCCGAATTACCTAAGGTCCCCCCTATCCCTGTCCAGGTAATTGATTTACCTGGGTCTGATTCTAATTCTGATGAGGGTGGTCCTTCCTAATTCTGGTGAGGGTGGACAAACTTCAGAAACCACATTCACTGGCTGCTGTCACCCAGATAGTTCTCTCTCCCATTTTGCATACACGTTCTGAGTCTGGTGGTATCCACCTTCAAGATAGTTCTGTTTGCATAGTCCTACATGCAGCTCCTTTAGCAGGTTCGGCTCCACAGGAGGATACTGAGGCTCGTGGCGAGATCATGGGTTCCTCTGGCAATATAGTTCATATTCCTATCGCACACCTTCCTTGTTTGTAGGCACTTGTGTACTGGGTGCTGAAGCGATCACCAGCTGGCCACTGGATCAGTTACAAGTAGATACATATTCGCCAGCACACCAAGGATCTTGCAAAAGCAGTCCAAAAACTTTATTCCAGAGAAGATCACATCAAAAAAATTAGTGCAACGTTTCGGAGCCGCGCAGGACCCCTTGGTCAGGCATGTGATACAGTACAAAGTGTGAGCAAAGAATATATAAGAACATACCACCAATCAAGAACAGTGTATTTAGGTGACACCCCCCTCAGATGACCTAATCTTCTCGGGTTCCTCTGGCAGATGCCACATGTGTCCAAGGGCCATGGTAAGGCCAGTATCATCCTCGACTCAGGCTTCTTCCGCAAGACCTGCAAGGAATCAAGGGCGAGGATCTTCCAATCAGTCTGGTGGCCATAAACATCCCTTGGGTGCTTCCTCTCAGAGAAGACCAATTGTCCCAGTAGACCTACCATCCTGCTTTACAGTCATTGGTTTTAATGGCTTAGCTATTGAAAGCCAGGTACTGAGGGATAGAGGTCTGTCTGGATCAGTGATCCCTACTATGATGAAGGTGAGAAAGACGTCTTCCAGTAAGATATACCATCATACCTGGAAATCATAAATTTCTTGGTGTGAGTCGATTGGCGCTTATCCTCGATCCTTTTCTGTGGCTTGAATCCTAACCTTTCTTCAACAGGGCGTTGATCAGAAGTTGGCCTTTAGCTCTATCAAGGGCCAGATGTCTGCCCTGGCAATCTTCTTTCAGCGACTCCTAGCCATGCACTCTTTAGTTCGTACCTTCATTCAGGGAGTTTGACATGTGGCTCCACCTGTACCGTCTCTTTTGCCGCCATGGGATTTCAATTTAGTACTTTCGGTTTTCCAGAAACCTCCATTTGAAAATATTCGGGAGATTCCCTTGCCTACGTTATCCCAGAAGGTGACGTTCTTGGTGTCTATTACCATGGCCCGCAGGGTATCGGAATTGGCGGCATTATCCTGTTGCAGTCCCTATTTGGTGGTCCATAGGGATAAAGTGGTTCTTTGTCCCTGTCCATGATTCCTGCCCAAAGTTGTCTCTGACTTCCATTTGAATGAGGACATTGTGTTGCCTTCCTTGTGTCCCAAGTTGGCTCACCCCAAGGAATTTGCTTTCCATACCTTGGATGTGGTTCATGCGATTCAGGTGTATCTGGCAGCTACTGAGTCCTTTTAGAGGTCAGACTCTCTTTTTGTGGTTACAGATGAACCAAGAAAAGGGCTGGCCGCAGGGGCGGACTGATAACCCATCGGGCCCCCGGGCAATATGAGATCATGGGGCCCCCCTGTGTCCATGTCCATGAGTACACATGTTGCAGCAGGAGTTAAACCCCCTGTTGCTTTTGGTGGGTTATCGTGACCCATTCAAGTGAATGAGGCCCACTCGGCAAACACCCTGCAACCATGTGCAATGCACATAGTTTCAGCATGCTAGTGTGTGAGCCAAGGAGTTGAAGCAGGTGATGAGAGGCAATACAACGTTTTCTCCTTGCCTACTTTAACCCTTTTTTTTTTGCTGTACTGCACAAGGTTGCACAGCCTTTGCAATGCAGCCCCATTCACTTCACTTGAATGAGTTATGCTTGGCAGGTGCTACACCTGCCAAGCGTGACAGGACATATAATTCCTGATGCGGCTGCAACATGTGTACACCCCTGGCCCTTGCAGTTAAAGGGGGTGTGGTGGGGGGTGAGTAAATACAGGGCTCAAGTCTGAGGTTTTCCTGCCCCCAAACTGCAAATCTAAACAGGCCCTTGCTGTCCTGAACACCCTATCACAGTTGGTGTTTAGGGGACCCCTTGGATGAGGACAGAGAGGGACCCCTGAGATAAAGACAGAAAGTGACCCTTGGGATAATGTCAGAGAGTAGCCCCTGGGATAAGAACAGAGAGGGGCCCCAGGGATGAGAGCAGAGAGGGGGTCCTAGGATGAGAGCAGAGAGGGTCCTGGAATGAGAACAGAGAGAGGGTCCTAAGATGAGAGCAGAGAGGGGGTCCTGAGATGAGAGCAGAGAGGGGGTCCTGAGATGAGAGCAGAGAGGGGACACTGGAATGAGAGCAGAGAGGGGATCCTGGAATGAGAGCAGAGAGGGGGCCCTGGGATGAGAGAAGAGAGGGAACTCTGGGATGAGAGCAGAGAGGGGGTCCTCAGATGAGAGCGGGGGGGGGGGGGCTGTGATGAGAACAGAGAGGGGGTCCTGGGATGAGAGCATTGCGAGACCCATAGGATAAGAGAAGAGAGGGATCCTGGGATGAGAGCAGAGAGGAGGTCCTGCGATGAGAGCAGAGAGGGGGCCCTAGGATAAGAGCAGAGAAGGGGCCCTGTGATGAGAGCAGAGAGGGGGTCCTGGGATGAGAGCTGAGAGAGACCCCTGGGATGAGAGCAGAGAGGGGGCCTTGGGATGAGAGCAGAGAGGGGGTCCTGGGATGAGAGCATTGCGAGACCCATAGGATAAGAGAAGAGAGGGATCCTGGGATGAGAGCAGAGAGGGGGTCCTGGGATGAGAGCAGAGAGGGGGTCCTCAGATGAGAGCAGAGGGGGGGCCTGTGATGACAGCAAAGAGGGGGTCCTGGCATGAGAGCAGAGAGGGGGTCCTGGGATCAGAGCAGAGAGGGGGCCATAGGATGAGAGCAGAGAGGGGGCCATGGGATGAGGAGAGAGGGGGCCATGGGATGAGAGCAGAGAGGGGGCCATGGGATGAGGAGAGAGGGGGCCATGGGATGAGGAGAGAGGGGTCCTGGGATGAGGAGAGAGGGGGTCTTGGAATGAGTGGCAATCTGCACCTCTTTGATTTGGGGAGAAGGGGCAGCAGTAAGAGAACATGTGCTGGGGGGTGCATTTGGAGGGGAGAGGTCAGAGTTGAGATCCCCTCACACCACCTCCTCACCTTCTAGCACAAGTCATCCCCCCTCCAAAAGCATCCCCCTAGCATATGCCCTCGCCCCAATCACTTCTCCATATGTGCATCTTTGTTATCTGTCCCCCTTCCGTATCCATAAACTATGTACAGTACATACCTCAGATAATCAGTGCAGCTCTTGAAGTTAATGTCACTCCTCCTCCTCCTGTCTGTGTACTTCAGAGCCGTGGAGGAGGATCCCTGGTGAGCTCTGTGTGTACTGTGCAGGGATCAGTTGGGGGAGAGATGCAAGTGTCGGCTGCTGCAGAGGGACGATCGCTGCGTGAGGGAGCCCAAGCACCCTGAAAGAGATGCAGGGAATGTGCCCTGAGTGCCCACCCTAGTGTGTCTCTGTCAGGCCAGTTACCGGAGCTCAGTGCTGGAACTTGTTCTGGCACTGGGCTCCGGGATCATCACAGATGCTTTGGAAGGTAGGTGTCAGGAGCCTCTCATGGGGCCCCCTACTAGCCCTGGGCCCTCGGGCAGTGCCCGAGTGCCCTAATGGTCAGTCCGCCCCTGGCTGGCCGCTTCTTCGGCTACCATCTTCAGATGGATCAGACAGACGGTGACTCAGCCCTATTCCATTAAAGTGCAGGGTCCACCTTTCCCTGTCACGGCACATTCTAATCGGGCGCTGAGTGTTTCTTGGGCCTTCCATCATCAGGCATCAATATCGCAAGTTTGCAAGGCGGCCACTTGGTCGTTGGTGCATACCTTCACAAAATTCTAAAAGGTAGATACTTTGGCATCTGCGGATGCGTCTTTTGGCCGCAAAGTTTTGCAGGCTGCTGTTTAAGAGGGGCTGTTCCCTCTTGAGGGGTGTTTTTCTTTAAACTTGTATTTTTCAGACGGGGCTCCTGTGCCCCGGTAAAAACTCCTGTATCCTGGTTAAGGGCACTTATGTTTAGCCTTGAGTTATTTTCCCCACCCCTTATTTTTCTTTTGTCACTGCTTTTATACGTCCCAGTAGTTATGATTTATAGAGCGCTGTGTCCGTCGATGAACGAAAGAGAAAATGGGATTTTTGTACTTACTGTAAAATCCATTCAGTTCGTCGACAGATACAGCACCCACCCCTTTATGGAGTTCTGATACTTATAATACTGCTTGTTACTAAACGAATTACCTAAAGCAGAGAGGGGGGGTTAAATACCAATCAGAGGACGGCCCATGGGCGTAGCCAGGTGTTTTATGTTCTGCCTAGTCCTACTTCCGGAGGAAGCAATATAACCTAGTAGTTATGATGTATGGAGGGCTGTGTCCGTCGATGAACTCAGAGAAATGGGTTTTATGGTAAGTACAAAAATGCAATTTTCTGAGAATTATATTGTGTACAGTACCTTCAGAGTACAGTTTAGTAAAATCTGTGAAATTCCATCATGCCATAGATCCTATCCAGGCCAGCACTATGAAAGAGCTGAGAATACAAAGACAGATGAGAATTGGCTATGTGATGGTACTTTTGTTCACTGACTGTCTCTTTGAATAACTTCAATATTTTCTTACTTTGTTTGGCTGGGTCCTGAACACTGAATTGTAATGAATTCATTATTTTTGTTAGGCAAATATTTGCCAAATTACAGATTTAATCCAAAGAGAATTTTCCGTCACCATTGAATTAAACAGGAAAAAAGAAACAGTGTCAGACACTTTTTAATAAGGTATACTATAAACCCTATGACATTTCCTATATCTATTGAGCATAATATTCCTTTACAATGAAAAAAATGACCAACATCACATGAGCATAGACTTCACAAAACCATAGCATTTTTATAAACATTTTTTTTGAAGCATAGGCAAAAGACCATGACTGAAGCATTAAATTGCAAAAAAAAAAAAAAACAAGATAAATATACAAATTTTATTATACAAACAGAATTTTTACAGCTTGAACAATGGCAACGCAAACATAAAAGCCAGGAAGACACCAAATTTTTCCTGTCTCAAGATCCTGTAGGTTCAGATAACAATTGTAACTAAAAAGATGCCATCACTTTCCATCTTCTTGGGGAAAGGCAAAGTTAGTTGACCTTCAACAGATCAACACCTTCTAGTTTTTATGCAATTAGTGTTTATTAGTAACATAAAAGACAGAGAGCATTACAATAATCACAATGTGATCAAAAATAAAGATCCAGTAGAAACAAGAACAATTATGTAACTCACTGTAAGTATAAGCAAAACAATCCTCAGATGCCAGTAGAAAAGCCCCTGTCTTGAGCAAACACCCTCTAGGAGACAGCAGATTGCTCATCCAGACCACATAAATGGGAAATGAGGTGAAATTGCAAAGCAAATATTTCCAGTGGTACAGTATTGTGCATATTTGCCATTCAGAAGCTTTTTCAGTGAATCCTTCAGGACAAGGCATTTCCAGCATGAACTTCTTGGAGGGGCCTCAACAACAGGGGCCTCTGGACACACCACCAAACCTACTCCATCCAGCTCCAGTAGAGACCACTCCATAGTCAGCTACCCAGACAGAACGGCTATGGACTTCATGTCCTCTGATATCCCTGTAGCCTCCAGAACCAGGGATGCTGTAATCATCTTTGCAGGATCCAACATATCTTGTGAGGATTTGCGGTCTGCTGGAGACATCTCAACCTTTGGAGATTCTTTGGAGGAAATATCTCACAGCCTCCCAGCTGACTCTGAGTGAGGGGAACCACAAGAGATGAGGCCAAACTCCAAATGAAAGCCAGCCACAGAGTATAAGTATCAGGTTTCAAGACAGTTCACCATGATGTCACAAAGCCTATCTCTTTCTCAGGGAGCAAGTTGAATATTAAATTGCTGAATCAAGCAACCAATCCAATCTAACCTCCTTTTTGTTTTTCCTGTTGTTGATGCCAAATTTGCAGATATGCTTTTTCATTCTTAAAGCGGTGTTCCAGCCTCTAGCCTCCCCCTCCAAAAATTAAACTTACTGTAGCTGCTGACTTTTAATATTAGGACACTTACCTGTCCTTGAGTCCAGCGATGTTGGCACCGCAGCCGATGTTTCCATCGGCTGTCGGGTGCTGCCGCTGCCATTGCCGGTGAGGGAACCCGGATACCTAATGCGAATGCGCAAAGCGCGCTGCACATTCGGATTGGCTCGACGGTGGGGGAAGGAGGAGGGGGCCAAACTTCGTTGGGACAGCGCCGCGGCGCCGTCTTCCGGAAGTGGGGAAGGGTACCTGTCAAAAACAGGTGCCCGTTCCCCCCTCCCCCTGAAAGGTGTCAAATGTGGCACCGGATGGGGGGGACAAAGCAAATGAGCGGACGTTCCACTTTTGGGTGTAACTCCGCTTTAAGTAGCATGGAGTCAGAAACCCCCATGGCAAACAAGGTCCCGCAGTTTCTTCCAGACACAGGAAATAAAGTTTTTCTAAAGTCATCTAAGTTGTGCATTCTCTCCTTATACAGGAGATACACTCCATGTGTGTCAGAGACACACAAGGGTCCATTTTCCTAGGCCACTTCTACAGACACAGGGACAGACTATCCCAATTCACACAGTCTCTTTAGTGAAAGTGAACACCAACATCCACAAGCTATGTCAAGCAGACGCTGGGAAGGGCCAGAGACTAATCTGTCAAGTCCCTACCTGACACTTTCTTCAAGAAACACATTAAACACAGGAGAAACATGATGTTCTAAACTTATCTTCAGACCCCTTTTAGGAAGGAGTACTACTTGATTGCCCTTTTTGCAAATCTCTCCTCAACATAGCAAAGAAAAAATATGCACATGAATTCAACATGTTACTTATTTAACCCTAATATGTGCTCCTAGGAATAGGTACCCCCACAATCTCTTTCTTGGCATTCTAAGTCTGCCCCCAGAAGGGACAGCCTAGCCCCTCCATAGGGGAAACCCCCAAATCCCAAAGCCTTCATATGCATCAGGCTATGTCCTTTCAATTGTAAAAAGATCCTCTCAACTGTGCAACAACAACCACAAGCTTAACTAACCCACCCCCATCTTTTGCAGTCAAAGAAGCTGCCATCTTAGCTTCTGTTTGAGCATCACTTGTAATGTTGCTGCTGTAATCAGTTATGACAGCAGTCATTTAATGGCTTGACATTTTGGATGAGCACAAGCAACTGTGATCATTTATGGCATGACTTGAATGTACCTGTTTTGGCAATCAGTTAACTCAATGGGTTTGGTTCCACTTAACCCATTAATTTAAAAGTTTCAAAAATAGTTAAATTCCCAGAATCCCAGAAATGCTAACTGTTAAATTTGCTTGTGCTCTGGACCAAACTATCAACCATCAAATGGCTGATGTCATAACTGATCACATGTGTAGCACCATGGCAGTTACAGTGCATTGTGAAAGTATTTGGCCCCTGCCCCCCTTGAACTTTTCGACCTTTTGCCATATTTCAGGCTTCAAACATAAAGATATAAAACTGTAATTTTTTTTTGAAGAATCAACAAGTGGGACACAATCATGAAATGTATTGGATATTTCAAACTTTTTTAACAAATAAAAAACTGAAAAATTGGGGGTGCAAAATTATTCAGCCCCCTTAAGTTAATACTTTGTAGCGCCACCTTTTGCTGTGATTACAGCTGTAAGTCGCTTGGGGTATGTCTCTATCAGTTTTGCACATCGAGAGACTGAAATTTTTGCCCATTCCTCCTTGCAAAACAGCTCGAGCTCAGTGAGGTTGGATGGAGAGCGTTTGTGAACAGTAGTTTTCAGTTCTTTCCACAGATTCTCGATTGGATTCAGGTCTGGACTTTGACTTGGCCATTTTAACACCTGGATATGTTTATTTGTGAACCATTCCATTGTAGATTTTTCTTTATGTTTTGGATCATTGTCTTGTTGGAAGACAAATCTCCGTCCCAGTCTCAGGTCTTTTGCAGACTCCATCAGGTTTTCTTCCAGAATGGTCCTGTATTTGGCTCCATCCATCTTCCCATCAATTTTAACCATCTTTCTTGTCCCTGCTGAAGAAAAGCAGGCCCAAAACATGATGCTGCCACCACCATGTTTGACAGTGGGTGATGAGCTGTGTTGCTTTTACGCCAAACATAATGTTTTGCATTGTTGCCAAAAAGTTCGATTTTGGTTTCATCTGACCAGAGCACCTTCTTCCACATGTTTGGTGTGTCTTCCAGGTGGCTTGTGGCAAACTTTAAATGACACTTTTTATGGATATCTTTAAGAAATGGCTTTCTTCATGCCACTCTTCCATAAAGGCCAGATTTGTGCAGTATACGACTGATTGTTGTCCTATGGACAGAGTCTCCCACCTCAGCTGTAGATCTCTGCAGTTCATCCAGAGTGATCATGGGCCTCTTGGCTGCATCTCTGATCAGTCTTCTCCTTGAATGAGCTGAAAGTTTAGAGGGACGGCCAGGTCTTCGTAGATTTGCAGTGGTCTGATACTCCTTCCATTTCAATATTATCGCTTGCACAGTGCTCCTTGGGATGTTTAAAGATTGATGTAGCACCCTTGTCTTTATGCAAGGTTGCTGTTAAATTTAGTTTGCTGAGCCTTACTTAGCTTGGCTGTAATTATTCTGTGATTAATTGGACTTCCCTTCTTGACCTGGTTTGACTGTGTTTCTCCCTTCCGTCAGTAGGTGGCACTGTGGCCTCTGGCACTAGAGTGAGAATTACAGTTAAACAAACTGTTAATGTCCATGTGTCCCTCAGCCAATCACAGTGTCACTACGGCATTGTGGGGGATCTTATTTAAAGGATGGGAGGTCCAATGATCGGTCTCTTCCCGCCCGGACCCCCCTTGGGGGAGGGTGTGTGCTGCTGTTTGCTGCTGACTAGGCCTGAAGCCTGAGGCCTGGTCAGATACCTGGGATTCTGCTGAGGAGAGCCAGCGACCCACAAGGGAAAGATCATCCACAGACATCCAGTAACCTGTGTGAGTAACCTGCTTGTATCTTATGGAGGACAGCTGTCCAGACAGTACAGACCACCACAAAAAGGGATTGTGTCTAGTGGAGAGAAGATGTCTCCCAGATCAATCTGAAGCTCATGGATACCTAATAATTCTCAAGGTCTGCTATCCTGTACTGCTGTCTGAATAAACTGTCTTTTGCAATAGGAGTCTGCCTAATAGACTGTTCTTAAAGGGTGTCCTGGACCCTACCCCTCTCTCCCCCGGTTTATTCTTGTCCTGTTGAGAAGAAATAAACTATTCCTTTACCTCAGCATAAAAGTGACTGGCGCCCAGCATTTATTTTACCTGCATCACTACCCACCATGCCTGACAATCCACACCCACAGGAGGTATGTAGCCCCTCTCTGCCTCTGAAAGTCATCACTAGGCCCTAGGGGGTTCTGGGGGTCCGCTACATTGAGAAAACATTTTTGTATCCAAATCCGGCTATAAACTTCTCCACAACAGTATCTTGGACCTGCCTGGTGTGTTCCTTGTTCTTCATGATGCTCTCTGCGCTTTAAATGGACCTCTGAGACTATCACAGTACAGTTGCATTTATACGGATACTTGATTACACACAGGTGGATTCTATTTATCATCATTAGTCATTTAGGTCAACATAGGATCATTAAGACCCCATTCAGACTAGCGCGACTTGTCAGCCTGACAAGTCGCGCTCGGTCGCTCGCCATTGATTAGCACAGGACCCGTTCTATTTAGGAGCGACACAAGTCGCTCCGACTTAGAAAAAGGGTCCTGTACTACTTTGGGGTGACCTGGGAGCGACTTGCATTGACTTCCATTATGTGAAGTCCCTGCAAGTTGCGCCGAAGTCGTGGTGCACGCTGTGCACCGCGACTTCACAGGTCGCCCCTCGAAGTCGGATCGCCTCAGTGTGAACCAGCTCTCAGAGATCCTCACTGAACTTCTGGAGAGAGTTTGCTGCACTGAAAGTAAAGGGGCTGAATAATTTTGCACGCCCAACTTTTTCAGTTTTTTATTTGTTAAAAAAGTTTGAAATATCCAATAAATTTCGTTCCACTTCATGATTGTGTCCCACTTGTTGTTGATTCTTCACAAAAAATTACAGTTTTATATCTTTATGTTTGAAGCCTGAAATGTGGCAAAAGGTCGAAAAGTTCAAGGGGGCTGAATACTTTCGCAATGCACTGTACATATCATACAGATGATAGGATGGTAGCTTCCTTTGCTCAAACAGGAGTGGCAGGACAGTTGCCCAGCAACCACCAGGGCAGGATTATCCCTAAAAGGGTCCTACATTGGTGAGAAAGAGATATGTGGAAACATCTAGTGGTGCCTGAGAGAATTACAACTGATAGCTTTTTATGTTGGTAACAATAGGGCTTATGTTGATGGATATTCTTTTCATTTGCTGTATTAGCTGGTGAAACATAAATATATGCATTTAAATGACCAAGGCAGTGTTTGACAAAAAAAAGGCTGTGTTTGACCTGCCTTGCCTGCAGTTAAAATGCATCTCAATAGGACATACAGCATCTAGGGAACTACAGTGCAATGCAAAGCAGGTCAAACGCAGCCTTTGAGCCGCCATATGTTTTGCTCCAATAAAGTCAATGCTCATCGACATAAGCCTTAAAGGTTGCAGTCAGAAGTACAGATGCACCATTTCATACAATTTCCAAACACTGAAAAATGCACAGAAACAGCATTACATTTCACAGTGTAGAAGGCAGGCTTCAGCTGCCTCCATTTTTTTTAGGCATGTTTACCAGTGGATGTAATCACGTATTAGGTATTCATCTTCTTTATCTTTTAATAGTTGCCGATATTCAAGTTTAAGCTGGTGCCATAACTGCTTACAGCATCCCATGGATCCAGCCTTGCATGCAGGAATTAAAGTTGTGTCTCCCTACACTGTGTGCCTCCGCCCGGTAGCTTAGGATGGCAAAGCACTCACCTGCTCCTCCTTCCTTCTCCAAACTAACAGACTGGCTAGTGGCTACATAGTTCACTTTTTTATGTATTTTTTATTTATAGATTTCAATACAATACAGCCAAAAAGAAGGGAAAAATAATAATAAAATAAAAACATGAGTATTACAGGTACACCAGTATAGCCTATTATCGCAGCGCCGGCGAAGTCCAATCCTATGTAAAAACTAGAGTAACTTTTAGAGTACAGTATGACACAAGACACTCCGGGGACATAATTGGGGGCCGAATGTGGGTAAAGCTAAAATGTGTGCAGTACAGAATATGGTGAACATATGCACTTAAGAACAAAAAAAAAAAAAAAACCCAAACAAACAAAGGGAGGGATTACTACCACCCACTGGGGCTCACACAAAAAAAGGTGGGGGTCTACTTTCCATTAGCCCATGTTCTCATTTGTCCGCTTTGACATGTCAAATCGGAGCTAATTGCCAGCAATAGCACCGTTCCAAAAAGTCGTTTCTGCACTACTTTCCCCGACTTCAGGGGGTGATTTCAATAGACATCTGTGCAGGAACCCGCACAAATGTCTGTGGATTCGCCCCCAAAGTCGGACTGAAAATGCCGGTTTGAAATCAGCTGAACTCGCACGATTACAAACCCATTTCAGTGGGAACCTAGGTCCTAGAATGAGTCTCAGTCTGTTCTTGATAGCAACCTAATTACTCAACCAGTAGCATACTTGCCAACTGTCCCTTTTTTCCTGGGACAGTCCCTGCAAATAGGAGCCTGTCCCAGGTAATTTATATTGTCCCTGGAATTGCCTGTTAACCGGGCTGCCCATAAATGTTACGCAGAAGTAGTGCAGCTGAATGGGAGAATTATTCCAACTCTGCTACAGTGGCCTTAAATTTGAAATTCCCTTTTTTAATTTCCTATAATTCTCTCTATATTGAGTAGACTCTATAATCTGATAAGTAGGCCTGATTAATTATGCAGAAGTAAAGTGGGTGTGGTAATTGATATCTGTGCTGCAAAGTGTCCCTGGAATTTTTTTTTAAATGTTGGCAACTATGCAGCAGTACTATGTGCATGTAAACTCAATCCAATAAAACCATGTATTTCTGAATTTGAAGTGTGTATTTTTAATGGAGCTTGTGAGACTTTCCATCTCCCTGATGTTCTCAACCCTCCTGATCCATTGTCGTATTGTTAGAGGTTGTGCCAACTTCCACAGTGCCGGACCGTGCTGCATTGACCAAGTGCCGCAACAATGATTTTTTTATAAGCCGAAACTGGAATTAAATTGTGATGCAGGGGAAAAAATTCAGACGTTTTAGGGAGTATGTGGTCAGTAAACTTCTAAGTTATTTGATAAACCCCTGCCCAGAAAGGCCCCATTCCATATGGGGCGGCCTCTATTGCAGTCCACCTGTTTAGCGGGGAATCTGATCCCCTCTGAGCAGGCAGATGGCTGGTCTGTGTGCGCTCCGCTTATGCTTAGCGGACACAGACAAAGCCCTCTGTCCTCTATGGGTGGTGGGAAGTAAATGGACTGCCTGTATGTTTACACCCAACTGCCATCTGATATGATCCAACAAACGATTCGCCAAATGGTTTAGTGTGGAATGTTTATTTTTTTGTGCTCAATGTGGTAAACGAAAAAAATACTGAGCAGTGGCGGCTGGTGAAGTTTTAAGATGGGGGGGCGCAAGACCCCGCCCTTCCATTTTGACCCCTCCCATTTCTCAGAAGCCCCACCCCTTATATACTCCACCCATTTTGTCCCCTGTATTTTGCTTGCGTGAACCAATTCTCCCAATATATGACATATTAAGGGGTCCATCAGTACTAGTATATCCCATAATAGGGAACAGGGGCCCTATTATGAGATATACTGTGAGAGACATCCTATTATGGGATACATGGACTGAGAGTGGCACAAACCCCACAGTACAGACCCCCCCAGCACAAACCCCTCAGGCAAAAACCCCGCACAAACAACTCAAGCACAAACCCCACAGTACAGGCCCTCTAGCATAAACCCCACAGTACAGGCCCCTAGCACAAACCCCCCAGTACATGCCCCCTTCAATATAGTGACCAGTATAAATGCCCCCTTTCAATGTAGTGACCAGCATACATGTCCCCAATGCAGTGACCAGTATACATGTCCCCAATGCAGAGCTATGCGTGCATGCCTCCAATGCAGTGACCACCAGTGTACATGTCCCCAATGCAGAGTTATGCGTGCGTGCCTCCAATGGAGTGACCACCAGCGTACATGTCCCCAATGCAGAGCTATGCATGCGTGCCTCCAGTTCAGCCAGTGACCACCAGTATACATGTCCCCCAAAGCAGAGCTATGCGTGCGTGCCTCCAGTGCAGCCAGTGACCACCAGTATACATGTCCCCCAATGCAGAGCTATGCGTGCGTGCCTCCAGTGCAGCCAGTGACCACCAGTATACATGTCCCCCAATGCAGAGCTATGCGTGCGTGCCTCCAATGCAGCCAGTGACCACCAGTATACATGTCCCCAATGCAGAGCTATGCGTGCGTGCCTCCAGTGCAGCCAGTGACCACCAGTATACATGTCCCCCAATGCAGAGCTATGCGTGCGTGCCTCCAGTGCAGCCAGTGACCACCAGTATACATGTCTCCCAATGCAGAGCTATGCGTGCGTGCCTCCAGTGCAGCCAGTGACCACCAGTATACATGTCCCCCAATGCAGAGCTATGCGTGCGTGCCTCCAGTGCAGCCAGTGACCACCAGTATACATCCCCCAATGCAGAGCTATGCATGCGTGCCTCCAGTGCAGCCATTGACCACCAGTATACGTCCCCCAATGCAGAGCTATGCGTGCGTGCCTCCAATGCAGCCAGTGACCACCAGTATACATGTCCCCAATGCAGAGCTATGCGTGCGTGCCTCCAGTGCAGCCAGTGACCACCAGTATACATGTCCCCCAATGCAGAGCTATGCGTGCGTGCCTCCAGTGCAGCCAGTGACCACCAGTATACATGTTCCCCAATGCAGAGCTATGCGTGCGTGCCTCCAGTGCAGCCAGTGACCACCAGTATACATGTCCCCCAATGCAGAGCTATGCGTGCGTGCCTCCAGTGCAGCCAGTGACCACCAGTATACATGTCCCCCAATGCAGAGCTATGCGTGCGTGCCTCCAGTGCAGCCAGTGACCACCAGTATACATGTCCCCCAATGCAGAGCTATGCGTGCGTGCCTCCAGTGCAGCCAGTGACCACCAGTATACGTCCCCCAATGCAGAGCTATGCATGCGTGCCTCCAGTGCAGCCATTGACCACCAGTATACGTCCCCCAATGCAGAGCTATGCGTGCGTGCCTCCAGTGCAGCCAGTGACCACCAGTATACATGTCCCCCAATGCAGAGCTATGCGTGCGTGCCTCCAGTGCAGCCAGTGACCACCAGTATACGTCCCCCAATGCAGAGCTATGCGTGCGTGCCTCTAGTGCAGCCAGTGACCACCAGTATACGTCCCCCAATGCAGAGCTATGCGTGCGTGCCTCTAGTGCAGCCAGTGACCACCAGTATACGTCCCCCAATGCAGAGCTATGCGTGCGGGCCTCCAGTGCAGCCAGTGACCACCAGTATACATGTCCCCAATGCAGAGCTATGCGTGCGTGCCTCCAGTGCAGCCAGTGACCACCAGTATAGTCCCCCAATGCAGAGCTAGGCGTGCGTGCCTCCAGTGCAGCCAGTGACCACCAGTATACGTCCCCCAATGCAGAGCTATGCGTGCGTGTCTCCAGTGCAGCCAGTGACCACCAGTATACATGTCCCCAATGCAGAGCTATGCGTGCGTGCCTCCAGTGCAGCCAGTGACCACCAGTATACGTCCCCCAATGCAGAGCTATGCGTGCGTGCCTCCAGTGCAGCCAGTGACCACCAGTATACGTCCCCCAATGCAGAGCTATGCGTGCGTGCCTCCAGTGCATCCAGTGACCACCAGTATACGTCCCCCAATGCAGAGCTATGCGTGCGTGCCTCCAGTGCAGCCAGTGACCACCAGTATACGTCCTGCAATGCAGAGCTATGCGTGCGTGCCTCCAGTGCAGCCAGTGACCACCAGTATACGTCCCCCAATGCAGAGCTATGGGTGCGTGCCTCCAGTGCAGCCAGTGACCACCAGTATACGTCCCCCAATGCAGAGCTATGCGTGCGTGCCTCCAGTGCAGTATACATGTCCCCCAATGCAGAGCTATGCGTGCGTGCCTCCAGTGCAGCCAGTGACCACCAGTATACATGTTCCCCAATGCAGAGCTATGCGTGCGTGCCTCTAGTGCAGCCAGTGACCACCAGTATACATGTCCCCCAATGCAGAGCTATGCGTGCGTGCCTCCAGTGCAGCCAGTGACCACCAGTATACATGTCCCCCAATGCAGAGCTATGCGTGCGTGCCTCCAGTGCAGCCAGTGACCACCAGTATACATGTCCCCCAATGCAGAGCTATGCGTGCGTGCCTCCAGTGCAGCCAGTGACCACCAGTATACGTCCCCCAATGCAGAGCTATGCGTGCGTGCCTCCAGTGCAGCCATTGACCACCAGTATACGTCCCCCAATGCAGAGCTATGCGTGCGTGCCTCTAGTGCAGCCAGTGACCACCAGTATACGTCCCCCAATGCAGAGCTATGCGTGCGTGCCTCCAGTGCAGCCAGTGACCACCAGTATACATGTCCCCAATGCAGAGCTATGCGTGCGTGCCTCCAGTGCAGCCAGTGACCACCAGTATAGTCCCCCAATGCAGAGCTAGGCGTGCGTGCCTCCAGTGCAGCCAGTGACCACCAGTATACGTCCCCCAATGCAGAGCTATGCGTGCGTGTCTCCAGTGCAGCCAGTGACCACCAGTATACATGTCCCCAATGCAGAGCTATGCGTGCGTGCCTCCAGTGCAGCCAGTGACCACCAGTATACGTCCCCCAATGCAGAGCTGTGCGTGCGTGCCTCCAGTGCAGCCAGTGACCACCAGTATACATGTCCCCAATGCAGAGCTATGCGTGCGTGCCTCCAGTGCAGCCAGTGACCACCAGTATACGTCCCCCAATGCAGAGCTATGCGTGCGTGCCTCCAGTGCAGCCAGTGACCACCAGTATACGTCCCCCAATGCAGAGCTATGCGTGCGTGCCTCCAGTGCAGCCAGTGACCACCAGTATACGTCCTGCAATGCAGAGCTATGCGTGCGTGCCTCCAGTGCAGCCAGTGACCACCAGTATACGTCCCCCAATGCAGAGCTATGGGTGCGTGCCTCCAGTGCAGCCAGTGACCACCAGTATACGTCCCCCAATGCAGAGCTATGCATGCGTGCCTCCAGTGCAGCCAGTGACCACCAGTATACATGTCCCCAATGCAGAGCTATGCGTGCGTGCCTCCAGTGCAGCCAGTGACCACCAGTATACGCCCCCCAATGCAGAGTTATGCGTGCGTGCCTCCAGTGCAGCCAGTGACCACCAGTATACGTCCCCCATTGCAGAGCTATGCGTGCGTGCCTCCAGTGCAGCCAGTGACCACCAGTATATGTCCCCCAATGCAGAGCTATGCGTGCGTGCCTCCAGTGCAGCCAGTGACCACCAGTATACGTCCCCCAATGCAGAGCTATGCGTGCGTGCCTCCAGTGCAGCCAGTGAACACCAGTATAAGTCCCCCAATGCAGAGCTATGCGTGCGTGCCTCCAGTGCAGCCAGTGACCACCAGTATACGTCCCCCAATGCAGAGCTATGCGTGCGTGCCCGACAGAGCAATGCACTTACCTGGAGGCTTGAGCCCTGTGAGTCACGGCGGCTTCTCCCTCTCCTCTTCTCCGGTCTCCTCTCCGCTCCACTCTCGGCAAAGACGGTGCCGCCGTCACTCCCGCCGTGACCGTCCGTCCGTCCACCGCGTCCAGTGTCCACTCCAGTCGGTGCGACTTCAGCAGGGTCAGCATGGGGCCATGGGATGTCCTGGATGATGATTGGTCCAGGCTGTAGACTGGATCAATCACAGCCAGGATATCAGGAAAGTGGGGGTGTCCAAGCGCAATGACTTGCGCCCAGGTTACGCCCCCAGAAGGCAGCCAATCGGCGCCTCTTCTGGGTCGTAAACCCCCCCCCCCATAGCCACCACATAGGCCGGTGTAGCAGCGAACACAATTTATTTATTTATTTTTTTAAACTTTATTTGTTCTTTTTGTAATTGTTTTTTTTTTCTTTTTTTTAGGGGTGGGGGGGGGGGGCGGCGCCCTGGCGCCCCCTATGCACGGGCCGCCACTGATACTGAGGCTGGGTTCACACCTAATACTGATGCTGCTCACAGCAGGGGTCCAGTGCACTGCTGTTCTCTGTTTAAGGGACGCATCAGGCATTTTGGCTGAATTCAAACCTGGAAGGGAGCCAAATATGTACAGGACCCCTGTGCAATGTGTTCTGCTGCCACCCTGGAGATGTGTGAACTGGCTCCATTGAGAGTCTCCTGTCATGCAAATTGGATGCAGGGAAACCCACATCCAATTCGCATCAGTGTGAACCCAACCTGAGGGTTTAATACTACTTTAACCACTTAAGGACCAAAAGGTTTTACTCCCTTAATGACCAGGCCATTTTTTGCAATACGGCACTGCTTTACTTTAACTGACAATTGTGCGGTTGTGCGATGCTGTACTAAAAAAAATGGATGTCTCTTTTTCCCCACAAATAGAGCTTTCTTTTGGTGGTATTTGATCACCTCTGCAGTGTTTCTTTTTTGAGCTATAAACAAAAAAAAAAAAAAAAAAAAGATTTTTTACTTTCTGCTATAAAACATTCCCAATAAAAAAAATTAAAAAATTTATTTTTTTCATCATTTTAGGCCAATGTGTATTTTGCTACATATTTTTGGTAAAAAAAATCCCAATAAGTGTATATTGATTTGCGCAAAAGTTATAGCGTTTACAAACTAGGGGAAAGATTTATGTAATTTTTTTTTTTTTTTTACTAGTAATGGCGGCGATCAGCGATTTTTAGCGGGACTGCGTCATTGCGGTGGACAGATTGGACACCTAACTGACATTTTTGACTGTTTTGGGGGGACCAGTGACATTACTACATTACTACAGTAATCAGTGCTACAAATATGCACTGTTACTGTACTTATGACACTGACAGGGACACTGGCAGGGAAGGGGCGATCAAAGGGTTAAATGTGTGCCTAGGGGGTGCTTTCTAACTGTGTGGGCGGATGGGCTCACTGGATAAATACAGAGACCTGTGTTCCTAAATAGGAGGAACACAGGATCCCTGTGTTCATTACTGACAGAACAGCGGCAGACCGCTGTGCTGTCTCCATGGGGAGAGATCGTGTGTGACCCTCCCCCTCTAGCCAATCAGCACATGGCTCTGGCGGCGCACGCGCCCACACTAACTGCTACACGAAGCAAGGTACATGTGCATAGAGCCGACCTGCCGCCATATAACTACGGCGGCTGGTCGGCAAGTGGTTAAGTATGCAGAGCATTGTAATCTCTATAGAGTCCACATACTGCTAATCACCAGGAACATTTAAAAGAATAAAGCCCCTGTGTGTGATCACTCCATTTCCTTAGAATATCATAATTGAGAGGGACAAAAGCCAGGCCCTGTGAGGCAGTGGGGATTCCTCTGTTTTTCCTTGTACACACCAATTAGTATAATATGGAGGAGAGGACAGGCGCACACACATTTTCTTCATGTCTTCAAATCCAAGACTGCAAATCAGCCGATTGCCTCCCTATGACAAAGGAAGCAGGTATATGTGCTAACTGGTTGAATTATGTGATTTGTGTTTTTAAATATAATTAAACAAGCATTAAAATATGCTTTTGCAGTAGACCAAAACACTTCCAAATTTTATAAAAAAAAAAAACAAAAAAAACAAAAAATAGTTTATAAATACTGCATGTAGATATTGATTTACTGGGTTCATAATGGTTTACAAGAACTAGAAGCTACAGGAAGAAGCTAGCGAGGAGCTGTGACAGAAACGTGTTAATAGTGCAGCAGAGCAGTGTGAAGCAACAGATTACACAGCAAGCTTTCACACAGCTTGAGTCAGGAAAGAAGCATCTAACAGAAAACACCAGGAAAGAAGGCTACAATACAAACCTTCCTGGCTTTAACAGCATATCCCATCAATAGCTGAGGCAGCACAACCAAATATCCAAAAAAATGAAATAAAATATAAACTCCTTCTCTCTTTTCTTAGGCATCATTATTATTCAGGGCTGAAAGATTTGCACCATTCATATCAGGGGCTTATTCCTACACACACACCTATAGGGAGAAGTGAATTAAAGGAAATTTAGTGTTTTTTTTAATTTTTTTTATAGAGTTAAAAAAAAAATGTATATTTTTTTTATTTTTTTTTTTATTAGTCAGGTAAATATAAACGATTAAATATACCTATTTTGTATTTCCAGCCAGCAGGTGGCGTTGTAGACTCCTTTTCTAGCCTTATCTGCTTTACATAGTTACAGTAAAGCCCCGTACACACGTACCGATCGTTGTCATACAAACGTCGGCGGACGAAAGATCTGCCGATTGTACGCGTGTTAGTATGGTGCCTCCGACAGATGTCTGCGCACAATCCGCGGACAAAAGTCTTTCTTGCAAACATGAAAATTTTTGTCTGCGGACACCAGAACGGACGATTGTTCGCCTGTCAGTACAGAATTCGGCCGACAGACCGCAGATTTGCAAGACTGGGCATGCTCAGAAAATTAAAAACACAGGGAAAGTTAACCATTACATGACATCACTTCTGCAGTCAGCTGAAGTCTGCAGACAAAATTCTTGTGCTGTCCTTGTGCTGTCTTTGCACTTTTCAACAGACACCGACATCCCGGGGAGAAAAGACGAACATTTGTATGACGACGATCTGCGTGTGTGTACGGGGCTTAAGTCTGGATGAAAAAAAACACAAGTCCATCTAGTTCAACCAATAGAGGGAAGAAAAAATAAAAAATAAATATATATATATATAAAATGTATATATATGTAGCAATATTTCCAGGCCTTGAGCCTGATGTGGGTCTGCCATTGTTTCCGGTGACACCTCCAACACATTTAAGTTGTGAACCCAAGTGTGAGAATTGAGACATTGACCACTCCGGCATCTTTGGTTGGTTTTGTTTATTGTATTTTGGGGATGGGAGAAGGGAATGAGCTCAACTAGGTTAACTAGGACTTTATACAAAAATGCCCGTTGGCACTGTCTTTGACGCCAGCTGAATGCCGACCAGTGCTTCCTGGCGTTTGAAGATACTGCTTTGCTGAACTAGTGCTGGAACCTCGACTTTACCTTGTTTGTTAACTCAGAAGATCCAGGACTGTAGAACACTTGACTCCTGACACTCAATTTAGCTCAAAAGTCACCGAACAGCTCCCTTCAGCCCTTCACTGTCCGAAGTAGCTCCTTGTCACTGCTTGTGCTGCTGCAAATCTTAACTCTGTACACTGCACACTGTACACATTAGCTCTTCAGGGCCCAACCGCTGGCGCCCCCTCTAACACTTCAGGGTCCTCTGACTAGGCATTCCCTTTAACAGCTAGCTGACTCCTGGATCCCTTGAACCTTCTCTGGAGTGGTCCCCTCTACACTTGGCAGACCCCCTAGGGGCAGTTCACAGTACTCACTACCTTGGCAGGCTTTCCTGGAACTTAACCCCTCTTCCTCCACTGGTCCTCAGCACACTGGATCCCTTCTGCAGCTCAACTCAGCATCCTCTGGATTTCCAGGCAGCCACCCAGAACACCCGATCCTTCTGACAGGAGGAGAGACAGCCATACTCTCCCTCCTGGGACTCTGCTTCCCGCCAAAGATACTGCGTCATGCGTTCCCCTCAAACTTATACCCACTCCCAGAATCCTCTGCGGCAGAATCTGCCTTCTGTGGTAGATACAGGCCTGAATGTTTCTCTGATTGGATTTCCTCCACTGCCCAATGAGAATCCACTCATGGAGCCAGTGGGGAGACTCCCCTCTCAGCAGACAAGGCAGCCAAGGCCCACTATACTTTTACCTAGCACCTACCCTGTATATATATATATATATATATATATATATATATATATATATACTGTACATATCAGGAATTTGGAATGCTGGGGCAACAAACAACTTAATAGCGTGAGTTAAAATGTACAGAACCAAATAGGTCAGAGTAGTGGCTTACCCCCTTTTAATATTATGGTCGTGTCTGAAGTTTCAATTAGATAACAGTTGCCTAAAGGCAAACCGCTCCTTCTATCTTTACAAAACCAAAACTTTCATGTACTGTATATAATGTGTAATAGGTTCACCCTGTGTTAAACCAATCTTTGTTAAAGAAATATTTTAAGTCAATCCTGACATGAAAAATCAGGTTAAGTAGAACTAAAGGCAAAACATTTTCTTTAGTTTTGTACAGAGTGGAGCTTGGTTAGAACATCTGTCAGTTTTACTGCCACCTCTGTCCCAGTGTTGCCAGCTGTCAGTATTTTTCCTGGCAGCCAGTAAAAACCTGCACTTTTCTCCTGCCAGTAAATGGCAGTGACATAAAAAGGTTGCCAGTAAAAAAAACATGGCTGTTACGCTCGAGACCATTCGAGTGTCTGCTACAGCGTGTTCAGGCAGCGGGCATATTGGGCGGAGGTGGTGCTTGAGCATGTTGTGTGATGTCATGGTGCATGGGAGGCGGTGCCTGAGCGTGTTGTGTGATGTCATGGTACATGGGAGGCGGTGCCTAAACATGTTGTGTTATGTCATGGTACATGGGAGGCGGTGCCTGAGCGTGTTGTGTGATGTCATGGTACATGGGAGGCGGTGCCTGAGCGTGTTGTGTGATGTCACGGTACATGGTAGGTGGTGCCTGAGCGCATTGTGTGATGTCATGGAACATGGGAACCCAGTAGAGTGGGCGGAGCCTCATGTGCAGGTCTGCGGGACAACAGCAAGGCAAGCTGGGAGCCGGACTGTCAGTGCTGTTTGGACTGAAGTGGACTGAAGGGACCACCTGGAATTAAGAGAGACTGTCACTGTGACTCAGGAGGGGATGTGTCAGTGAGGTGTCATCATTATCTGTGCTGCTGCACACTGCTGTCAGTGTCACTGTGAGAGTCAATTTCATGTGTGTGTGCTGCCCATTCTAATTTCTTGCCCTCCTGAGTCCTCTCCCTGAACTACTTACTTACTATATCTAAAGTAAAATAGGAAATATGTTTTTTGCCTTAATATCTACCTTTAATCATATTGCTAATTGCATATTGTACTTCTTTATAGCCTAAGCCCCCTTTCACACTAGCGGACCATTCAGATCCGCCTGTCAGTTTTTCAGGCGGATCTGAACGGATGCCCCATGCATCTCTATGTCCGCTGACATCCAATCCGATCTGATCCGTCAAATCTGGACGGATAGAAACCCTTTTTTCCATCCGTCCAGCGGATGGGATGGGATCGGATGAGAACGGACAGATGGTCCGTTCCCATCTGATTCCCCCATAGAGAACAGTGGAAACCTGACAGCTCTGTCTCCGCAACACAGCGTGGAGACAGAGCTGCCACCCGCCTGCTCAGCCGGGGGATCGGCTGATCGATCCCCCGCCGAGAAAAACGGAGTCCGCCGATGGACTCCCATGTGTAAAAGGGGCCTAACTACTGAAATTTGCCCTAAAAACTGTAATTTTGTAACTTTTGAAAATGCCAGTAAAAACTTGGCCGTGCCAGTAAATTTTGGGTGTCGTGTCAGTAAATGTTTATCTAGTGTTTTGGCGACACTGCTCTGTCCTCCATCAGGGAGATTCACCCTCTCTATTTGTTCTGTTTTCCATTAGTATGGAAAGTGAAAGTAAAAGAAAATCCCACATTTTGAATTGTCCCCAGAAAGTAATTGAGGAGAAATTTTCCAAAGGTGACACTAATTCTGGTGACCTGGTGGTCCCCAAGGAATTCCCTTCATTTTCAGGGATTTCCTCTTATTTCCGGTTTTGGCTATGGGACAGGAAGTGAAGGGAAATCTCCCCCCCAAAAACCCAACGGGTTACAACTAGAGATCGACCGATTATCGGCAAAGCCGATATATCGAGGGCCGATATGGACTTTCCCCAATATATCGGAATCGGCTTTTGATTTACCGATATTGCCGATATTTTCGTGACGTCATTACGTATGTTTCGCGCACACGTTCTGCCTTCTAACACCGCCTCCCACACCTGAGTGGCCCGTACGTGACGTCATTTCACCGCTTAAGACTGCCTCCCAAAGCCTCGTGTTACAGCCAGCTGCAGTCCGGTCCAGTCACGCTGCTAGCCATCCATCCACCCACAGGCCCTGGCCTCAGCCACCCACCACAACAGGTTGCCAGCCACCCAAATGACACCAAGACAGTCACCCGCAGCCACCCGCCACCATGACCAGTGTTCCAGCAAGCCAGCAGCTACCCGCCACAACAGGCCAGGGTGAGTGAGTGACAAAAAGCCAGCCACCCACACAACAGGGTGACCCCAAGCCAGCCCCCCCACCACAGTGTTCCTGCAAGTCAGCCACCCACCACAGTGTTCCAGCAAGCCAGCCACCCACCACAGTGTTCCTGCAAGCCAGCCACCCACCACAGTGTTCCTGCAAACCAGCCACACATAAGAGGGTGACACCAATCCAGCCACCCACCACAGTGTTCCAGCAAACCAGCCACACATAAGAGGGTGACACCAATCCAGCCACCCACCACAGTGTTCCTGTAAGCCAGCCACCACAGTGTTCCTGCAAGGCAGCCACCCATAAGAGGGTAACTCCAATCCAGCCAGCCACCACAGTGTTCCTGCAAACCAGCCACCCATTATCAGGGCGACACCAAGCAAGCCTACTAGGCACCACAGAGACTGTTCCTGCAGGCCAGCCAGCCACCACAGTGTTCCTGCAAGCCAGCCAGCCACCACAGTGTTCCTGCAAGGCAGCCACCCATAAGAGAGTGACACCAATCCAGCCAGCCACCACAGTGTTCCTGCAAACCAGCCACCCATTATCAGGGCGACACCAAACAAGCCAACTAGGCACCACAGAGACTGTTCCTGCAGGCCAGACAGCCACCACAGTGTTCCTGCAAGCCAGCCAGCCACCACAGTGTTCCTGCAAGCCAGCCAGCCACCACAGTGTTCATGCAAGGCAGCCACCCATAACAGGGTGACACCAATCCAGCCAGCCACCACAGTGTTCCTGCAAGCCAGCCACCCATAACAGGGTGACACCAAGTAAGCCAACCAGGCACCACATAGACTGTTCCTGCAAGCCAGCCACCCACCACGGTGTTCCTGCAAGCCAGCCACCCACCCACCACAGTGTACCTGAAAGTCAGCAACCCATAACAGGGTGACACTAAGCAAGCAAACTAGGCACCACAGAGACTGTTCCTGCAAGCCAGCTAGCCACCGGAGTGTTCCTGCAAGCCAGCCAGCCACCAGAGTGTTCCTGCAAGCCAGCCAGCAACCACAGTGTTCCTGCAAGGCAGCCACCCATAAGAGGGTGATACCAATCCAGCCAGCCACCACAGTGTTCTTGCAAGCCAGCCACTTATAACAGGGTGACACCAAGCAAGCCAACCAGGCACCACAGAGATTGTTCCTGCAAGACAGCCACCCTCCACAGTGTTTCTGCAAGCCAGCTACCCACCCACCGCAGTGTTCCTGCAAGCCAGCCAGCCAGTCACCACAGTGTTCCTGCAAGGCAGCCACCCATAAGAGGGGGCACCAATCCATCCAGCCACCACTGTGTTCCTGCAAGCCAGCCACCCATAAGAGGGTGACACCAAGCAAGCAAACCAGGCACCACAGAGACTGTTCCTGCAAGACAGCCACCCACCACAGAGTTCCTGCAAGCCAGCCACCCATAACAAGGTGACACCAATCCAGCCAACCAGGCACCCCAGAGACTGTTCCTGCAAGCCAGCCACCCACCACAGTGTTCCAGCCAGCCAGCCATGACAGTGTTCCTGCAAGCCAGCCACCCATAAGAGGGTGACACCAATCCAACCAGCCACCACAGTGTTCCTGCAAGCCAGCCACCCATAACAGGGTGACACCAAGCAACCCAACCAGGCACCACAGAGACTGTTCCTGCAAGACAGCCACCCACCACAGTGTTCCTGCAAGCCATCCACCCACCACAGTATTGCAAGCCAGCCATCCATAAGAGGGTGACACCAATCCAGCCACCCACCACAGTGTTCCTGCAAGCCAGCCACCCATAACAGGGTGACACCAAGCAAGCCAACCAGGCACCACAGAGACTGTTCCTGCAAGCCAGCCACCCACCACAGTGTTCCTGAAGCCAGCCACCCATAAGAGGGTGACACCAATCCAGCCACCCACCACAGTGTTTCTGCTAGCCAGCCACCCATAAGAGGGTGATACAAATCAAGCCTGCCGCCACAGTGTTCTTGCAAGCCAGCCACCCATAACAGGGTGACACAAAGCAAGCCACCCACCACAGTGTTCCTGCAAGGCAGCCACCCATAAGAGGGTGACACCAATCCAGCCACCCACCACAGTGTTCCTCCAAGCCAGCCACCCATAAGAGGGTGACACCAATCCAGCCCCCCACCACAGTGTTTCTGCAAGCCAGCCACCCATAAGAGGGTGATACCAATCCAGCCAGCCACCACAGTGTTCTTGCAAGCCAGCCACCCATGACAGGGTGACACAAAGCAAGCCAACCAGGCACCACAGAGACTGTTCCTGCAAGCCAGCCACCCACCACAGGGTTACTGCAAGCCAGACACCCATAAGAGGGTGACACCAATCCAGCCAGCCACCACAATGTTCCTGCAAGCCAGCCACCCATAACAGGGTGACTCCAAGCAAGCCAACCAGGCACCACAGAGACTGTTCCTGCAAGCCATCCAGACACCACAGTGTTCCTGCAAGCCAGCCACCCATAAGAGGGTGACACCAATCCAACCAGCCACCACAGTGTTCCTGCAAGCCAGCCACCCATAACAGGGTGACACCAAGCAAGCCAACCAGGCACCACAGAGACTGTTCCTGCAAGACAGCCACCCACCACAGTGTTCCTGCAAGCCATCCACCCACCACAGTATTGCAAGCCAGCCATCCATAAGAGGGTGACACCAATCCAGCCACCCACCACAGTGTTCCTGCAAGCTAGCCACCCATAACAGGGTGACACCAAGCAAGCCAACCAGGCACCACAGAGACTGTTCCTGCAAGCCAGCCACCCACCACAGTGTTCCTGAAGCCAGCCACCCATAAGAGGGTGACACCAATCCAGCCACCCACCACAGTGTTTCTGCAAGCCAGCCACCCATAAGAGGGTGATACAAATCAAGCCTGCCGCCACAGTGTTCTTGCAAGCCAGCCACCCATAACAGGGTGACACAAAGCAAGCCACCCACCACAGTGTTCCTGCAAGGCAGCCACCCATAAGAGGGTGACACCAATCCAGCCACCCACCACAGTGTTCCTCCAAGCCAGCCACCCATAAGAGGATGACACCAATCCAGCCACCCACCACAGTGTTTCTGCAAGCCAGCCACCCATAAGAGGGTGATACCAATCCAGCCAGCCACCACAGTGTTCTTGCAAGCCAGCCACCCATGACAGGGTGACACAAAGCAAGCCAACCAGGCACCACAGAGACTGTTCCTGCAAGCCAGCCACCCACCACAGGGTTACTGCAAGCCAGACACCCATAAGAGGGTGACACCAATCCAGCCAGCCACCACAATGTTCCTGCAAGCCAGCCACCCATAACAGGGTGACTCCAAGCAAGCCAACCAGGCACCACAGAGACTGTTCCTGCAAGCCATCCAGACACCACACTGTTCCTGCAAGGCAGCCACCCACAAGAGGGTGACACCAATCCAGCCCCCCACCACAGTGTTTCTGCAAGGCAGCCACCCATAAGAGGGTGACACCAATCCAGCCACCCACCACAGTGTTCCTGCAAGCCAGCCACCCATAAGAAGGTGACACCAATCCAGCCACCCACCACAGTGTTCCTGCAAGCCAGCCACCCATAAGAGGGTGACACCAATCCAGCCACCCACCACAGTGTTTCTGCAAGCCAGTCACCCATAAGAGGGTGACACCAATCCAGCCACCCACCAGTGTTCCTGCAAGCCAGCCACCCATAAGAGGGTGACACCAATTCAACCAGCCACCACTGTGTTCCTGCAAGCCAGCCACCCATAACAGGGTGACAGCAAGCCATTCAACCAGCCACCACAGACTGTTACTGAAAGCCAGCCACCAATAACAAGGTGACACCAGTCACAAAGCCAGCCAGCCACCCATCCATAACAGGGTGACACCACCAAGCCAGCCAACCAGCCACCACACCACACCACACCACACCACACCACAGACTGTTCCTGAAAGCCAGCCACCAATAACAAGGTGACACCAGTCACCAAGCCAGCCAACCACACTGCCAGGCGTCAGCCACCACCAAGCCACAACAGGGTGCCAGTGCCAGCATCAGCAGAAACTTCAGCAAGCCATTTCTTTAAGCTATGGAGATGGATGAGGAGAGAAAGAGTAAAAGTGTGGTCTGGGACTATTTCTTGTCTCAACACCACAGTGTTCCTGCAAGGCAGCCACCCATAAGAGGGTGACACCAATCCAGCCACCCACCACAGTGTTCCTCCAAGCCAGCCACCCATAAGAGGGTGACACCAATCCAGCCACCCACCACAGGGTTTCTGCAAGCCAGCCACCCATAAGAGGGTGATACCAATCCAGCCAGCCACCACAGTGTTCTTGCAAGCCAGCCACCCATAACAGGGTGACACAAAGCAAGCCAACCAGGCACCACAGAGACTGTTCCTGCAAGACAGCCACCCACCACAGTGTTCCTGCAAGCCATCCACCCACCACAGTATTGCAAGCCAGCCATCCATAAGAGGGTGACACCAATCCAGCCACCCACCACAGTGTTCCTGCAAGCTAGCCACCCATAACAGGGTGACACCAAGCAAGCCAACCAGGCACCACAGAGACTGTTCCTGCAAGCCAGCCACCCACCACAGTGTTCCTGAAGCCAGCCACCCATAAGAGGGTGACACCAATCCAGCCACCCACCACAGTGTTTCTGCTAGCCAGCCACCCATAAGAGGGTGATACAAATCAAGCCTGCCGCCACAGTGTTCTTGCAAGCCAGCCACCCATAACAGGGTGACACAAAGCAAGCCACCCACCACAGTGTTCCTGCAAGGCAGCCACCCATAAGAGGGTGACACCAATCCAGCCACCCACCACAGTGTTCCTCCAAGCCAGCCACCCATAAGAGGGTGACACCAATCCAGCCCCCCACCACAGTGTTTCTGCAAGCCAGCCACCCATAAGAGGGTGATACCAATCCAGCCAGCCACCACAGTGTTCTTGCAAGCCAGCCACCCATGACAGGGTGACACAAAGCAAGCCAACCAGGCACCACAGAGACTGTTCCTGCAAGCCAGCCACCCACCACAGGGTTACTGCAAGCCAGACACCCATAAGAGGGTGACACCAATCCAGCCAGCCACCACAATGTTCCTGCAAGCCAGCCACCCATAACAGGGTGACTCCAAGCAAGCCAGCCAGGCACCACAGAGACTGTTCCTGCAAGCCATCCAGACACCACAGTGTTCCTGCAAGCCAGCCACCCATAAGAGGGTGACACCAATCCAACCAGCCACCACAGTGTTCCTGCAAGCCAGCCACCCATAACAGGGTGACACCAAGCAAGCCAACCAGGCACCACAGAGACTGTTCCTGCAAGACAGCCACCCACCACAGTGTTCCTGCAAGCCATCCACCCACCACAGTATTGCAAGCCAGCCATCCATAAGAGGGTGACACCAATCCAGCCACCCACCACAGTGTTCCTGCAAGCTAGCCACCCATAACAGGGTGACACCAAGCAAGCCAACCAGGCACCACAGAGACTGTTCCTGCAAGCCAGCCACCCACCACAGTGTTCCTGAAGCCAGCCACCCATAAGAGGGTGACACCAATCCAGCCACCCACCACAGTGTTTCTGCAAGCCAGCCACCCATAAGAGGGTGATACAAATCAAGCCTGCCGCCACAGTGTTCTTGCAAGCCAGCCACCCATAACAGGGTGACACAAAGCAAGCCACCCACCACAGTGTTCCTGCAAGGCAGCCACCCATAAGAGGGTGACACCAATCCAGCCACCCACCACAGTGTTCCTCCAAGCCAGCCACCCATAAGAGGGTGACACCAATCCAGCCACCCACCACAGTGTTTCTGCAAGCCAGCCACCCATAAGAGGGTGATACCAATCCAGCCAGCCACCACAGTGTTCTTGCAAGCCAGCCACCCATGACAGGGTGACACAAAGCAAGCCAACCAGGCACCACAGAGACTGTTCCTGCAAGCCAGCCACCCACCACAGGGTTACTGCAAGCCAGACACCCATAAGAGGGTGACACCAATCCAGCCAGCCACCACAATGTTCCTGCAAGCCAGCCACCCATAACAGGGTGACTCCAAGCAAGCCAACCAGGCACCACAGAGACTGTTCCTGCAAGCCATCCAGACACCACACTGTTCCTGCAAGGCAGCCACCCACAAGAGGGTGACACCAATCCAGCCCCCCACCACAGTGTTTCTGCAAGGCAGCCACCCATAAGAGGGTGACACCAATCCAGCCACCCACCACAGTGTTCCTGCAAGCCAGCCACCCATAAGAAGGTGACACCAATCCAGCCACCCACCACAGTGTTCCTGCAAGCCAGCCACCCATAAGAGGGTGACACCAATCCAGCCACCCACCACAGTGTTTCTGCAAGCCAGTCACCCATAAGAGGGTGACACCAATCCAGCCACCCACCAGTGTTCCTGCAAGCCAGCCACCCATAAGAGGGTGACACCAATTCAACCAGCCACCACTGTGTTCCTGCAAGCCAGCCACCCATAACAGGGTGACAGCAAGCCATTCAACCAGCCACCACAGACTGTTACTGAAAGCCAGCCACCAATAACAAGGTGACACCAGTCACAAAGCCAGCCAGCCACCCATCCATAACAGGGTGACACCACCAAGCCAGCCAACCAGCCACCACACCACACCACACCACACCACAGACTGTTCCTGAAAGCCAGCCACCAATAACAAGGTGACACCAGTCACCAAGCCAGCCAACCACACTGCCAGGCGTCAGCCACCACCAAGCCACAACAGGGTGCCAGTGCCAGCATCAGCAGAAACTTCAGCAAGCCATTTCTTTAAGCTATGGAGATGGATGAGGAGAGAAAGAGTAAAAGTGTGGTCTGGGACTATTTCTTGTCTCAACACCACAGTGTTCCTGCAAGGCAGCCACCCATAAGAGGGTGACACCAATCCAGCCACCCACCACAGTGTTCCTCCAAGCCAGCCACCCATAAGAGGGTGACACCAATCCAGCCACCCACCACAGGGTTTCTGCAAGCCAGCCACCCATAAGAGGGTGATACCAATCCAGCCAGCCACCACAGTGTTCTTGCAAGCCAGCCACCCATAACAGGGTGACACAAAGCAAGCCAACCAGGCACCACAGAGACTGTTCCTGCAAGCCAGCCACCCACCACAGTGTTACTGCAAGCCAGACACCCATAAGAGGGTGACACCAATCCAGCCAGCCACCACAGTGTTCCTGCAAGCCAGCCACCCATAACAGGGTGACTCCAAGCAAGCCAACCAGGCACCACAGAGACTGTTCCTGCAAGCCAGCCACCCTACACAGTGTTCCTGCAAGTCAGCCAGCCACCACAGTGTTCCTGCAAGGCAGCCACCCATAAGAGAGTGACACCAATCCAGCCAGCCACCACAGTGTTCCTGCAAACCAGCCACCCATTATCAGGGCGACACCAAGCAAGCCAACTAGGCACCACAGAGACTGTTCCTGCAGGCCAGACAGCCACCACAGTGTTCCTGCAAGCCAGCCAGCCACCACAGTGTTCCTGCAAGCCAGCCAGCCACCACAGTGTTCATGCAAGGCAGCCACCCATAACAGGGTGACACCAATCCAGCCAGCCACCACAGTGTTCCTGCAAGCCAGCCACCCATAACAGGGTGACACCAAGTAAGCCAACCAGGCACCACATAGACTGTTCCTGCAAGCCAGCCACCCACCACGGTGTTCCTGCAAGCCAGCCACCCACCCACCCACCACAGTGTACCTGAAAGTCAGCAACCCATAACAGGGTGACACTAAGCAAGCAAACTAGGCACCACAGAGACTGTTCCTGCAAGCCAGCTAGCCACCGGAGTGTTCCTGCAAGCCAGCCAGCCACCAGAGTGTTCCTGCAAGCCAGCCAGCAACCACAGTGTTCCTGCAAGGCAGCCACGCATAAGAGGGTGATACCAATCCAGCCAGCCACCACAGTGTTCTTGCAAGCCAGCCACCCATAACAGGGTGACACCAAGCAAGCCAACCAGGCACCACAGAGATTGTTCCTGCAAGACAGCCACCCTCCACAGTGTTTCTGCAAGCCAGCTACCCACCCACCGCAGTGTTCCTGCAAGCCAGCCAGCCAGTCACCACAGTGTTCCTGCAAGGCAGCCACCCATAAGAGGGGGCACCAATCCATCCAGCCACCACAGTGTTCCTGCAAGCCAGCCACCCATAAGAGGGTGACACCAAGCAAGCAAACCAGGCACCACAGAGACTGTTCCTGCAAGACAGCCACCCACCACAGAGTTCCTGCAAGCCAGCCACCCATAACAAGGTGACACCAATCCAGCCAACCAGGCACCCCAGAGACTGTTCCTGCAAGCCAGCCACCCACCACAGTGTTCCAGCCAGCCAGCCAGCCATGACAGTGTTCCTGCAAGCCAGCCACCCATAAGAGGGTGACACCAATCCAACCAGCCACCACAGTGTTCCTGCAAGCCAGCCACCCATAACAGGGTGACACCAAGCAAGCCAACCAGGCACCACAGAGACTGTTCCTGCAAGACAGCCACCCACCACAGTGTTCCTGCAAGCCATCCACCCACCACAGTATTGCAAGCCAGCCATCCATAAGAGGGTGACACCAATCCAGCCACCCACCACAGTGTTCCTGCAAGCTAGCCACCCATAACAGGGTGACACCAAGCAAGCCAACCAGGCACCACAGAGACTGTTCCTGCAAGCCAGCCACCCACCACAGTGTTCCTGAAGCCAGCCACCCATAAGAGGGTGACACCAATCCAGCCACCCACCTCAGTGTTTCTGCAAGCCAGCCACCCATAAGAGGGTGATACAAATCAAGCCTGCCGCCACAGTGTTCTTGCAAGCCAGCCACCCATAACAGGGTGACACAAAGCAAGCCACCCACCACAGTGTTCCTGCAAGGCAGCCACCCATAAGAGGGTGACACCAATCCAGCCACCCACCACAGTGTTCCTCCAAGCCAGCCACCCATAAGAGGGTGACACCAATCCAGCCACCCACCACAGTGTTTCTGCAAGCCAGCCACCCATAAGAGGGTGATACCAATCCAGCCAGCCACCACAGTGTTCTTGCAAGCCAGCCACCCATGACAGGGTGACACAAAGCAAGCCAACCAGGCACCACAGAGACTGTTCCTGCAAGCCAGCCACCCACCACAGGGTTACTGCAAGCCAGACACCCATAAGAGGGTGACACCAATCCAGCCAGCCACCACAATGTTCCTGCAAGCCAGCCACCCATAACAGGGTGACTCCAAGCAAGCCAACCAGGCACCACAGAGACTGTTCCTGCAAGCCATCCAGACACCACAGTGTTCCTGCAAGGCAGCCACCCACAAGAGGGTGACACTAATCCAGCCCCCCACCACAGTGTTTCTGCAAGGCAGCCACCCATAAGAGGGTGACACCAATCCAGCTACCCACCACAGTGTTCCTGCAAGCCAGCCACCCATAAGAAGGTGACACCAATCCAGCCACCCACCACAGTGTTCCTGCAAGCCAGCCACCCATAAGAGGGTGACACCAATCCAGCCACCCACCACAGTGTTTCTGCAAGCCAGTCACCCATAAGAGGGTGACACCAATCCAGCCACCCACCAGTGTTCCTGCAAGCCAGCCACCCATAAGAGGGTGACACCAATTCAACCAGCCACCACAGTGTTCCTGCAAGCCAGCCACCCATAACAGGGTGACAGCAAGCCATTCAACCAGCCACCACAGACTGTTACTGAAAGCCAGCCACCAATAACAAGGTGACACCAGTCACAAAGCCAGCCAGCCACCCATCCATAACAGGGTGACACCACCAAGCCAGCCAACCAGCCACCACACCACACCACACCACACCACACCACACCACACCACACCACAGACTGTTCCTGAAAGCCAGCCACCAATAACAAGGTAACACCAGTCACCAAGCCAGCCAACCACACTGCCAGGCGTCAGCCACCACCAAGCCACAACAGGGTGCCAGTGCCAGCATCAGCAGAAACTTCAGCAAGCCATTTCTTTAAGCTATGGAGATGGATGAGGAGAGAAAGAGTAAAAGTGTGGTCTGGGACTATTTCTTGTCTCAACACCACAGTGTTCCTGCAAGGCAGCCACCCATAAGAGGGTGACACCAATCCAGCCACCCACCACAGTGTTCCTCCAAGCCAGCCACCCATAAGAGGGTGACACCAATCCAGCCACCCACCACAGGGTTTCTGCAAGCCAGCCACCCATAAGAGGGTGATACCAATCCAGCCAGCCACCACAGTGTTCTTGCAAGCCAGCCACCCATAACAGGGTGACACAAAGCAAGCCAACCAGGCACCACAGAGACTGTTCCTGCAAGCCAGCCACCCACCACAGTGTTACTGCAAGCCAGACACCCATAAGAGGGTGACACCAATCCAGCCAGCCACCACAGTGTTCCTGCAAGCCAGCCACCCATAACAGGGTGACTCCAAGCAAGCCAACCAGGCACCACAGAGACTGTTCCTGCAAGCCAGCCAGACACCACAGTGTTCCTGCAAGGCAGCCACCCACAAGAGGGTGACACCAATCCAGCCAGCCACCACAGTGTTCCTGCAATGCAGCCACCCATAAGAGGGTGACACCAATCCACCCACCCACCACAGTGTTCCTGCAAGCCAGCCACCCATAAGAGGGTGACACCAATCCAGCCACCCACCACAGTGTTCCTGCAAGCCAGCCACCCATAAGAGGGTGACACCAATCCACCCACCCACCACAGTGTTCCTGCAAGCCAGCCACCCATAAGAGGGTGACACCAATCCAGCCACCCACCACAGTGTTCCTGCAAGCCAGTCACCCATAAGAGGGTGACACCAATCCAGCCACCCACCAGTGTTCCTGCAAGCCAGCCACCCATAAGAGGGTGACACCAATTCAACCAGCCACCACAGTGTTCCTGCAAGCCAGCCACCCATAACAGGGTGACAGCAAGCCATTCAACCAGCCACCACAGACTGTTACTGAAAGCCAGCCACCAATAACAAGGTGACACCAGTCACAAAGCCAGCCAGCCACCCATCCATAACAGGGTTACACCACCAAGCCAGCCAACCAGCCACCACACCACACCACACCACACCACACCACACCACACCACAGACTGTTCCTGAAAGCCAGCCACCAATAACAAGGTAACACCAGTCACCAAGCCAGCCAACCACACTGCCAGGCGTCAGCCACCACCAAGCCACAACAGGGTGCCAGTGCCAGCATCAGCAGAAACTTCAGCAAGCCATTTCTTTAAGCTATGGAGATGGATGAGGAGAGAAAGAGTAAAAGTGTGGTCTGGGACTATTTCTTGTCTCAACACCACAGTGTTCCTGCAAGGCAGCCACCCATAAGAGGGTGACACCAATCCAGCCACCCACCACAGTGTTCCTCCAAGCCAGCCACCCATAAGAGGGTGACACCAATCCAGCCACCCACCACAGGGTTTCTGCAAGCCAGCCACCCATAAGAGGGTGATACCAATCCAGCCAGCCACCACAGTGTTCTTGCAAGCCAGCCACCCATAACAGGGTGACACAAAGCAAGCCAACCAGGCACCACAGAGACTGTTCCTGCAAGCCAGCCACCCACCACAGTGTTACTGCAAGCCAGACACCCATAAGAGGGTGACACCAATCCAGCCAGCCACCACAGTGTTCCTGCAAGCCAGCCACCCATAACAGGGTGACTCCAAGCAAGCCAACCAGGCACCACAGAGACTGTTCCTGCAAGCCAGCCAGACACCACAGTGTTCCTGCAAGGCAGCCACCCACAAGAGGGTGACACCAATCCAGCCAGCCACCACAGTGTTCCTGCAATGCAGCCACCCATAAGAGGGTGACACCAATCCACCCACCCACCACAGTGTTCCTGCAAGCCAGCCACCCATAAGAGGGTGACACCAATCCAGCCACCCACCACAGTGTTCCTGCAAGCCAGCCACCCATAAGAGGGTGACACCAATCCACCCACCCACCACAGTGTTCCTGCAAGCCAGCCACCCATAAGAGGGTGACACCAATCCAGCCACCCACCACAGTGTTCCTGCAAGCCAGTCACCCATAAGAGGGTGACACCAATCCAGCCACCCACCAGTGTTCCTGCAAGCCAGCCACCCATAAGAGGGTGACACCAATTCAACCAGCCACCACAGTGTTCCTGCAAGCCAGCCACCCATAACAGGGTGACAGCAAGCCATTCAACCAGCCACCACAGACTGTTACTGAAAGCCAGCCACCAATAACAAGGTGACACCAGTCACAAAGCCAGCCAGCCACCCATCCATAACAGGGTTACACCACCAAGCCAGCCAACCAGCCACCACACCACACCACACCACAGACTGTTCCTGAAAGCCAGCCACCAATAAAAAGGTGACACCAGTCACCAAGCCAGCCAACCACACTGCCAGGCATCAGACACCACCAACCCACAACAGGGTGCCAGTGCCAGCATCAGCAGCAACTTCAGCAAGCCATTTTTTTAAGCTATGGAGATGGATAAGTAGAGAAAGAGTAAAAGTGTGGTCTGGGACTATTTCTTGTCCCAACCATCTCCAGGAAGCGCAGCAGTGTGCAATACATGTACAAGCAACATAAGCATGGGATCAGAACTGCAATGAATAAAAATACCTCAAATCTTTGGGCCCATCTAAGAGTTCATCATATTGAATTTTATCATGCAGCACAGAAAAAAACAAAATTAATATCAATGTGATTTTGAAATACCTCCTCCATTATCCCAGGCAACAATAAGAGATATGTTTGTGAAAAAAAAACAGATGTCACTGTCTAGGTTCAGATGGAAGATCCCAACTGCTGGACAGAGTAATCACAGAGATGATTGTTACTGATAACCAGCCATTTTCAATGGTGTCTGACTCAGGATTTAAGCGGGTGATGTCCATCCTTGAGCCAAGCTACACACTGAAGAGTGAGAAGTATTATCAAACCAAAATGCTGGCAAAGCTACACCATAAGATAGTTGACAAAGTAAAGGCTATGCTGCAACCAGAGAATGCTGGCAACTCGCTCTCATTGATGACGGACTGCTGGTCACAAACAGAGTCCGAGTCACTACTCATTCTTACATGCCACTTCATTGACAACGGATAGACAAAAGGGCAATTGGTGTTGAATACAAAAGTGATGCAAGGATCCCACACAGCTGAGTACAGTAGAGAAATGTTTCTAGGCATGCTTGAAAAATGGGGAATCAGCAAAGACCGAGTGATGCTTGTGCAACTTAGAGACAATGGAGCAAACATGCCTAAAGGAGTGAGGCTTGCTGATACGTCAGACCTCTGTGTCATCATGGCACACAACAGCCTCCAACTTTTAAATGATGGTCTGTCAAGCCAAAGAGCTTTGCTTGATATATGTTTTGAGAAGCATGAAGAGATTAAACATGTTGTGCTTGTAAGTCTTTTTAATCCTCGATACGAGAACCATGCGTTTTCTTCTGATGATGTATTGGCTAAGGCGAAACAATGGCTGACAGAAGATATGGAGATGCAGGAGGTTCCTGCCGAAAAGAAAAGTCCAGAACACTACTTTTATGAAGAGCAGCATGCTGAAAAAACAGACAAATGTCCAAAAATACAGAAAAGAATCTTCTTCATCGTCGTCTAATTGATCAGGACATTTTCAGGTGTTTTATTGGGGCCTCATGCGGAGGATTCAATTTCTTCTCAATCTGCAACGATGAGCCTGGATGATGAACTACATCTCTATTTGAAAGATGCAGTAATTGACAGAAAAAGACATCCTCTTCAGTGGGGGAGAGAGAGAATGAGGCACACTAAAAAAGACTTGCTTCCCATGCTAGAAGATACCTCTCTCTCTCTCTGCTCCTCTGTCCTCCACTCCTGAGCATGTTTATGAAGTTGCAGCATTGTTTGAACAAAACAGAAGACCTTTAACAGGTGACCATGGACATGCTGAAATGTCCTGCTTTCTGCATTATATTATTGTTCTACTTAACTGGGAGTATTGGAAAGAGTAGTGTTCACTCCACTCAACTCCACTCCACTCCAATCCACTGTCTAGCTGTTGCTTACCTTTTTTTCTAGCAGTTTTGCACTGACTGCTGTAGTTGCAGTGAATGCCTTACTGCTAAGAGTCCAATCCATCCACTGTCTAGCTGTTGCCTAGCTTCTTTCTAGCAGTTTTGCACTGACTGCTGTAGTTGCAGTGAGTGCCCTACTGCAGAGGTAGTCCGCTGAGTGACTCCAATCCCCTGTCTAGCTGTTGCCTAGCTTTTTTCTAGCAGTTTTGCACTGACTGCTGTAGTTGCAGTGAGTGCCCTACTGCAGAGGTAGTCCGCTGAGTGACTCCAATCCACTGTCTAGGTGTTGCCTAGCTTTTTTCTAGCAGTTTTGCATTGACTGAACTGCATTAGTTGCAGTCGGTGTCTTACTGCAGAGGGTAGTCCTCCACTGACTCCAGTCCAGTCCAGTCCAATCCACTGTGACATTCTGTAGCTATTGCCTTGCTCTTTTTCTAGCAGTTTTGCACTTACTGCACTGCATTAGTTGCAGTCAGTGTCTTACTGCAGAGGGTAATCCTCCACTGACTCCAGTCCAGTTCAATCTACTGTGACATTGTGTAGCTGTTGCCTTGTTCTTTTTCTAGCAGTTTTGCACTGACTGCACTGCATTAGTTGCAGTCAGTGCCTTACTGCAGAGGGTAGTCCTCCACTGACTCCAGTCCAGTCCAATCCACTGTGACATGTGTAGCTGTTGCCTTGCTTTTTTTTCTAGCAGTTTTGCACTGACTGAACTGCATTAGTGTCAGTCAGTGCCTTACTGCAGAGGGTAGTTCTCCACTGACTCCAGTCCAGTCCAATCCACTGTGACATTGTGTAGCTGTTGCCTTGCTCTTTTTCTAGCAGTTTTGCACTGACTGAACTGCATTAGTTGCAGTCAGTGCCTTACTGCAGATGGTAGTTCCCCACTGACTCCAGTCCAGTCCAATTCACTGTGACATTGTGTAGCTGTTGCCTTGCTCTTTTTCTAGCAGTTTTGCACTGACTGCACTGCATTAGTTGCAGTCAGTGCCTTACTGCAGAGGTAGTCCTCTTCCACTGACTCCAGTCCATCCAATCCACTGTATGTGTATTTTGTGTAGCTGTTGTCGTTGCCTAGTTTTTTTTTTTTCTAGCTGTTTTGCACTGACTGCACTGCAGTAACATATTGCAGTATGTGAGTCCACTATTGCAGCACTTTTATAATAAAAATGCTGCAGTAGTGGACTCACACACTGCAATATGTTACTGCAGTGCAGTCAGTTTTATGCATTAATGCACAATCAGGATGTGAAATGCAAAGCAAATGTCCCTGGAATTGAAGTTTTCATATCAGTTTTTATGCAGTTAAGGTGTGAAGAACAAGCACTTAATGTTAAAAATGTTAATAAATAAAGATTAACATGTTTATTAAGAGATTTCTGTCGATTTTTGTGTTTTTTTTGGTAATTTTTAAATGTGTGAAAATATCGGCCAATATCGGCTGATACCGATATGCGATCGGCAAAATATCGGTATCGGCAACGAAAAAACAATATCGGTCAATCACTAGTTACCCTTTCTTACTATATCCAAAATGAAAATCTGTGATATATTCATTAGTGTGATATATTTTCAAAACCCAGTATAAGGCAAACATTTTCATTTTGGACTTATTTCATAAATAGATTTTTGAAACTGCACATGCTTGCAACCACATGTTAAAGTTTGAATAGGCACCAGAAGTAAGGCTTAGTAGGAGAACCTTTTTAGGGATTGGAGTCATGTTATGCATGACATTTAAGCTTTACTTTCATTTTATATGCACATCAGAGAAGGATTATATCATAAATTCAGCAAAAACAGATGAAAAGAAAAACTAGGAAAAACCTTTTGCACACTGCAATGACATGTTTAACTATCAAACCTTGTAGTGAGAGCCACCTGAACCTTTGACACTATAGGTGAAGGAATATATAATCTTTCCACTAATTCGTACAGACTGTACTGATTAGACTACTGAGAGTAGTGAAACTACTATGAGCAGAGGCAATTGATTTGTTTTCCCTTTCAATGTATAACAATATGTTCTTAATCAGGGCTAAACTAGGGCTGTACAGCACCCCCCGAAATCTAAAAATTTCTGACACATTTTTTATTACTTCATAATTTATGATTTATTAGCATACAGATTATGTTTGGTTTATAGTATAATTTTGTTATAGCAGTTATTTAAGAAAAAAAAAAAAAAACAGCTCTTTTCAACAAAACAAAACCTCAGTGAACAGTGAATGCCATCAAGGACACATTATCAGTATGCTTACATTCTAAAATCTATTAAATTTACCTTTAATCACAATTCTGTTAGTTTCATTCAAATTTTACAGTACCTCCAGGTGGAACAGCAGCCTCTATGATGTGCACCTTTGTCTGTTAGAACTACAAAGGACATTGACTGGATTCAAGGATTTTCATAAAATAAGGAAGCAAGCACAGAGACCTAGGCTAGATTTACACCCACAGATGTGATCAAGCACGTGCGTTCAATGGGCTACCCTAAGCTGAAGCGCGAGAAATGCAGAAATTAAGTCCCTGACCTTTTTTCAAAAATGTGCAACACCAAACTGCATGATGCTGCAGTGCCATAAGAATGGACGCACGCAAAAAACACGTGCGTTAGCCGATGCGTGGGGGTGTCATTAACTACTGCTAAAAGGCGCCGCATTTTTGTGCCTGTTGGGAAAGCACGTGAATTTGTATGCATTCCCAACCTGCAGTAGTGTGAGCGGGGTCTTAGGAGGTAAAGCATCCAGCTACACAAGATCAGTGCATTATAGCAGGGGTCTCCAAACTTTCTAAACAAAGTGCCAGTTTACTGTCCTTCATATTTTAGGGGGGCTGGACTGTGGCCAGCGGAAATAGAAAATTTTCCTAGCATCAGTGGGGGTAAACAGTATCCCATCTTCGATATCAAGAGAAGTTATAGTACCTCATTGCTGGTGTCAGGGACAGGAATTATGCCCTATTGTTGGTGTCAGTGGGCATGAATTATGCCCTATTGTTGGTGTCAGTGGGCAGAAAAGTGTCTCATATCAGTGGGATTAATAGTGCCCCAAAGGAAAAGCAAAGGGCCACATCAGGCCCCGGGCTGCAGTTTGGAGACCACTGCATTAATGCCTGGATCCTAACATGGGGCATTCGGTAGGAGTCCTCCAAAGAGGTTTCCATGAAATACAGCATTGTCTTGTAATCCCTTCCATCACAAATTTAAAAACAAGGGATCTAATCTTCATCCATATGAAAACCCCACTTTCATTAACAAATCATAGCATATACAGTATATATTAATATCCAAGCCCTTTTAAAACATAATGTTACGAAAAAAAATATTTTCTGATTTTTAAAATTTCTGAGAAACTCAAATGTTTCTTTGCAAGCTTGGAGGGCATGCTGGGCACTGTTTGAGTAGACAACTCCTCCTGCAATGTAATCTCATGTTCATGGTGATTACCGCTTTTTATAATTCTGGAACTGTGACTATACCAGGCCAAGCTTTCTACTTAACTTTCAGGAAATAGGAGGTGACTGGAATCCATGTGTCTGCTTTAGGGTCAGTTCACATATGTGCGGTGCATTGCGTTTTACGCATGTTTTAAAGTGTTTTAGGTGTGTTACCGTTGAACTCTATAAAAGGTGCATTTAGAAAGGGCATCAGCAATGCAGAATGAAGGATTTTTTTAACCACTTACGGTGTATATACGGATACATACGGATACTAAAAAAAAAACTATATTTTTTACTTTCTGCTATATACCATTCCCAAAAAAAAAATTATAAATCAAATTTTTTTCATCATTTTCGGCCAATTTGTATTCTGCCATGTGTTTTTGGTAAAAAAAAAATCCCAATAAGTATATATTGCTTGGTTTGCGCAAAAGTTATTGCATCTACAAACTAGGGAAAGATTTATGTAATTTTGATAACATTTTTTTTTTTTTACTAGTAATGGCGGCGATCAGTGATTTTTAGCGGGACTGCGACATTGCGCCAGACAGATCAGACACGGAACTGACATTTTTGACAGTTTTGGGGGGACCAGTGACATTACTACAGTAATCAGTGATAAAAAATATGCACTGGTACTGTACTAATGACACTGGCAGGGAAGGGGTTAACACCAGGGGCGATCAAAGGGATAAATGTATGCCTAGGGGGTGTTTTCTAACTGTGAGGGGGGATGGGCTTATGGAATCAACACAGGGACCTGTGTTACTAAATAGGAGTAACACAGGAGCCCTATGTTGATTGCTGACAGAAAAATGGTCTGCCCTGTTTACAATGGCAGACCGCCGTTCTGTCTTACCGGGGAGTGATCGCAGGTGCCCAGGGGCAATCGCCCCTGCCGGCCCCGCAGATCAGCTTCCCTTCTTGCGAATCGCCCCGCATGTGCCCCTGCACTTGCTCCCTAGGTGCGACGTATGGGTAAGGCAATTCGCGTAGCCGAGCCAGCCTGCCGCAGTATGTCCTCACTGACGTCATTGAAGGTCTCTTCCTCCACCCAGCCACTTACAACACCAAGGGTCCCCGAAAGGTGACAACAAGACCAGCCACGTACAACACCTCCTCAAAGCCACCTTCCTCCTCTGACTCCTCTTCTTCAGACTCCTCGCTCTGCGTTGCCGCAGGTCCAGCAATCGAAGATGACAAGGCTGCTTCTGGTGGTGATGGTTACCACAACTCTTCCTCTTCATGCTCATCTACAGCCTGATCCAGCACAATTCGCAGGGCACGATCCAGAAAAAATGCATATGGGATGAGGTCGATGATGTTGCCTTGGGTTTGACTGACCGGGTTTGTCACCTCCATAAAAGGACGCATGAGCCTTCAGCCATTGTGCATGAGCATTCAGTAACGCGGCCAAAAAAAACCCCAGCTCCGCAGAGGCTGTCCTCTTTTTTTTTAATTAAAAAAATCTGTTCTTACCAGTTTAATCTCTGTTTTGTCCCCTATCAGGGGCCGGTGTATGGAATAGATTTTAGGAACCGGGAGATGGAAAAAGATGGTTGGTCGGTCCTCTTACTTCCAATTTGGGGCACCGCGCGTGCGCCGTGCAATGTACTGTGCCATCCTATATGAGTGGTGTGTTAAGTAGTACTATTCTTATCAGTTTAATCCCTGTTACGTCCCCTATCAGGGGCCGGTGTTTGGAATAGATTTCAGGAACCGGGAGATGGAAAAAGATGGTTGGTCGGTCCTTTTACTTCCAAATTGGGACACTGCGCGTGCGCCGTGCAATGTACTGTGCCATCCTATATGAGTGGTGGACAGTGGGCACAGTACAGTCTGTGGACCTGACACTCACTGGCAGGCAACTGCAATTATATTACAGAGGAAAAATTAAATGAATTTTTTATCTGCAAGGTGCTGTGCCACCCTATATGAGTGGTGGGCAGTGGGCACAGTACAGTCTGTGGGCCTGACACTCACTGGCAGGCAACTGCAATTATATTACAGAGGAAAAATTAAATGCATTTTTTATCTGCAAGGTGCTGTGCCACCCTATATGAGTGGTGGGCAGTGGACACAGTACAGTCTGTGGGCCTGACACTCACTGGCAGGCAACTACAATTATATTACAGAGGAAAAATTAAATGCATTTTTTATCTGCAAGGTGCTGTGCCACCCTATATGAGTGGTGGGCAGTGGGCACAGTACAGTCTGTGGACCTGACACTCACTGGCAGGCAACTACAATTATATTACAGAGGAAAAATTAAATTACATTTTTATCTGCAAGGTGCTGTGCCACCCTATGTGAGTGGTGGGCAGTGGGCACAGTACAGTCTGTGGACCTGACACTCACTGGCAGGCAACTGCAATTATATTACAGAGGAAAAATTAAATTACATTTTTATCTGCAAGGTGCTGTGCCACCCTATGTGAGTGGTGGGCAGTGGGCACAGTACAGTCTGTGGACCTGACGCTCACTGGCAGGCAACTGCAATTATATTACAGAGGAAAAATTAAATGCATTTTTTATCTGCAAGGTGCTGTGCCACCCTATATGAGTGGTGGGCAGTGGGCACAGTACAGTCTGTGGACCTGACACTCACTGGCAGGCAACTGCAATTATATTACAGAGGAAAAATTAAATGCATTTTTTATCTGCAAGGTGCTGTCGCACCCTATGTGAGTGGTGGGCAGTGGGCACAGTACAGTCTGTGGGCCTGACACTCACTGGCAGGCAGCTGTGACTATATTACAGAGGAAAAATTAAATGAATTTTTTATCTGCAAGGTGCTGTGCGACCCTATATGAGTGGTGGGCAGTGGGCACAGTACAGTCTGTGGGCCTGACACCCACTGGCAGGCAACTGCAATTATATTACAGAGGAAAAATTAAATGCATTTTTTATCTGCAAGGTGCTGTGCCACCCTATATGAGTGGTGGGCAGTGGGCACAGTACAGTCTGTGGACCTGACACTCACTGGCAGGCAACTGCAATTATATTACAGAGGAAAAATTTAATTATTTTTTTATCTGCAAGGTGCTGTGCCACCCTATATGAGTGGTGGGTAGTGGGCACAGTACAGTCTGTGGACCTGACACTCACTGGCAGGCAACTGCAATTATATTACAGAGAAAAAATGAAATTACTTTTTTATCTGCAAGGTGCTGTGCCACCCTATATGAGTGGTGTGCACACAGTACAGTCTGTGGGCCTGTGGCCTCTCACACACGGGCAGGCAACTGCAATATATATATAGAAAAAAAAATAAAATAAAAGCAGGCTGATGTACCAGCCCTAAAAAGGGCTTTTTGGGGTGCTGTCAGGACGCTGTCCTTACAGCAGGAGTGGACACAGAACACTGGCGTACCTAACGATTTCCCTATTAATTCAGTAGCAGCAGCAGCTTCAGAATGATCTAAGATGGATGCTGTCCTTGCTTATTTATAGGAGGTGGGAGGGTCTGGGAGGGAGGGTATGCTTATTGGCTGGAATGTGCCTGCTGACTGTGAGGTACAGGGTCAAAGTTTGCTCAATGATGATGTATAGGGGGCGAACCGAACATCGCATATGTTCGCCCGCCGCTGCGAACGCGAACAAGCGCTGTTCACCGGCGAATAGTTCGGGACATCTCTACAGATAAGTGGCCCTAAATGCAAACTGTTTGTGTCTGCTCGTCTGTCCCTAACCACATGTAATCGCTCGATGTGTGGTTACATGCAAACAACTACAGTGCCTGTCATCAAAGTTTTTTTTTTGTATTTTTTAGCACAGGAGGCATGCAAAGTATATTCTGCTAAAAACTATTTTAGGCTAACTTTACATGTGCAGCAGACCTTGCTGCTCCTCTGAAAATGGTGAAATTTAAATGGGTAGACTCGATGGACTATACAGTATTTTTTTCTTCCATCACTTTTCTATGTTTCATGGTGGGTTACTTTTCAGAAGTTCTTGACAGGCAGTGAGGAGGCTATATGTAGCTTAATCCCTGCCTGTTTTAACCCTGAAAAATCTGCACCATCGTGCCGCAGGGCAGTTGCTGTTCATCCCTATTCACTTAAATAGATTGCGCTTTTGGTGGTGGTACTGTCTGTCAAATGCAAAAGGGAGCATCATTTCTACCACAGCTGCGTAACAAAGCATCAATATTTTACTTATAAGTAAGTAATAACTTATAAGTTAATCTGTTTTAGATAATGTTTTGCACAGAGCACTATAGATTGGACAATTTTTTTTTTTTAAAGTTTCTGAAAGCGCAGTCAAACCTTGAGGTTATTTGTGAAATATTTTATGTATATCTTATACTGTCTACAGTTTTTCAAATTTTTCTTAGCATACTTTTATTTTACCCTAACAATTTGCTTTGTCTGGTTTTTGAAACCTGCTAATTTAAACATTAGAACAGGACATGGAACAAAATTGGGAAAGGAGTGTGGCAATGATGTACAGTATATTCTCACCCTACTTATTTAGCTTGTAGCTTATAGCTTATATGCAAAGTACATCATGCGAAATGCTAGGATCAACGAATCACAAGCCGAAATTAAAGATCACTGGGAGAAATATCAACAACCTGAGATATGCAGGCGATACCACACTAATGGCAGTAAAATGAAGAAACATTGTCTGTATTAAAAATCCGTCTTTTTTTTTTTATTTATTGGTCATATGTAATATTCACATTTTCTGAGATACTGAATTTTGGGTTTTCACTAGCTGTAAGCCATAATCATCAAAATTAAAAGAAAGAAATGCGTGAAATATATCACTCTGTGTGTAACACATCGATATAAAATATAGGAGTTTCAATTTTTGAATTGAATCAATGAAATACATTAACTTTTTGATACAATTCTAATTTTATGAGATGCACCTGTATATGTCTCATTGGGACAGGTATGTAGTTTGGGTGTTTCAACTTTACTGGCTGTGTACTTACCTTGTTTTGGTTAAAGCACAGATAAGAATGATGGCCTCAGGGATTGCATCTTTAAAAAGCAAGGTGGCATTGCCAGTTAACTTATCTGTTCTCACAGGTGCCCTTATTGGACTCCAGAGCATTTGGTTCTCAACTCCTGTCCTCAGGACCCACTAACAGGCCAGATTGTAAGTATTACCTTGGGGAGATACAGACTAGAATACTGTGATCACTGAGCAGCAGATTATATCACCTGTGATGTATTTCACTTACAGGCAGTCCTCCGGTTACAAACAAGATAGGGGACTGTAGGTTTGTTCTTAAGTCAAATTTGTTTGTAAGTCGGAACAGGTACATTTTCTAAGTTTAGCTCCAGACAAAAGATACATTTTTAAGTTTTTTGGATAGCATAGGGAAGGGTTAACACCCCTGTACCATTTGTTTTGCTTTCTGTGCTCCTGTTCAGAAGATTTCACCTCACTTTCTGTCCTTATGACAATTGGATTTTGAACATTTTGGGTTGTTGTGGAAACAAGGATTGGTGATAAAGCTTCAGCGGAGACACCCTTTTCTCATGAGAACTCTTACAGGAGTGAATTTCCCTTCCTAGGGGGAGATTTCTCCTCACTTCCTGTTGTCTCCCTCCATTTGTAAGTAGGAGTCGTTTGTAAGTCAGATGTTCGTAACTCGGGGATCGCCTGTATCTTGCAAACCTGACGGGTTAGTGCAGGGGTCTTCAAACTATGGACCTCCAGTTGTTTAGGAACTACAATTCCCATCATGCCTAGTCATGTCTGTGATTTTCAGAGTTTTACAATGCCTCATGGGATGTGTAGTTCTGCAACTGATGGAGGGCCGAAGTTTGAGGACCCCAGGGTTAGTGGGTCCTGAGGACAAGAGTTGAGAACCACTGCTCTAGAGCATTATGTGATAATATGTTAACCCAGATAGCTGTCCAATGTACCTTTTGGGAAAAGTAACATTTATAATCCAAAAGATCAGCTTTTGTTTTACTAGGTGAAACATTCAAGGTAAAGCTGATGAAAAATGCATTTGCAGTCTAATAAATATGTAGCTGTATAACTAGAGATATGCGAATAATGATAGACAATAGCATAATAACTTTCTTTTACACAGCAATGTATAATCTCGGAGTCTTACTGTTGTAGGAATAAAAGTGCATCTTGAAATAAAAGTACACCTCTGAACATATACAGTATATGCTGATACAGTGAAAGTTCTACTCTTTCCTATTCTCCAAATGATTACAAAGTGCTGTACAGATAGAAATGTGTTACTGCTGACACAAACATTTTTCTGTGATGTGGACTTTACAGATTTTCTCTTCTTATTTATTCTACATATCATTTCCAGAAGGTTATCCAACCAGTTGCCTTTAAAAACACATCGTTCAGCCGCAAGCAGTCAGGGAGCCCTGAGTGTCCGCTCACTTTTTAGAAAATGGAAGGACATGCAGTGCATAACAACATCCCACGTGTGATAAGCACTGGGCTGTGTGCTAATTTTCCAGTATTTCGTAGGTGAGGATGGAGAGTTTTGAACTCTCTGAGCAGCTGTAATTGGATGGAATTGGCTGGCTGCAGAGTAATGTGCAGCTTCCAGCCTATTAAAGGCCATGCCAGAGCACCTGTGATTGCAGCGTCAACAGGAGTGACAGAGACTCCCTCTCACCCTCCCATGTTTATGAACTTGTCGCGGTGTTGGTTACCCAGCATAAAGTTGGAGGGACAAGGTTAATTAAAACGTGGATCACGCTAACAGTTAGCCTGAGCCCTTTAAGTGGTTGTAAAGACTGAATATTTTTTTACCTTCATGCCTAAAGGTAAAAAACCTTCTGTGTGCTGCTTCTCCCCCGACTGCCCTCCCTTAAGCCTCGTACACACGCGCCGCAATTTTCTTCCGACGACCGATCTGCCGATTTTCAGCTTGTTAGTACGATGCTTCCGACAACCGACTCTGACTTTTCGGCCGAAAAAATTCTGGTGTGCAGGCTATAAAATTTTTGTCCTCCGTCAAAACACATCCGATTTTCGTGCAGTCAGTACAGATTTTGACAGGGAAAAATCTTATGAGCAAGACTGGGCATGCTCAGAGAAGAAAGAACACAAAGAAAGCAAACCAACACATGACATCACTTCTGAAGTAGAATTTTGTCGTGCGGGAAAATTCGTGTGCAGTCTAGAGCACATTCCAACCAACAAAACACAACTCTGGACAAAAGACGGACGACCGGTCGGCGGAAATTCGTTGCGTGTGTACTAGGCTTAATACTCACCTGAGCCTTATTTCAAACCAGCGATGTACACAGAAGTCACCTTTATACCAGGTCTCTTTCCTCATCGGGCCCCACTGCTGTCAATCACAGCCAGTGAGCCAATAAAGAGAGAGTCTTATGGACGCATAGAGTTGGGTTTAGGAACGAGCATGCACCAGTGCCCCCATAGCAAGCAGCTTGCTATTGGGGGCACTGGTCAAGGAGGAGGAGCCAAGAGCACTGGCCAGGGACTTGAGAAGAAGCAGACCAGGGCTGCTCTGTGCACAACCACTGCACAGAGCAGATAAGTATGACAGGTTTTTTATAATAAAAAAAAATGTTATATAACTTTAAGGCTAGGCTACTTGTTTGTGAAATTTTGTTATCTATGGATCCATGGGGTTACTCCACAATAAACACTGCTGCCATTTTAGGCCATTAAAAAAATAAATAGTTTTGTGTGTGTACTTATTTCAGGTTCGCTATTACTATTGTTATTTGGGGCTCCCGTGTCTCATACCATGCGGAGACCATTCAGCAGAAAACTAGTGCCATTCCTTCCCTTTATTAGAAGGAAAGGGAATGAGAATACAACTTGGAATGCCCCACATATACCCACCTTCATTTTTAGGGAGAGTACCATAGTACCTTCAAACAGTTTGATGTAATAAGCATAGAGAGATCCAGCCCAATAACTACCATACTTCTAAAGATTTTTTTTTAAATTTCCATTAATTCTCACATGCTACACATCAGCAGGAATGTTCTGCCCAAAACCTCCACCAATCAGAGGTCTTAGATGAGCTGAATGATAAGTGCTGCAGTTACAACCACTGGAAATTGCTTGACTTATTTTGACTCTTTAAGGAACCCATTGCTTTTTAACTATTTTTAAAGCTGTATGGTGGACATGTGGTGCAGCATACCTGGAAATCAATGGGTTTTTAAACTTAGGCTGTAATGCACAAGGAAAGTCCAAGGACTGGTATCCTTAAAGCTAATTGTAATTTTAAAAATGTAGATTGGGGGAATCTGATTTGGCAACGTCTATTATTTAGTGGTTGTCAGGGACATGTAGAGGTTTTTGCCTTTTTCTTTCATTTAAAATGAATTTATTAATATTTCCATAGGAAGGAAGCTGTTTCCCAAAATAACTTTGTGAAGATCTAGTTTGTGACCTGCAGTACGTCAGCTTTGCAGTCCTGCTGTAAGCAAAATGATGCATGTAACAATAACCAAATCTTATTTCATCAATTGAAAAGCTGAAATTTTTGGCTTCATTTGCTACAAATACTCATATCTTACATTTACTAAAATCAGTAGTAAAGCTATAATAACCAAGTATCTCTGTAAATATCTAAAACCAGTACACCTGAACTGATCTGGAGCAATACAAATGGGCTAGATTACCCAACAGTCTCATATGTATCTGGATTTCTCTGGGGAAATGCTCTGCACTTGCCATTTACAAGGGTTCTTCAAAAAGTTTGTGCACTTTTTTTTTTTTTTACTCTTTTTTTTAAGGACTTAAAAACAAAATACATCACTTGTACTAAACAGCAAGGTCAGCCAACTTGCTAAACAGACTAGTCACATGACACTCTTAGACATGACCAATTACTACTCTATCCGCCCTCATGGTTTCCAACATAAATCTAAAAGTGCAGAAACTTTTTGAATACCTCTCATATGTTTGCTCTCTATGGCTTGTACAAAGGGGGTTTACTCTCGTTGGTGGATATTTAATTGCAGTGATGGCAAACCTTGGCACCCCAGATGTTTTGGAACTACATTTCTCATGATTCTCAGCTACCCCGCAGAGTGCATGAGCATCATGGGAAATGTTGTTTCAAAACATCCGGGGTGCCAAGGTTTGCCATCACTGCAATAGAGTATAGGGAACAACAAAAAGGAGAGTAAATGGGATTTTATGTGGGGCCGAACACCCCCCATCCTCCACAGAAGAGATTCTGGGAGGATGATATCTCAGAAAGGCTGAAATGTTTCTTACTTATTCATGTGTTTTAGAGGGTTTTGTCTTCCCAAAAAGATTTTCATGATGAATTGTGATAATATTTTTTTATTTTAAGTGCAATGGTGCAAAAAAATTTTGAGACTCCTCTTGCTGCATTAAGAGCAAGACAATGCAGACCCAGGATTAACAGCAAGATGATTATATCTCTGTATTTCCAAGAACAAAAAGGAATCCATTAGGTGAGTGAACCCATCGTCATCTGTCTTCAACAAAACAGTGCAGTATGTACTATTTTTGTAATAGGTAAAAAAAAACATTAATGCAGAACTAAACCCACTGCTTTAACTATTTAACTAGGCAAGCTTCCAGTGGTTGTCATAGTAGATAGTGAGCTTATGTCATTTCTCAGCTGAACTTTGAGGCCTGGTTCACACCTATGCATTTTTTAGTGCTTTTTCAGTTTTGCAGAAACATACTACAGTCTATTTAACATGGTTTCCTATGGGTGATGTTCACATATGTGCATTTATTGGAAAGGGCCAAGGACTTTTTTTCTGGTATATACTTCAATCGGTCAAAAACATATATTGAAAAACTCAAAATGCACCTGGAATATGCAAACAGCAACCTGCATAGGTGTGAACCAGGCCTGAAGCCCTCAAATGGCTG